>NW_022900951.1:60693035-60824025 GCF_012274545.1 Fukomys damarensis | reverse complement strand
CAATGAATGTAACTGTACTGTATCCCTAAATGTACCAATAAACTCAATAAAAAAAAAACCCTAAGCTCAAACAAGAGAGGAAATTATAAAGATCCGAGCAGAATTAAATGCAATGGAAACTAAGAAAACAATACAAAAAAATAAACGAAACAAAGAGCTGTTTTTTTGAAAGAATAAATAAAAATTGACAAACCCTTAGCTAATCTTATCAAAAAAGGAAACAAAAGGCTCAAATACATGCAATCAGGAATGAAAAAGGCAAAGTCACAACATATCCAAAAGAAATCCAGAAGATCATTCATACCTACTTTGAGAACCTGTACTCCAATAAAATGGAAAACACAGAAGAAATGGACAGATTTTTAGATACTTATGAATTACCAAAGTTGAACAAAGCAGATAAAAACATTTTAAACACCCAAATTACAGTCAGTGAATTTAAAAATTTACCAACAAAGAATAGCCCAGGCCCTGATGGATTCACTGCTGAATTTTACAAGACATTTAGAGAAGAATTACTACCCTTACTCTTCAAACTTTTCAATGAAATTGAAAGGGAAGCTATACTACCAAATTCATTCCTGGAAGCAAGTATCACTTTGATTCCCAAACCAGGGAAAGAAGCAACTAAAAAAGAGAACTACAGACCAATCTCCTTAATGAATATAGATGAAAAAATCCTTAATAAGATGCTAGCAAGCAGAATACAGAGGATTATCAAGATCATACATCCTGACCAAGTTGGATTTATTCCAGGGATGCAAGGGTGATTCAACTTATGAAAGTCAATAAATGTAATGCATTATATTAAAAAAGTCAAGGACAAAAACCATATGATCCTCTCAATAAATGCAGAAAAAGCATTTGATAAAATTAAACACCCATTCATGATAAAAACCCTGCAAAAAATTGGAATAGATGGTCTATACCTCAATTTAATGAAGGCTATCTATGAAAAACCAACAGCCAACATCACATTAAATGGCCAAAAACTGAAAACTTTCACGTTAAAATCAGGAACAAGACAAGGATGCCCACTATCACCACTCCTCTTTAATATAGTTCTGGAAGCATTAGCCACAGCAATCAGAAAAGAGAAAGAAATTAAAGCAACAAAGACAGGAAAGGAAGAATTTAAACTGTCATTATTTGCTGATGATATGATACTCTACATTGAAGACCCAAAAAACTCCACCAAAACACATCTAGACTTAATTGACAGATTCAGTAGAGTAGTGGGATACAAGGTCAACACCCAAAAATCAATAGCCTTCTTATACACTAATAACAGACTCAATGAGAGAGAAATAAGGGGAAAAAATTCCTTTTACAATAACATACAAAAAATGAAGTGTCTAGGAATCAATCTAACAAAAGAAGCAAAAGATCTCTACATTGAAAGCTATAGCACTCTGAAAAAAGTCATTGAAGAGGATATAAAAAATGGAAATATATCCCCTGCTTCTGGGTAAGAAGAATCAACATAGTCAAAATGGCCATACGACCAAAACTGCTATACAGATTCAATGAAATGCCAATTGAAATTCCAACACTATGTTTCACAGAAGTAGAAAAATGAATCCAAAAATTCATTTGGAACCATAAGAGACCTAGATTAGCAAACATCATCCTAGGCAACAGACACACGGCAGTGGGTATAACAATTCCCAATTTGAAACTACTATGAAGCCACTGTGATAAAAACAGCATGGTACTGGGAAAGAAAAAGGCCTGAGGATCAGTGGAACAGACTGGAAGACACAAAAACAAATACAGATGTACTCAGCTACCTCATCTTTGACAAAGGAGCTGACCATCCTCAGTGGAGGAAAGATAGCCTCTTTAATAAATGGTTTTGGAAAAACTGGATTTCGACCTGTCACAGATTAAACTGGACCCTTATCTTTCACCATGCACTAAATTAAAATCCAAGTGGATTAAAGATCTAAATATTAAAACAGAAACATTAAATTTGCTGGAAGGTAAGTTAGGCAGAACCCTGGAAGACACTGGCATAGGAAAAGACTTTATGAACAAAACCTCAAGTAGCATGAGAACTAGCAGATAGAATCAACAACTGGGATCTCATCTTATTAGAAAGCTTCTGTACTGTAAAAGAAACCATCAGCAGAACCAAGAGACAACCTACAATGAGGGAAAAAATTTTTACCAGCTGCTCCTCAGACAAAGGACTATTATCTAGAATATATAAAGAACTCAAAACAATCAGCCCCCCAAATATAAAGACCTTATTCAAAAATGGGCATCTGAAATGAACAGACATTTCTCAGACAAAGAAGTAAAAGCAGCAAGTAAATATATGAAAAAATGTTCCACATCACTGGTCATTCGAGAGATGCAGATGAAAACAACACTGAGGTTCCACCTCACCCCACAAAGAATGGCTGCTATCAAGAAATCACGCAACAACAAATGTTGGCGTGGCTGTGGGGAGAAAGGAACCCTTCTCCATTGTGGGTGTGAGAGCAGACTGGTGCAACCACTATGGAAATCAATATGGCAATACCTCAAGGAGCTTGTACTGGAGGTTCTATTTCACCCAGCCATCCGTCTGCTGGGTATCTTTCCAAAACAAATAAAAGAATCCTATCACAGTGATGTATGTGCACCCATGTTTATAGCAGCATAGTTTGTAATAGCTACAATTTGGGAACAGACCTTTTGCCCATCAATTGGAAATTGGATAAAGAAAATGTGGTTTTTCTATAAAATGGAATATTACTCAGCCATAAAGAACAAGAAAATAGATTCATTCTTAGGAAAATGGATACTTATTGAAGATATACTCCTAAGTGAAATAAATAAGTCACATATGTGTAAATACCGAATAGTTTTTCTGGTGTGAATAAATTGCAATAATACATAAGATCCTAATAAGATTATTGACATGGTTTAATGGGAAGAAAGGGGCTAAAGGTGTAGGGAAGGTGGGATGGATAGGGAAAGGGTAATAAGGGAAAAGAAAAAATGTGAGATAAAGAAAAGATGGAAATATAGTGCTTGTAGATGGAGAGGGGAGGATGGGTTGAAGGTGGGGCAAGGACAAGGGGAAGAGATGAGAACCCAAACCTGTCATGTAGAGTTACAAGATCCCAGCAATGAATGTAACTTTACTGTATACCTAACATGTACAATAAACTCAATTAAAGCTGAAGCAAAAAGAAAAAATCAGACCCCCACAATTTAAAGACCAATTCCAGAAATAGATATCTGAAATTAATAGACATATTTTAGATGAAGAATTACAAACAGCAAATAAATATATGAAAAAAATGTTGAACATCACTGGTCATAGGAGAGATGCAAGTTGAAACACCACTGAGATTCTCTATTATCACCAGAAAGAATGGCTCTTAACAAGAAATCAACCAACAAGAAATGCTGGTGGGGTTATGGTGGAATAGAAACCCTTCTCCACTACTGATGGAAGTGTAGGCTCATGCAACCACTGCAGAAATCAGTGTGCAAATTCCTCAAAAAACTAGGACTGGAGGTTCCATCTCACCCATCTATTCCCATTCTTGGTATCTTTCCAAAAGAATTAAAAACATACCACAGTGATAAATGGATACCCATGTTTATAGCAGCACAATTTATTGTAGCTAAATCACCAAAAGAGCCTAAATGCTCATCATTGGATGAATGAATAAAGATGTGGGGTTTTCTTTAAAGCAATGAGTACTACTCAGCCATAAAGAAGATAAAGTTGAGACATTTCTAGGTAAATGGATACACATGAGATACACATGTTTAAATATTTCATTGTTTTACATATTGCATTGCATCTCTGTTGTAAGAAACTGAAAGGGTAAGGACCAAAATGTATAATAGATATTGTGAATTGGGAAGAAAATATTCAAATTGGAAGAGAAATAAGGAAATGTGGAGGGGGAAAGGAGGGAAGGTAAAAGACAAAAAAAGATTAGAAGGAAAATGATGGAAACAAAGCTTTTGTAAATAAGGAATGGAAGGGGGGATTAAGGGAAGAGAGGTGATTGAGGAAAAAAGAAGCTCCAAGATGTGTTATTTACAGGTATACATTCATAGTTATGAATGTGATCATTGTGTATATCTAAAATATTGCAATAAAATTAATTTTAGAAAAGAAATACAAATTATGTAATTTTAGTGATTCTCCAAATGAGGTAAGTGCCCTTATTTATTTCTTCTAAACTCATATTGAACAACATAAATATAAGCAGTTATACTTATGCTAATAATTTAAATTTTTAGTCATTGCCTACTTAAAACAACACTAAATAACAAATAAAAATACCATAGTAGGGAAAAGGAAATAAGACAAAAGAAAAAATATTAGAAAATGAAAAATGGAAATAAAGTTTTTGTAAATAGGGAAAGGAGGAGCAGGTGAAAGGAGGGGGGGGGTATAGGGAAAAATGAAAACCAAGATCTGTCACATAAAGGTACAAGATGCAAATGATAAATGTAACTTTACTGTATATTTAAAAAGTACCAATAAACTTGAGAAAAAAAGTACCATGATCTTCAGTGCCAGGGGTTCTTCTCGGCCAGGCCCTCCCCTGCTGGCACCACTGCCGCCATCTTCAGCACCAGAAAGGTAGCCAGACGGGCACCCCGAACCCCCCCCCCAACCATCCCTTCGTGCTTTTAGACCTCCGGATTGTACCAGTCTTTGGACCTACTCTGTAGAAGCAGAGGTGGTTATAAAGAGTATTTTCTGGCACTTTTAATTTTGAACATCTTTAAAGAAGTGGTGGGGAAAACCTACAGTAGAAATGAGTGGAGTTCACCCCTTTAGGAGGTCGGGGAACTCAGTCTGGGCCTTGCAGCCCAAGCTCAGTATGCTTTGTGGGGTTCTGCCACCAGCTAACTGAGATCAGGGGAATTGGCTCTGCAAATGTCAGCACATATTTTATATTATAACAGCAGTGATATAGTCTGAAAGAGGCCCTTCAAATTCATTTTTGTTTCTTTTTTTCATCCTACTCTGCAAATTCTTTTTTTTCTTTTTGTTTTCTTTCTCTAACTCAGTCTCTTACTCCACTATAGTATCCCTCATCTCCCTTTTTGTTTCTGCTATTGTCCTAATTCAGTTTTCTTCTTTTATTATTTTTTCTCTTTTCTTTAAGTTCTTTTCTTATGTTATTCTACCTCACTTAAGGGTTATTATATTTCTATTTTGTTTGTTCTTTTTGAATTTAACAATTTCCTGATGATTGTCTGGTCATTCTACATCTTTTGGCTTCATATGAAACCTTCTCTAATTCTTATACTTATCTACTCCTCTTGTGTTAACTTTGTTTTAAGCCCCCATTGTAAATATCCTTATTGAAAAGTTTATTTACTGTAAACATATTTTGGATTGCTTCTTGATTTTGATTAAATTCACATGGTTTGAAGGTGATAGATTGATGACTACCATAAGTGGTCAATTTGCAAATTGTGCTTCATTATATTGTGGTGCTGATTGTATCAATTAGGATAAAGGATTGTGATTGATTCAATGAGCTGTGTTCTTCAGTATGATGAAAATAAGAATGTCTATGAGTCATTAGAGACCCATGGGCTGCAGCCCAACTATATCAGGAACATTTAAGTAATAACCTAAAGGTTAAACTAAGGACAACCCAACAACAATAGAGAAAATGCTTAAGCAAGATACAGGGACAGACTTCCAGTTCACCAATGGCAAACAGTGGGGCAGATGAGGATGAAAAGTCTGACAGTGAATCATTAAGACACCCTGAACTCAAGGCACAGGAAGTAACAAAACTGATCAGTGAGGCTCTAGAGAAATATAAAACCGAAGTAATTTCCCAGATAATCATAGAGATGACAAGCAAAATGAAAGTTATAATTCATGACTCTAGAACAGAAACTGAGAGTAAAATAGATGAGCTCAGGACCATGATAGAAGCTATGAATGCCCAGCATAAGAAAGAATTGGAAACAATAAATGCCCAATACAAGAAAGAAATGGAATCCATAGGACAGATTCAAACAGATATGCAGGAGATTAAAAACTCCATTGAGAGTGTTCACAAAAGAATAAAAGAGTCTGAAGATAGAATCTCAGATATAGAAGATAAAATTGCAGTCAGTGACCATGAAAAGAGAGGTCTCTTAAAAACAGTAGGGGATCATGAGAAATTGATAAAACAACTCTTAGATGATATTAAGAAGAATAACATAAGATTGATAGGAATTCAAGAAGTAGTAGGAAAAAATGTAAATGACTTAAAATAAGCTGTTCACAGACTTAATTATAGAAAACTTCCCAAACAGAGGGGAAGAATTTTATATACAGATAAGTGAGGCATATAGAACTCCAAAGAGCCATGATAAAAAAAATCTACACCTAGACATATAATAACCAAGATCCCAGAAACCCAACAGAAGAACAAAATACTACAAGCAGTAAGAGACAAGAAACTAATTACATGCAAAGGAAAGCCTAACAGAATCACAGAAGACTTTTCAATACAAACCCTTAGGTAAAGGAGAGCCTGGAATGAGATATTTCAAGTACTAAAAGAAAAGAACCTCCAACCTAGACTGATGTATCCTGCAAAACTTTCTTTTAAAATGGATGGGGAAATAAGATATTTTCATGATAAAGAATACCTGAGAAACTTTATGAATACCAAACCAGCACTACAACGAATTCGAAACAATATCCTAGAAAAAGACAATGAAGATAACAACACAATGAGGCTCAACAGAGCAAATCAAATAGGCAAGCCAAGAAACTAAATGGAGAAGGGGAAAAAAACATGATAATAATAAGTTAGTACATATCAGTTATAACCATCAATATTAAAGGCCTCAATTCACCAATCAAGAGAAATAGACCAGCAGAATGGATTAAGAAGCAAGATCCAATAATATGTTGTATACAAGACATGTCTAGTGTAAAAAGAAGCCCATAGACTGAAAGTGAAAGGACAGAAAACTTCTTCATGTAACAGGAGCCCCCCCAAAAAAAGCAATGATAGCAACGTTATTCACAGACAAAGTAAATTTCAAACTTAAACTGATTGAAAGAAACAAAGAAGTTCACTACATCCTTGTGAAGGGAACAATTCAAGAGGAAGAGATAACAAATAATTTATTTTTAATTTATTGAGTATGTCAGAAAGTACATATGATTTTTTTTTCTCTTTTCTTCTTTTCTTCCTTTTTCTTTTTCTTCCTCTGATGTTGGGGATTAAACTCGGCACATTGTTCTGGTTAGGCAGGCGCAGCACTATTGAGTTAAATCTCACGCTTTACATTTCATATTTTAAAAATTTATCAATACATTAATCCTTGTCTCTATATGTTGGTCTACCAAATTGATGAGTTATTTTTGTTCTCATTTTCTTTGCTTTTTCATTTGAGAATTTATGAAATCTGTATATATGAGTAGTATGAAAATATTAAGATCCGTCTGTTATTTTCCTCTTTCATCTCTGCTTTCTACAAACTTCCTTTTCTGTCACTACAGCTTGTTTGGTTGGAAATTTGTTAAGACAAATGTTATGTTATCAATGTATCTTTTTAACTATTTTCTACTGATGAAGAATATTAATTTTAAGTAAATTTTATTATAACTATACTTAATCATTAACATGATTTAGTATCTGGTACATATTACAAATTCTCCAACTCCCTCAAAGATGATATTTGTTTTTTCTCAAAGTATACAAATCACCAATATTCCACACATCAATGCACTGTTTTATTATACCTAAGTATATATTGTATTGTAGAAAATATGATTGTGTATATGTGTGGGGGGTATGTTTTTACATATATGTGTGCACTATTAAATGAGAAACATGGGCATGAATGTGGTAGGATGGTGCACATTTGGCATATTGATAGTTTCTCTGACAACCTTATGATTTCTTTAAATTACATGCTTGACTTAATTCATAGTCATTCACTTGGGAAGAATATTACATATCTATTGGTGTTAAATTCTATCATTATGCTTATAAAAATATAATAAAAATAAGTATGGGATTTAATAATAATAGAAACAGAAAAATCTGATCTTAAAAATGTGAACTTTTTTTAGTTGCTTTTGGATTTCAAATATAAGTATATTTTTTTCTGTGGGAAGTTTTGTTAGAAAATGTAAGTGGTACAATCAACAAGTATATGATATTTATCAATTAATAAAACCAAGGAGTTTATAAATTATACAATTTTGAGGACAGTTTCTCAACTATAATATGTAACTTTGTTTTATTTATAATTACATTATTTCAAAAATATTATAAGAAAATGAGAAAGAACAATGTTTGAAGATCACATCAAACTAATGTATTTTGATTAATCTGTGTTACATAAATACTTGTTTATTTCATATCCTTTTTTTACTGTCATATATATGTATATTTGAAAATTTTATTTAGTATCTTCATTTCTTGTTATCATGTATGTTTGCAATCTTTAATAAAAAAATACCATGACACATGAAAGTGTGGAGGAGAGAAAAATAGAAGAAAAAGCATAAAATACATAACAGAAGTAAGACACTTTTTTTAGTACCTTCAGTAGCACTGTACCCCTTCATTTTCAAATTAAAAAGCTCACATTTTGGTTTGGCACTGGGCCTCATGAATTATGTAGTTGACTCTGGGTTTAGTTTTGAAATTTTTCTTTCTAAATGTTCTTCCAGCTGGCAGACTACACTTTTCTCATTTATACCATTTAAAGATGTTTATTACAGATAGCTGAGTAGTGTCTGGGGACATGTATAGGCCATGCCTCCTGTGTCTGCCTTGTATATTTCTATTTTCTATCATAGTCTACACATAGTAGGCCCTTTTTAACTGCTGTCTGTATAGATGAATGATTCAGTGAATGAGCTATTATTGGTTTTGCACCTCACCTTCTCATAATACAAGTTTGGGGAAATATTTTTAGTCTTTAAATCTTAACACAAACTTCTCTGAAGCACTGACATTCTGTATCAAGCCACAGTAATTTTTAAAAAAATAAAATTGATACATAATAATGGTATGTACTTATGGGATATGATATGACATTTTGATTGCATATATATGAAAATATAGAAAGCTAAATAAATTTAAGTGTTATCTTTGTGCAAGGACCATGCTAATCTTCTCTGTATCATTTTAATTTTAGTATATATGCTGCTAAAGTGAGCATGAAACTACAGTAACTTTTTAGTTCATTGAGGTCCTAGTGGAAAGATCAGCTTTGTTATTATTTGGTTGCGCAACTCTGAGAATGTTTTTACCCCCCTGAGTTTGTGTCTTTACTTGTGCAATGAAGAAGTTGAACTATATTGTCCTTTATGAAGGTCCCTCAAGTTAGCAGACCATCCATTTCTCATTTATACCACTTACAGATCTTTATTATAGATATTTAGGTAATATTTGGGGATGTGTATAGGCCATATCTCCTGTGTCTGCCTTGTGTATTTCTATTTTTCATTGTACTCTTCACAAAGTAAGCCATTATTAACTGTTGTCTGGAGAATTGAATGAATTAATGAGTTAATGAGTGAAATGAGTATTATTCATATTTCACTTCACAGCTGTTTCACAATCAAACATTTGCTCTTTTTTCATCATGGTAATGTTTTGTGCTAAGTGTATAGATTAGAAAATCTGAACATGATAGGATGGGCACTGATACTTTCCTGGGATATCACTCAGCCATTTAGAATCACTCTCTTCTACTAACTAAAAAAGTTCTCCTCTTTCTGCACTCTTCTGCACTTCCAAGGCTCCAGACTCAGTTGTGTGTGCCCAGCTCAGAGACCCATGAAGGAACTGGATAATGGACAGAATGCCTCATATGGGTTGACAGTCACATAAGAGGCAATTTAAACTTCCCACCTATATTAGTGCCTTTGTTTCCCTTACCCACTTGGAATGGTAGAATGAGAAATGGGATGGGGAGGATAACTTTGTGAAATTCAACTTCTTGAGCCATTAATACTGCCCAGGCCTTTGGAAGACCTGGATTGCTCATCTCCTTGCCCCTGGATGGCATTTTAAACCCACACAATTCTTCTCTCTCCAGAACCCATGGTCTAACCTCTCTTTTTTTCACAAGCTCTGGTCATAACTTCTTAATGACACAGGCAGAATTTTTCCAACCAGGCTCCATTTAAGTTTCCTCAAATGACCCTTTAGAAGTTCATATTAGAATTAATGGATTTATCTGAGCAGGAGGCAGGCTTTGTACGTCATTGAACACCCATCTTCTCAGAAGGTTGACGCTTTGGCATGGTTGGATGTTGCTGTCTTTATAGATGAAATTGGTTTTACATTGTATGAGTAAACTACACAGAGGTGATATTGGGATTGAGGGATCTAATCTTTTGGAGAATGCTTAACTGGAGACAATTCTAGTCTCATTTATATTTTTGAAAGTAAAGATAATGACTCCTACTACAGAAATGGCAGCCTCTCCACAATCTTCTCAGACAAGCTTGGGTAATGACCAAGCTAGCAGTGTAAACTAGATAAGTGATGGGGATGGAAAATCAAGAGACACAGCAAAAAACAAGAAGCAGTAGTGTAAAGAGCACTGGGTTGGGAGTCAGTAGATCCAGGCTCTGGTTTTCCTTCTGTTACACACTTGCTTAGTATGTGGCACTGCACAAATTTCTTTCTCTCTTAGTCTGTTTCTTTTGTATAAGATAAGGGGATGGCTTTTGGTGGTCTGTAAAGATCCTCCTTATTCTGATTTTTTTTTGTTATTTTGCCATTTGAGGGTATAACTTCCCTCCTTTAGTGTGGGCCTAGATTACCTGATTTTGTGTCCTGGAAACAAAATGTGTGACCTTAAGCAACTTACATAACCTCCCTGTGTTTTACTATTTTTTAAATGAGGTTAATAATATTACTGTATAAAATCATTATTATTGCCTTATAGGATTGTTATAAAAAAAACCAATTATTTTAATTTGTATGGAATACTTAGAATATTTCCTAGCACATAGTAAATGCTAATAAATGTTATCTACCATTATTATTATAGAGCTCTTTCATTGAGCTATCCTGAGGAAATCAGGGTAGAATACCTGAGATTTCAGGCTCTAGCATTTCCCTCCTCTATGAGAAAAGAGAATACCTAGTAGTTGCATTCCTAGACTTCTGAAAACTACCTTATCTCCTCTTGAGGAAAGCAATTGTCTGCTCCTCTACTGTACAAACCTCAGGCCTATTGTACTTGGGGCCTCAGTCTGGACTTCTTTAGAAAACAGTTCATCTAGGATTTGGTCTTGCTTCCCCAACCAGGGAGGTCATATGCATCTTCACAAATGTGCTTCTTTATCTTCTCATGGGCATTTACCTTTTTCTGCTCAAGCTCACCAGTAGTGGGGAGTGCTGGGAAGTGGGTTGAGTAGAGATGAAATAATCACTGCAGAAAGGAGGCTAATTCTCTCCAGTTGACTTATCAGGATGTGTTTCTAGGAAGGGTTTTTGTTACTCTGGGATATCCATATGGGTAATACTGTCCCTTACTCTGTTTTTCTAATATATACAGTCTATTAAAAAAAGATAAAAGAATTTGAGTAAATTAAATAGTATCCCATGGAAAATGACATCAAACTTGGGTCACAGTAATGCAGACTGTTAATGCCAGAAGGGGCTTTAGGGATAATCTCATATCTATTAAAAATAGATAAAAGAATTTGGGTAAATTAAATAGTATCCCATGAAAAGTGACATCAAACTTGGGTCACAGTAATGCAGACTGTTAATGCCAGAAGGGGCTTTAGGGATAATCTCATTTTATTCTTCACTCATATAGTATCATTAAAGAAACTGAGGCTTAAAAAAGAGAAAGTACTTCCTCAGGATCATACAGCAGAGTTAGGGCTTGAAGCTAGGTAATTTGATGCACTTTCAATATATAAATTTTCATCTGGGATACTTTAGAGGAATTGTGAAGTTCTTTAACCTGAAAGGAGTAATTTCAAGCATATTTGAGAGTGGGTAAATAAGTGGAAATGTTTTAGGAAACTAAGGTCTTTGAGTTCTTCTCAAAATTCCTAGTAGGCAATCGCCTTCTCTGTCTTCAAACAAGGCCTTCTTCACTTGTGCTCAAAGCAGTCTGGGAGAGTTAGAGTGCCAGATCAATGTTTTCAATCTACTGCCATTGTCTGGTTGGATTAGGAGAAGTTTTGTAGTTGGATTCCTTATGTATCTCCAGGGCTTGGGAGGAACTTGTCACTCTGCAATTATATTCAAAGCTCACAGCATCTGCTTTGAGGTGCTTGGTCATGCCATCCAAAGACAACAAAGAAGTATGAATAGAAATGATGGAAGTGTGAATCAGGGGTCACTGTCTGGTTTGCTTGGCAGCCAGACCGTGGGAGTAGTGGAGCAGTGAGAAAAAAGCACAGTGTGAGCCACCTGGCCAACAAAATAACCTAATAAATAAAGATTGTACACCTCAGAGAGCACAGTGGAGATTCTGGCAGGATGAGGCAGTAGTCATTTTGAGTAACAAAGAAGATGTTAATTTATGTCTAATCATAGCAAGACAAGAAACTTGCTTCACACCTCCTAGACAACATTTCCAAAAATCAGCCAAGTCAATTTCCTCCATTTGGAGGCAAAATAGAGAAGCCTTGCTCTTGGCCTCACAAATATAGTTTCTGGCCTCTGCTCTGGCAGTCACAGGCATGAGCCTCAGAGTAGCAGTTTGCATTGCCAACATTGCTATGCCAAGCCAAAGGTAGGGAAAGTACTGTTTGCATCAACATATAAATGTACATGACCTCGTTGGAGCTCTATATCTCTGTGTTGATAGCTGACTGACCCTGCAGGCCAGCTTTTCCAGGAAACATTAAGCCTACTTTTGGTTGCCTATATTCTTTTCTGATCTAAAAGCCTTTGATTGGTCATTTGTAAAGTTATCACTTTTATTTCATTCAGTTCTTCCACTTCCATAGGAGATCTCATCAAAAGGAAGGAGAAGAGAAGAGAAATCATGAAGGATTTTCAGTCTTGAAAAATCCCCAAAGAGAATCTAAAATATTCTTTTGAGGTACCCTACTTACGTTCCAAGTTTTAACTATCATTTATATTCTGGTGGCCCTTGATTTTATATGCCCATCCTCATCTCTGTTATGGCTAGGGTCTAGATGTCTCCCCAAAGCCTTATGTAGTCATAGGTGGCTGAATCTAGAGTGTGTGATGCTGGGATTTAGGGTGTATGATTACTAAATCAGTATACTAATTGGTCTGTCACTGCCATATTCCTGGTAGCCAGGGTAAAATATTAGGACCAGAAAGAGGCTTGTCTTCTACCTGTTTTGCTACCTCTTATAAGCTGCCATGAACTGTTACCCCTCTGCCATGTGGCACTCAGCCATGGAGCCAGCCATTTATTGACTAAAGCCTCTACAAACTATGAGCTAAATAAACCTTTCCTCTTTTAACTTTGGGTGTTGGGTATTTTGTCTCAGCAATGAGAGAAAATAACTAAGACAATCCCTAAGATACAAGTTAATACATCAAGCTTTATGGCACTTTGATGTACCACAGGCACCATAAACACACCAAGTCCAATGTGTATAACTCATCATATTATCAGTAAATATGATCCTACCCCAGGGTTTCTGGTTTAATGGCTGATAGTATTATCTACCAGTCACCATCCTAGAAACTGTAGATATCTTTGAAGCACATCGGTACAAAGTCATCAATCAGCAAGTCCTACTGATTTTTTTATCTCCTAAATATGTTTCAAATGCCCACCTTGCTTTTTATGATCCAGCAACACTTAACTATTTGCGGTTACCTCAAGAAATTACTTTAAGTCATCTCATTTTATTTTTGCTCTATCTTACTGGTGTGAGTCTTCCCTAGTAATTATTTTGCCTGGTTAATTTTTATTACTTCATCTCAGTAATCTCCCAAATTGGGAGAGGTTGTATACCTGTATGATCCCAGAGCATCCCACTGCATTCTCTATCATCTTAATTTATTACACTGAACTATAATTACTTGTTTAGCTGTCATTAATAATGAGATTATATGGCTTTTTGAAGAGATAGGGACTTATCTGTATCCTAGGTACCCAGCATACAGTTTGACATATATTAGATGCTGAATAATTACTTTATGAATGAATGAAAGGGATAAACATGGGTTTAGTTAATTTTAAATTCAGCTAGTCCTTCTCCACTTTTTCTGCTATTGAGGATCGAATCCAGGGCCTGTAACATACTAGGGAATCACTCTACCACTGAGCTAAATTTCAACCATTTTTTCATTTTTGAGACAGTTTCTTACTTAGTAATTAAATTTTCCAAGTTGAGTTTAAATTTGCTGTCCTCCTTCCTAAACTTCCCATAGTTCTGGAATTACAAATGTGTGCCACCATGCCTGGCTCATAGTCCTTTTAAAATTTTATTTTGAGACAGGGTCTTGCTAAGTGGCCCAGACTGGACTTGAACTTATGATCTTCCTGCCTCATTTTCCTATGTGGGTATGACTATAGGTGTGCACCAATGTGCCCACCATCAGCTGGCTCTTATATGTCAAATGCATTCTCATGCATTGACATATTTTAGTTCCCTCGGCAAGTCCTTTGAGGTTGAGTGGGAAGGTTTTTGTTTACAATTCTTTTACAGGGCTCTTCTTGTCTGTGATGCTCTTGAAACTTTTACTGTAAGGGATATAAATTTGAGACTTTGTGTTTCACAAATGCAAGGCTACCCAAAGGTGCTACAAAACTTGCTTCAGGTCATACAATCATGGATTCAAAATTCTGATTTCTAGACTTTTCATCTGAAAAGCCTTCCTACTCTCTTCCACTGTTTCTAAATCAGGGTCTTGAAATATATGTATATATCATAAAGAGTGTTATAGTTTCGATCTGAAATGTCTCCCAAAGCCTCAAGTATGTAGAAGGTGATTGGATTGTGGAGGCATTAGACTTATCAGTAGAAGTGCAGTAGCTAAATGTGCTGTGAGGAAGTGAGGCTTGGTTTGAGGTGGCCACTGGCACGTTACCCAGAAGGGTGTGTTTGTGATCTTGGCTCCTCCCTTCTGTCTCTGTTTCCTGGATGCCATGGGGTGCATAGATTTCTTCCATCATGTCCTTCCACCAGATGTTTCTTCCCTGGAATCATCTGACTTTGAACTGAATCCACTGGAAGCTGTGAGCCAATTAAACCACTCCTTCTTTAAGTTATGAGTGTTTGATATTTTGTCCCAGTGATGGGAAAGTGACTAACACTGACATGTGCTCGGGATAACTAGTCCTTTAGCCTTTGTGTTTTTGCTCCCTTCTTTTTGAAGTACAACTAACATGATACAAAATTAATGATTTTAAGGTGTATGACTCTGTGGCATACAGGACACTTGCAATTTAGTACAAACATTACTTCTATTTAGTTCTCAAACATTTCCATCACCCACAGAGGAAACTATATATTGATCACTCTCCTTTCTCTCCTTACCCCTCAGCCCCTGGTAATGAGTGATTTGCTGCCTGACTCTATGGATTTAACTATTTTAGATACTTCCTATAACTGGAACCATATACTATGTGACATTTTATATATGGGTTCTTTTATTAATGTAATGCTTTTAAGGTTCATCCGTGTGGCAGCATGCATCAGTGTTTCACTCATTTATGGGTGAATACTGTTTCATTACATGGATATGTCACATTTTGCTTATCAACTGTTCATCACAGATGGGGACCTTTGTTCTCTTTCCAACTTTTGACCATATTGTGAGTAGTAGCATGATGAATGTCCAGGTGTAGGGATTTCCTTGAATGCTTGTTCTCAATTCTTTTAGGAATACCTACAAGTCAATTTGCTGGGAAATATGGTAATTCTGTGTTTAGCTTTTTCAGGAAATGTCAACTGCTTTTCACTGTACCATTGCAGTTTTTTCCCAGCTATGTATGAAGGTTGAACTTTTTCTAAATCCTCACTGACAGATCACATCCAGTGGGCATGAAGAAATGTCTCAGTGTAGTTTTGATTTGTGTTTCCTTGATGGCTAATAATATTGACCATCGTTTCATGTGTTTATTGAGCATTTTGATATCTTCCTTTAAAAAAACCTATTTAAGTGTATTGCCCATTTTCCCCATTGGGTTTTTGTCCTGTTTTATTGAGGTGTGAGTATTCTTTAAAAATTTGGGACACTAGACCTTTATGAACTACATGATTCAAAAATATTTTCTGTCACTCTGTAGGATATCTTTTCAATTTGTAATAGTGTTTTTCATACACAAAATTTAAGAAAATTTGTTTTGTACTGGGGGATCCAACTCAGGACCTTGTGCTTACGAAGCAGGCAGCACCACTGAGCTAAATTCCTGACCCTAAAAAATTTTTTAAAGAAGTCCAGTTTAACTATTTTTTTCTTTTGCTAGTATTTTTGTTGTCACAACTAGGAATCCATTTTCAAAATCAAGGTTGGGAAGAATTATTTATATTTTTTCAATTGAGACATTATTTATAAATAAACATTTTTATATTGAAGGTATAAAATGTGAGGTTTTTTTGTATACATATAGTTTGTTTGTTTTTAGTACCGGGGATTGAACTTTGGACCTTGCACTTGCAAGGCAGGTGTCAGAACCTCTGAACCAAATCACCAGCCTGTTATACATATAGTTAATTTTCCCATTGAAGTTAATTAACCTATCCATCACCTCACACATTTATCTTTTTGTGTGCATATGAGACTGCTTAAGATCTACTGTCTTAGAAAATTTCAGGAATACAATGAAATATTTTTGAGGGACTTCCAAGAAAATGGCCAAGTGGTTAGCAATAACTCACCCTCTCCAAGATTTAGAATCTAGACACTGGAAAATAACAACTTGAGAAAGAAAAGAAGAAAGAATCCTCAGGACCCAAGAAGGATCAGACAGGAAAATTGGAGCCCACAGAGAAATTGATGAGTCAGAACACAACATGGAAATAGAGAGGGTCAATATTCTCTTTCACCCCAGCTTCTGGCTCATGGCTTGTGAAAAAGGAAGACCAAATCTACAGAGACATAGTGAAAGTGGGGGACTCCAGGGGCATTCATGGAGAAACCAATCAGATAAATCTGTAAAATTATTGTTGAATTCTTTTCTATAATTGCTGGGGATATAGCTGTTTCAGTTAGTATGTATTAGCTGTATGTCATTACCTGAGTTGCCTTAATGTTTACATCATAAAGTCAGAGTTCTCTAAGATTAAGGGTGGTACATAATTGGTATATATAGTATGTTAGTATATGATTTGTCTTGGACAATATACTGTAGCTGTTTCACTTTATATTGACATGGTCACATAATTGTGACTATTCCTGTGTTAGCCAACACTCATTACCTTTTTGACAACAATACAAGAGTACATTCTCAAAGAACTTGTTTGCTGTGCTATCTACACTGATACTCCCCTCCCAAATTAACCAAAAGGGGTGTATCTTGAGGCTCTGGCAAAGAATTATTGTTATCCATGCCCAAAGCATGTCACTGAAAAACAACTAGAGAGATCTCTATACTAGCAACACAGTTTTTAGGCTATGTGCAACCACAAAATTCAGCACAAAACAAAGTGAACAAACAAACAAACAAAACAATAGAAACATGGGAAGATAAGGTATAAAAATGACCCCCAATACTTCCCACTACCACAGAGCCAATCAAAGGTTACTAAGGGGCAGAATAGCATGAGCCACACATTCAAATTAGTTGAAAGGATAACAGGAAGTTAGAAAATGTATCAGAGAAATACTCAGTAGTACAAGAGGATATATAAATAAAAAGATAATAGAAGTGGTAACCAAAAAGATGCAGGAACTTTTAAAAGACACTAATAGAAAGCTACATGAGCTGAACAAAATGATACAAAACATTAATGATTAGTTCACAAAAGTGTTAGAGTCCATGTAAAAAGGTTTCAATCAGAAACCCAAGAGGTTAAAAATCATATGAAAATTATGGGCAGCAGAACAGAATAATGTGAGGACAGAATTTCAGAAGTAGAACATGATGATGCTTTCAAAGACCACCTACTCAAAAATGCTTTAAAATCAATGAGGAGAACATGAAAAATGGATGCAATAACTATTGAGTAATGCAAGGAAGACTAATAATAATTGGAATAAGTGAAAATTCAGAAGACAACACAAATGACATTAAAAAAACTGTTCACAATAATATTGGTGGGAAACTCCCCAAATATAGGGAAATAAAAAATACAAATAAATGAGGCATATAGAACCCTAAACAGCCATGACCAAAAGTAAACCCAACTGTGCCTCTTTAGGATCACTTTAGGGAAATTGCTTGAATGTAGGAGGTCAAGGCCAGTTTGGGCAGCATAGCCAGAGCCTGTGTCAAAAAGAAAAATAGAGATGAATGTGGTGTCACATGCCTGTACTCCCAGGGTTCTGGGAAGCTTAGGGAGGAGAATGATAGATTTGACCCCAACTTAGGTAACTTAGTGACTTAGTGAGAGTGTGTCTCAAAAAATTTTAGTAGATAAATAGATAGATGAGAAATAGATAAGGCTGGAAATGCAATCTGGTGCTCCAGTTCAAAGGCTTTGGGTTCAATCACCTGTACCATAAAAACAACAACAAAAAGTAAAACAAAAAAATCCAAAAAACAAAATAGTTCTCTTGATGATTGCAGATTAGTAAGGCTGTTCGGCAGTATTCAGAAACCTCAGAGCAGTGGTTTTCCTAATTGTTTAGTAGTCTTCAAATAAGTATAAAAATTACTTTGTGAAACTGCTATTTAACTGGTAGGATTGCATTTTTGCATCCACTTTCCAACATCTTCATAAGCTGGGCTCATTTCCCCCAGATAGACTTGCCTTCTTGTGTCACAAGGTCCAATTCATAATTACTTTGTTGATAGTACTTTTGGTAATAACACCAGCATCATACTACAAAGTTACATAGTTAGAATAAGGATTATTTTTTACACCAGGTACTGTCAGGCAAAAAGTGGCTTTCTATGTAGGATGTGCTGTAGAAGTCTTTTAGAAATATAAACCTATTGAACTAATACATTTTTAAAATTCAGGTGGCTTTCTCATGAAGCCATCTCTCACAAAGAAAATTTTAGTAACCATCCTCTTCCCTCACCTTTTTTTGTTTCTAGTTTGAATACCTTTTACTATTTCTGCTTCTTGCTAGACACCAACTTTGGGCAGAGGGACTTGCCATTTTTGTACCTTCTGTTTTTGTCTTTTAATTATATAGAAAAGTGCTTTATCCAGGTACTATTTGTGTTTAGAAAATAGGTAGCTAGATATGGCTCCCTGTGGAGTAATTTTATTGTTCCTTTGGTGTTTTTTTTTTTCTTACATCTTAATAGTCTTTTTATTTGTACTTTCTCAGTGTGGTTTTAGGAATGTTACAGCTTAGTCTTCAATACAGTATTTCTTTTCTTTCTTTTTTTTTTTTTTTGGCTTCTTTGAATGTTAACAACCCCTCCCCACTTTACTTATTTTTCCTTTTTCCTCATAGTATTCCAAACAACATTTGTAGCATTTATAGTGTGATTCATTACTTTAATTTTGTAGCAAGGTAACAGCTGCAGAACAGCATGGTTCATCCTCCAAACTTCTAGGGTACAGAAAAGCTTTCAATTTTCAGGTCTTGGATTCTTGTGACCTGATTCCATTAGGGAAAATAACTCATTGTGGTTTTCATTTGCAATTTCATTATGGTTAGTTGTGTTAAGAATCATTAGCTGTTAGCCAGTTTGTATGTCTTCTTCAGAGAAATGTCTATCCAGGTTTTAAAGCCATTTTAAATTAGATTATGATTGATTAATTTTAAATTACTGAGTTGTGAGTTCCCTACCTAATTTGGATATTACCCCCCCACCACCTTTTTTTGCACTGGGGATCAAACTCGGATCCTTGCTCTTGCAAGGCAGGCAGAGGAACCACTGAGCTAAATCCCCGGCTTGCATATTATTTCTTACAAGATACATGGTTTATAACTCTTTTTTCCTTTTATGTTGCCTTTACATTTTTAAATATTGTTGTACTTA
Source organism: Fukomys damarensis (assembly GCF_012274545.1). Lineage (NCBI taxonomy): Eukaryota > Metazoa > Chordata > Mammalia > Rodentia > Bathyergidae > Fukomys > Fukomys damarensis. Next base: position 60,804,006 of record NW_022900951.1, on the reverse strand, counting down.
GGATTGAATGGCCTCCACACTGAGCTACAAACCCAGCCCTTTTTATTTATGTATTTTATTTTGAGACAGGGTCTTACTAAGGTGCTTTGGCTGGTCTTAAACTTGTGATTCTTTTTCTCTCTTAAGCCTCATGCGTAGCTGAGATTATGGGCCTGTGCTACCACACCTGGATTTATTTTATTGATTGTTTCCTTTGCTGTGCATAAATTTTATTTTGATGAATTTTATTTTATTTTTTATTTTGTTCTCCCCCCAAAAATTATTGCAGAGACCAACATCTAGGAGCTTTCTTCTAAGTCTTCTGAGAATTTTATGGGCTCTGGTCCTGTATTTAAGTGTTCCATTCATTCTGAATGAAGTTTTATGTATGATGTAATATAAAGATCCAATTTCATTCTTGTACATGTAAATATCCCATTTTCAAGCACAGTTTATGGAGGAAACTATCCTTTGCCCATTATGCATTCTTGCTGGATTACTTAAACATTAGTTGACTATGTATTCTGAGGTCTCTATAATGCCAATTGATATTTGCATTTACTTGTCTTCTTCCCCAAGATTGCTTTTGCTAGTCAAAGTGTATTTCTGGTGGTTGTAGCTCCCTTGTCATCTCTCTTTGGCCAGCTTTCCTCACTCCTTGCAGCTTTCCTCATAGAGTCCATGCTTCTGGCTTTTCCAACCTTCTGAGATCTCCACTGCACCTTCACCTTCACGCTCAGCTTCACACACTGCCTGGTCTTCAGGCTTTCTTCTAAATCTTAGGGGACGCCTTTCTGACCCCAAAACTCTGCCTTCTGCCTGCCGTGAATTGTTTCTCTTCTGTGCTGCCCCTCTGCTATGCCACTCTGCCTTGAAGGCAGCCAACTATGGACTAAACACTCTACAAAGAGTGAGCCAAGTAAACCTTTCCTCCTTTAAATTTGGAGGTTGTGTATTTTGTCTAAGGCATGAGATAAGTAACTAAGACAGATACTTATGATCCTTATGGTTCTGTGGCATCAGTTGTAATGTTTTCTCACCATTTCTTTTTATTTTCATTTTTTGCGACAGGGTCTTGCTATATTGTTCAGGCTGGCCTCGAACTCATTATGTAGCCTAGGCTAAGTGCAAACTTGTAGCAGTCCTCCCCATTTAGTCCTCTTCATTTCTGATTTTATTTATTAGAGTCTTCTCCTATTTCTCTTAGTGTAGCTACAGATCTGTCAATTTTGTTTTGTATTTCAAGCACCAACTCGTATTTTATTACTCTCTATTGCTTTTTTTCTCTATTTCTCTTATCTTTACTATAATTTTTATTATTTTCTTATTTCTACCCATTTTGGACTCAGTTTATTCTTAAGTGTTTCATTGTATAGCAGGTTATTAAGGTCCTTTTTATTTTATGTTTTAAGCTCCTTTTAAAATGCAAGCATTTTCACTATAATATTACCTCTTAGAACTGATTTTGGTGCATTTTTTAAACTTCAGTATGCCACATTTCCATTTTTTTTTGTATCAAGATTTTTTCTTTTCTGTTTCAATTTCTTTTCTGGTTCATTGACTGTTCAAGAGCTTCTGTTTAATTTCCACACATATGTGGATTTTTACGTTGTATGTAGGATGTTGATTTCTAGTTAAATACAATTGTGGATTGAAAAAATTATTTGATATGATTTCACTCTACTTTAAATGGTTAACATATATTTTATAGCCTATCATATAATCTATCCTAGAGAATGCTTTGTGTATCCATGAGAATAATGCATATCCTGTTGGTGATGATTAAATATTTCATATCTGTGTATTAGATATATTTTCTCTGTAGTGTAGATCAAGTAAAATATTTCTTTATTGATTTTGTGTATGTATGCATTATCCATTGTTAAAGTTGTGAATTAATGTTTCCCAATTTTAGTGTATTGCCATCTGTTTGCCTCCTAAAAATAACAATATTTGTTTTGTATACATAGGTACATATATATTTATAATTTTTCATTCTCTTGATGAACACACCTCATTATCCTTACTTTTTCTTTATATCTTTTTCTATAGACATGTTCTATTTTTAAGTTTCTGTTTTATTTTACTTTTAAAACTTACTTTCTTGGTCCCCTTCGTATTTACAAAAGCTCTATTTCCATATTTTTGCCCTTTGATTCTTTTTTATCCTTTTTCTCCTTTCCCTCTCTCTCCCACCATCTCTTGCCCCCTCTCCATTTAAAAATATTTCCTTACTTCCTATTTATCTATTTTCTATTTTCTATCATCTACTATCTATCTATCTATCTATCTATCTATCTATCTATCTATCTATCTACTTTTTCAGGGTTGGAGGGACAGGGATGGGAGGAGAGGGGTAAGGGATGAAAAAACAAAGAATTAACATATACCAAAGAATTAGGTACATGTACCAACTCCACACAATAAAATCATTATGTATTGTGAGCATATACTAATAGAAATATTATATATATGAATGACTAGGACTACATGGGGTGAGGATTATTAGTATCACTGTCTTTCACTTCCACATCTTAACCCACGAGAAGGCCAGCAATAATATGCATAAAACAGTCATTTCCTGTGATGACAGGCCCTTCTGGAATGACTGTGAAGACCTGGCTGAGCCTCTCCCTCAAGAGGTATCACTCTTTTCACAAATATAACCATGGTGATTTGCTTAGTTTGTTTCTTTTCTTTTCCTTATTGTCTATCTTTTAATTTGCTCTTTATTTGTGCTTTGATTTCTCATATAAAATGAAGCTTCTGCATCTGATATATTTTAATGAACATTATAGTCTCAAGGTTCATCCATTTTCTTAAAAATGACTCATTTGTTCTTTTCCATGGCTAAGTAGTACTCCTTTTGCATAAATGCCAAATTTTCTTTATCTCTTCTTTTTTTTCTCCATTAAGTTTATGGTACATTTAAAACAAGCAATACAGTTATACTTATTATTGGGATCTTGTACCTTTACATGATATAGCTTGGTTCTTGTTTTTTCCCCTATACCCCTGCCCTCCCTTTACCCCATCACCCTTCCCTATTTACAAAGACTTTGTTTCCATTATTATCATTTTTCACATTTTTCTTCTCCCTTATTTCCTTTCCCCTCCCCTTCCCACTTCTCCTTTAGCCATTTTCTTCCTATTTCATACTCCCAATTATACCATTTGAACCTTACTTAAACTCTGAGTATTTCACATCACAAAAACTGTTCAGTATTTACTCAAGTGTGTTCTATTTATTCCACTTAAAAGTATATTGTCAATGTGCATCCATTTAGCTATAAATGTTTCTAGTTTCTCATTCATCATTGCTGAGTAGTACTCTACTTTATAGAAAAACAAAATCTTCTTTATCCAGTCTCCAGTTGATGGGCATTTGGGTTGTCGCCAAGTATTAGCTATTATCAACTGTGGTGCTTTAACATGGGTACACATATATCACTGTGGTATGATTCTTTTAATTCTTTTGGAAAGATACCCAGCAGAGGGATAGCTGGGTTAAATGGAACCTCTAATCCTAGCTCTTTGAGGTATCTCCATCTTGATTTCCACAGTGGTTGCACCAGTCTGCACTCCCAGCAGCAGTGGAGCAGGGTTCCTCTTTCCCCACAGCCCTGCCAGCATTTGTTATTCATTGATTTCATGATAGCAGCCATTCCTTCTGGGGTGAGGTGGAATCTCAGCATTGTTTTCATCTGCATTTCTTGAATGGCCAGTGAGTGATGTGAACATTTTTTCATATATTTACGTGCTGCTTTCACTTCTTTGTCTGAGAAATGTCTGTTCATTTCAGATGCCCATTTTTGAATTGGGTCTTTGCATTGGGGAGTTCTGATTTTTTTGAGTTCTTTATATATTGTAGGTAGTAGTCCTTTGTCTGTGGAGTAGCTGGTAAAGTTGTTTTCCCACACTGCAGGTTGTCTCTCAAGCTCTGTTGGTGATTTCTCTTGTACTGCAAAACCTTTTTAATACAATGAGATCCCATTGGTTGATTCTTTGTGCAAGTTCTCTTGAGGCTGAGGAGTTGTTTATAAAGTCTTCTCCTATGCCAAAGTCTCCAAGATTTGTACCTAATTTATTTTCCAGTAAGTTTAGTGTTTCTGCTTTGATATTTAGATCTTTAATCCACTTGAATTTTAGTTTAGTGAATGGTGAAAAATAGGGATCTAGTTTTAATCTTTGGCAAGTTGAAAGCCAGTTTTTCCAACACCATTTATTAAAGAGGCTATCTTTCCTCCAGTGAGAATAATTGGCTCCTTTGTCAAGGATGAGGTAGCTGAGTATGTCTGGTGTTGTTTTTGCACCTTCTAATCTATTCCATTGACTCTTGCGTCTGTTTCTTTGACAGTACCATGCTGTTTCTATCACAGTGGCTTTGTAGTATAGCTTCAAGTTGGGAATTGTGATACCCCATGCCGTGTCTCTCTTGCCTAGAATGGGTTTTGCTATTCTAGGTCTCCTCTGATTCCAAATGAATTTTTGGATTGTTTTCTCTAGTTCAGTGAAATATACTGTTGGAATTTCAATAGGGATTGCACTGAATCTGTATAGAAGTTTTGGAAGTATGGCTATGTTCACTATGTTGATTCTTCCTACCCAGGAGCAAGGGATGTCTTTCCCTCTTCTTATATCCTCTTCTACCTTTTATCAGTGTGCTGTAATTTTCAGTGTAGAGGTGTTTTTTTCTCTTTTGTTAGATTGATTCCTAGATATTTCATTTTTTAGATGTTATTACAAAAGAATTGTTTCCCTAATTTCTCTCTCAGTGAGTCTGTTATTTGTGTACAAGAAAGTTATTGATTTTTGAGTTTTGAACTTGTATCCAGCTACTACTCTACTGAATCTGTCCGTTAAGTCTAGCAGTCTTTTGGCAGTTTTTTGGATCTTCTACAAAGAGTATCATATCATCAGCAAAAAGTAACAGTTTAACTTCCTCCTTTCCTGCCTTTATGCTGTTTGTTTCTTTTGTGTAATTGCTGTGGCTAATGTTTCTAGAACTGTACTGAATAGGAGTGGTGATAATGGAAATCCTTGTCATGTTCCTGATTTTAGTATGAAGGTTTTAAGTTTTTGAACATTTAAAATGATATTGGCTGTTTGTTTTTCATAGATAGCTTTTATCAGGTTGAGATGAAGAGCATCTATTCCAATTTTTTGTAGGGTTTTTATGACAAATATGTGTTGAATTTTGTTGAATGCTTTTGTTGCATCTTTTGAAATGATTATATGGTTTTTGTTCTTAAATCTCTTAATATAGTGTGTTACATTTATTGATTTACATATGTTGAACCATCCTTGCCTCCCTGGGATAAATCTGACTTGTTCAGGGTGTATGATCATCTTGATGACCCTCTGTATTCTGTTTGCTAGTATTTTATTGAGGATTTTTGCATCTATGTTCATTAGGGAGACTGACCTGTATTTCTGTTTTTTGGTTGCTCTTTCCCTCCTTTTGGAATCATAGTAATACTTGCTTCTAGGAAAAAATTTGGAGGTATTACTTCCCTTTCAATTTTATTGCAGAGTTTCAAGAGAAGTTGCAATAGTTCTTCTCTAAATGTCCTGTAGAACTCAGCAGTGAAGCCATCAGGGCCTGGGTTTTTCTTTGTTGGTAATGTTTTAAGTACATTTTCAATTTCACTGAATGTAATTGGGGTGGTTACACTTTTTATATCTTCATTCTACTTTGGAAGTTCATATGTGTCTAGGAACTTGTCTATTTCTTCTGTGTTTTCCATTTTTATTAGAGTATAGGTTTTCAAAATAGGTATTGATGATCCTCTGGATTTCTGGTGGGTATGTTGTGACTTCAACTTTTTCATTCCTAATTGCATGAATTTGAGCCTTTTCTTTCCTTTTATTGATGAGGTCATCTAGCATTTATTGATTTTATTTAATAAAATCTTTCAAAAAACCAACTCTTCATTAATTTTTTGTACCATTGTTTTAGTTTCCATTGCATTAATTTATGTTCTGATTGTTATAATTTGCTCCCTTGTATGAGTTTTGGGTTTTTCTTGCTTTTGTTCTAGGAGCTTAAGGTTAAGCATTAGGTTGTTTATTTTCAATCTCTCTGTTTTCCTAGTATGGGCATTTACTGCTATGAATTTCCCTTGTAGAACTACTTTAATTTTGTCCCATAGACTTCTGAATGTTTTATTGGCATTATCATTTATTTGTAGAAACTGTCTAATTTCTTCTTTAATTTCATCTTTGCCTCAGTGGTTGTTCAGCAGGGTGTTATTTTAATTTACATTTGTTTGTGAAGTTCTTGCAGTTTCTTGGGCTATTGATCTCTAGTTTAATTGCACTATGGTCTGATAATATACAAGGGGTAGCATCAATTCCTTTGCATTTACTTAAACATATTCTGTGAGCTAGCATGTGGTCTATTTTGGAGAATGACCTGTGTGAAGCCAAAAAGATTGTATATTCTGATTTTGTGGGGTGGAACACTCTGTAGACATCTACTAAGTCCATTTGTTCTAAAACTTGGTTCAGTTCTGTTATTTCTTTGTTGATTTTTTTTGTCTAGATGATCTGTTTTTTTTGTCAGTATAGTATTGAAGTTCCCCAGTACAACTGTATAAGTGCTTATTTTATTTTTCATATCCATTAATATTTGTTTGGTGGAGTTCAGAGTGTAGTATTTGTTGTAGATATATTTGTGATTATAATTTCTTCCTCTTATATAGTTCCCTTACATGGATGTAGTGGCCTTTTTGTCTCTCTTAATTAGTTTTGGTTTGAAATTTATTCTGTCTGCAAATAAGATAGCTGGTTTTTTCTGGGCTCCTGTTGCATGGATAACAGTTTTCCATCCTTTTACTCTCAGTCTATGAATTTCTATATGGATTAAGTGGATTTTGTTGTGTACATCATATTGTTGGATTTTGCTTCTTAATCTGTTCTGCCAGCCTATTTCTTTTGATTGTTGAATTGATGCCATTAAAACTGATGGTTATAACTATTATATAACAGCTTTTCATTTTCATGTTACTTTTCTGTTGTTGATCCATTTTTTATTTTTTAAAAGATCTCTCTTTTCATAGTTACTGACTATAATCCTATCTCTTATATCTGAAATTCTGTCTTCACATTAATTCATCCTGCTGTGAATGGTTTCAATGGATTTTTTTTTAATCTCCTGGATATCCATTTGAATCTTTTTCACGGATTCCTTCCTTTCCCATGTTGGGCATTCAAGGTTTCCATTTCTTTCCTATACTGGGCATTCATGGTTTCCATCATGGTCCTGAGCTCATCTATTTTTTTATCTGTTTCTGTTCTATAATCTCTAATCATGTCTTTCATCCTTCTCACTATCTCCGTGGTTATCTTGGAAATTATTGCTGTTTTGAATTTTTGTTGAGCCTCATTTATCTGTTGTTTTACTTCCTGTGCTATTGGTTCAGGGTGACCAGATTGTTGATAGTCACACTTTTCCACCTCATTTCTTCCAGAGTTTACCTTTAGTGGGGTGGAAGTCTGTATTTATGTCTTGTTTAAATGTTTTCTCATTTCTAATTTCATCACTGGTACTGTCCTTGGTTTAATTCCTGGTTTAATACTTCAGTCTTCCCTATATAGTTGGTCTTTAGGTTTTGAGTCTCTAATGTCTCTGAAGTGAACTCATTTTCATTATACCAGGGAGGACAACTGATTAGATCAATCATGACACCTTAGCCCAAGTCATACAATTAGCAACACAATAGCATCAGCACAGTTTAGCAAATGACAATTTGTACTAGAGTCATTCATAGGAAAATGGATGCATATTGAGGGCATACTCAAGTGAAATAAATAAGACACACTTGTGTAAATACCAAATAGTTTCTCTTGTGTGAAAAACTAAAAGTGTAAATAAGATCCAAATGGTATAATTGACAATGTGAAATAGGAAGAAAAGGGCTAAAGGTGTAGGGGAAATGGGACGGTTAGGGGAAAGGAAATAAGGGAAAAGAAAAAATGAGAAAATGAAAAAATGGAAACAATGTTTTTGTAAATAGGGAAGGGAGGAGGGGCTGAAGGGAGGGCAGGGACAAGGGGAAAAAATGAGAACAAAGACCTGTCATGTAAAGGTACAAGATCCCAATGATGAATGTAACGGTACTGTATACCTTAAAAGTACCAATAAACTCAATGAGAAAAAAATTTAAAAAAAATAAAATGACAATTTCTGGTAGTTATTAATCTATCACCTTTAATCATGTGAATGAAATCAAAATTGAGGACCAGCCCAAAATATATTTATAGTGAATAAACTCTTCAATACAGCAACTTTACCCTTCTGGCTGGGGATTAAGAAGAAGTTGGGAAGGGAAGGATAGATACATAGGATAGAGAAAGTTTAGAAGTGAGAAGTCCTCTGGGACACAGGGAGATCACACAAACCCTAGGGAGCTATTGAAGAGAAGAAGAGAAGACAGAACAAAATATTCCCAATAACAGAACAAACTAACAGCAATTGGGAGTCTAGAGACTGTAATCACTTTCTTTTAAAACTAATGGAAATTGAGAGAAGTAAAAAGAGAAGGAAGATAAAAGAAAGAAAATAAATTTTAATTAGGATAGGAACAGGAACAAAAAGGAAGAGTAATGAGTATTAAGGTGTGAGAGAGAGCAAGAGAGAGAGAGGGAAAGAAAAGAAGATCAAAAAAGAAAAAAACTTGAGAACAGAAAAAGATATATAAATATTTTTAAATGATTAAATATAAGTGAAAAATATTACTTTGAAAATAAAAAATACAAATAGAAATATAGGGCCTCCTTCATGATACACCTCTGTTGACACAATATACAGTGGGGTTAGGAGTGTGCAGGTCTAAACTAATTAGTCTCAGGAAGTCAGCAGCTGTCCCCTGAAGTTCAAGCTGATTTGGGGCTGCAAGGCCCAAATTGAGATTTCTGTCCTCCTGCTGGGTTCAACTCTGCAAGGTTCTACTGCAGGTTCCAGCTGTCATTCCAGGTTCTGATGTGAGGTGCTGGTCCCTCTGACTTACCAACTATGGTGGTGTGGTGTGCCTTTATCACAGATTTTCTTCACTTTTCCAGTGGGTTTCAGCTTTCATCCAGCAGCTTCAGAGAGGACTTCTTTCTCTTGTTCATGGTGGTGGAGGGGCACAAACACCTCTGTATTAACGCCCATGTGGCTGGGTTCCTCTGTGGTGCTGGGTCAAAGGGGTGGGCCTACCAGCATGTGGTGAGCAGTGGCAGGGCTCCTCTGTGACACCGGATCCTATCTCTTCATCTTTTAGTGGGCATATAGGCTGCTTCTAAGATTTAGCTATTGTATAGTGTGCTGTTTTGAAGGTAGGCATACATGTATCAGAGAAATATGATGTCTTTAACTCAGGAAGATCCTTAGAAGGGGTATATTTAATCAAATGAAATTTCTTGTTTTAGTTTTTTTTTTTTTGAATCTTCATACTAATTTCCATAGGGTTTGTACTAGTTTATATTTACACCAACAAGGTAGAAAAGTTCCTTTTCCCCAAAGCCTCAACAGCATTTGTTATTTGATTTCTTGATGATAGCAATTGTGTCTGGAATAAAATGGAATCTTGGTGTTATTTTCATTGGCATTTCTCCAATGCCCAAAATGTGGAGCATTTCCTAATACATTTATCGGTCATTTATCAGTCTTCTCAGAAGTGTCTATTCATTTCAGTTGCCCATTTTTTAAATTGGTCTTTTGAGGGTGTCCTAATTTTTGTGTCTTTAGATATTCTAGATAATAATCCTCAGTATGATAAATAGCTGGAAAATTCGCCCTATTCCGTAGGTTGTCTTTTTACTCTGTGGGGTTTTTTTGTTTGTTTGCTTTTTTGTTTTGTTTTTTGGTGTTTTTTGGCTGTAAAGAAGCTTTTAAATTTGCTATGATCCCATTTGTCGATTCATGGTATTATTTCTTGTGCAGTTGGGTTTGTATTCAGAAAGTCCTTGCCTACACCTATATCTTCAGGAGTTTTATTTAATTTATCTTCCAACACTTTAGGTATTTATGTTTTAATATTTAGATATTTAATCCATTTTGATTTCAGTTTAAAACATGATGAGAGATATGGGTATGGGTTCAATCTTCTGCACATGATAGCCACTTTTCCCAGCAGTATTTGTACTGGAGGTTATCTTTCTTCCAGTATAAGTTTTTGGCACCATGTCAAAGACCAGGTAGCTAAATGTGCCTGGAGTTGTTTCTGCATCCTCTATTCTGTTTCATTCATTCACAAGTCTGTTTTTTAAAATATTATGCTGTTTTTGTCACCACAGCTTTATAGTGAACTTGAAATCTAGTGTTGTGATACCTCTTCCTTGCTCTTATTTCCCAGGATTGCTTTTGCTGTTCTATTATCTCTTGTGGTTTTCTATGAACTTTGGGATTGTTTTCTCTAGTTCTATGAAGAATGATGTTGGTATTTTGATTGGAATTACACTAATCTGTATATCACTTTTGTACATATGTTCATTTTTAATATATTTGTTCTTTTACTCAGGAACAAAGGATATCTTTCCATTTTCTGATATCCTCTTTGATTTCATTTTTAAGAGTACTTTAGTTTTTGTTGTACAAGTCTTTCACTTCTTTGGTTAGGTAATTACTTAATATTTATTTTTTTCATGCTATTGCAAAAGGTAGTTTCCCTAATTTCTTTCTCAGTTGAGTTCATTATATGTATACAGAAATGTTATTGATTTTTGTGTGTGGGCCTTGTATCCTGTCATACAACTGAATTTGGTTAATTCTAGGAGGCTTTTTGTGGGATGCTTATAACCTTCTATGTAGAAAATCATGCCATCTGCAAATAATAATAATTTGATTTCTTCCTTTCCTATACATATTCCTTTAATTTTGTTGTCTTGCTTGATTGATATAGATAATGTTTGAAGTACTATATTGAACAATATTGTGACAGCAGACATCCCTGTCTTGTTCCCAATTTTAGAGGAAAAGCTTTCAGCTTCTTTCCATTTAATATGATGTTTGCCATTCATTTGTCTTAAATAGATTTTATCAGATTAAAACAGTTCCCTCTGTACCTGTTTCCCTCAGGTTTTCTCTTTTTTATTAAATGATTCAATTTATTGGTACGTTTTAGGGATACAGTACAGTTACATTCATTGTTGGGATCTTGTACCTCTACATGACAGGTCTTGGTTCTCATTTTTCTCCTTGTCCCTGCCCTCCCTTCACCCCCTCCTCCCCTCCCCATTTTCAAATACTTTATTTCCATTTTTTCATTTTATCATATTTTTTTCCTTTCCCTTATTACCCTTACCCTACCCATACCACCTTTGCTACACCTTTAGCCCCTTGCTTCCCATTTCACAATGTCAGTTATTAGGGTTTTATGTACTATTACAGTTTATTCACACCAGAGAAACTATTCGGTATTTGCACATGTGTGACTTATTTATTTCACTTAGGAGTATATCCTCAATATGTATCCATTTTCCTATGAATGAATCCAATTTCTCAATTTTTTGGCTGAGTAATATTCCATTTTATAGAAAAAAACTTCATCTTCTTTATCCAGTCTCCAACTCATGGGCAAATGGGCTGTTTCCAAGTTTTAGCTATTACAAACTGTGCCAATATAAACATGGGTGCACATACATCACTGTGATATAATCCTTTTAGTTCTTTTGGAAAGATACCCAGCAGAGGGATGGCTGGGTCAAATGGGAAACTACTACAAAGCCACTGTGATAAAAATAGCATGTTACTGGCAAAGAAACAGATCTGAGGATCAGTGGAACAGATTGGAAGACACAAAAACAAATCCAGATGTACTCAGCTACCTCATCTTTGACAAAGGAGCTGACCATCCTCAGTGGAGGAAAGATAGCCTCTTAAATAAATGGTGCTGGAAAAACTGGATTTCAACTTGCCACAGATTAAAACTGGACCCTTATCTTTCACTATGCACTAAATTAAAATCCAAGTGGATGAAAGATCTAAATATTAAACAGAAACGCTAAACTTGCTGGAAGATAAGTTAGGCAGAAGTCTTAAAGTCATTGGAATAGGAAAAGACTTTATGAACAAATCCTCAGTAGTATGGGAACTAGCAGAAAGAATCAACAACTGGGATCTCATCTTATTAAAAAGCTTCTGTACTGCAAAAGAAACCATCAACAGAACCAAGAGACAACCTACAATGTGGGAAAAAATTTTTACCAGCTGCTCCTAAAACAAAGGACTATTGTCTAGAATATATAAAGAACTGAAAACAACCAGCACCCCCCAAATATAAAGACCCGCTTCAAAAATGGGCATCTGAAATGTACAGACATTTCATCGACGAAGACGTAAAAGCAGCAAGTAAATATATGAAAAAATATTCCACATCACTGGTCATTGGAGAGATTCAGATGAAAACAGCACCGAGATTCCACCTCTTCTCACAAAGAATGGCTGCAATCAAGAAATCAAACAATAACAAATGTTGGTGGGGTTGTGGGGAGAAAGGAACTTTTCTCCATTGTTGGTGGATGGGCAGACTGGTACAACCACTATGGAAATCAATATGGAGATACCTCAAAGAGCTGGGACTAGAGGTTTTCTCTATTATCATGACTGTACGTTAGATTTTGTCAAAGGTTTTTCTGCATCAATTGAAACTATCACGTGGCTTTTTTCCTTGTTTCTGTTTGTATGGTATATTAGATTTATTTATTTTTGTGTGTTGAATCATCCTTGCATCCCTGAGATGAGTCCTACTTTGCCATTATGTGTAAAAATTTTAGACATACTTTTAAATACTGTTTGCCAGTACATACCTTATGAGGAATTTTGCATATATGTTAAGTAAATAGATTGGCCCGTAGTTCTCTTTTTTTGGATGGGCCCTTATCTTGTTTTGGAACAAGGATAATGGTAGCTTCCAGGAATGAGTTTGTGTGTGCAGCTTCCATTTCAATTTCATTAAAGAGTTAGAGGTGTATTCATGTTAGGTCTCCTCTAAAGTTCTTTTAGAATTTGGCTGTAAATCCATCAGGACCTGGGTTTTTAACTTGGTAGTTTTTTTAAAATTGCTGCTTCAATTTTATTGCTTTATACTTGATTATTCAGGAGTTTTACATCTTCTTGGTTTGGTCTTGATACTTCATTTATATCTAGGAATCTTTGCATTTCTTCTGAATTCTATGTTTTATTAGATTATAGTTTACAAAGCAGTTGCTAATCATCTTCTAGATTTCAGCAGAGTACATTGTGATTTTTTGTTTCATTTTTTATCATATTTACCTGTGTCTTTTCTTTCTTTCATAAAATAAGATTTGGTAGGGGTTTGTCTATCTTGTTTATTCTGTCAAAGAATGAGCTTTTCAATTCATTGATTTTTTTGCATTGTTTGGTATCAATTTCATTAGTTTCTGTTCTGATCTATTTTTTCCCCTTATACTAGCTCTGGATTTGGATTGTTCTTAATTTTGTAGAACTTGAGGTTTATTGCTCGGTTCTTTATTTGAATGCACTCTCTGATTTGGGCATTCAGTTATAAACTCTCTTTTTAGGAGTGCTTTCATTGTGTCCCATAGATTCTGATATGTTGTACTGGCATTATTTGATTCTAGGAACTGCCTAATTTCTTTCTTGATTTTTTTGACCCATTGATTATTTAAAAGATTATTGTTTTGTTTTCATACATTTATATGATTTCAGTGTTTCTTTTGCCACTTATTTCTAGTTTCATTGCACTATGATCTCATAATATGCATTGGACAATTTTGATTCTTTTGCATTTGTTTGAGGAAGCTTTATGAGTTAGCATATAATCTATTTTTAAGAAAGCCCCATGTGCTGCTGAGAATCAGGTGTATTCTATTGCTGCTGGATGTACCACTCTGTGTATGCCAATCAATTCTTTTGTTCAAAGGTTTGGTTGAAGTCTCTGGTATTTATTTGTTGATATTTTTTAGTTGATCTGTCTCTTTGTGACAGTGTTGTATTGAGGTTCCCTTCACTATGGTTATGTTTGTTTTTATATGATTTTTTATATCCAGTAGTGTTTGTTTTATGAAGTTGGGCATAACATTTCTTTTTGTTGACTGGTTCACTTAGCAAATATGTAATAAACTTCTTTTGCTCTTCTAATCATTTTTGGCTTGCAATCCATTTTGTCTTAAATTGAAATTGCTACTCCTGCTTTTCTTCAGGTTTCTGTTGCATGGAATATTGTTTCTCATACTTTGATTTTTCATCTTTTACTTTCTTTTTGAATGAAAAGTGTTTATTTTTTCTTTTTTTAAAAGGAGACATAAGAATTATTTACTAGAGGTACATATAGGACCACTCAAGAGTGGAGTGCAGGTGCTCAGAAGAATCAGGCACTAAATGTATTTCTTGTTTACTGCATATCATTGATTTTTTAAAATGCATTCTGCCAATCTGTGTCTTTTGATTGGGTAATTGAAACTATTCACATGTAGAATTACTACTAAAAGTTATTGAGTTATCTCCATCATTGCTTTATTTTTCTACTGTTGATTTCTTGTTTTTTTTCCTCTTTCTGTTCTGCTTAACTGCTCACCCTGCTCACCTTGCTTGGTGTATACATTCCATTAGATTTTTTTGTCATTATTTGTTTCATTTTATTTTTTTCTATAATATCCCAGAGAATTTTTTGAGTGCTGGTTTGGTGGTTCTGAATTTATTGAGGTGATACTTGTCATAGAAATAACTTATTTCTTCATCAAATGTGAAGGAAAAATTTAACAAGATGTAAGTCTGGATTGGAAGTCATTATCTTTTAGGGCTTGAGCTGCTTGATTCCATATTCTCCCAAATTTTAAGATTTGTGTTTAGAAATTTGATATAATTCTGATGGGTTTTCCTTTTAAGTGACATATGGTTTTTCTGTAAGTTTTTTATTGAGTTTATTGGTACAATCTAGGTATACAATACAGTTACATTCATTACTGGGATCCTGTACCTTTACATAATAGGTCTTGATTCTCAGTTTTTCCCCTTGTCCCTGCCCTCCCTTCACCCTCTCCTCCCCTCCCCATTTACAAACACTTTATTTCGATTTTTTCATTTTCTCTTACTTTTTCCTCTCCCTTATTACCTTTCCCCCACCATTCCCACTTTCCCTACAGCTTTAGCCCTTTACTTCCTATTTCACATTATTAATTATCCCATTAGGATCTTGTATACTATTATAGTTTTTCACACCAGAGAAACTATTCAGTATTTCAGTTAAAGAAATCTCTGTATGAATATTAAAAATAAGGAATACTAAAATAAAACTAAAGGGGAAAGTAAAAGAGAAAAGGCAATGATGTAAAATTAAAATAATCCTTAATTCTAAAGATAAAAATGGTCCCTGAACATATTTAAATTGCTTCTTGCTCTTGTATTCTTATATTATTCTTTTTTCCCCATTATTTAGAAAATACTTTATTAGTTTCTGTAATCAAACCCACGTAGATATGGCCTTACATATTTAATACAGTGCCTTCCCCCTGTACAAATAGAAAAAAAATTAACATTTGTAGACCAATATGGCTTTTAATTTCTGTACAGTGCTAACTCAACACAGTAACTTGGGATAGCTTTTTCCAAGGTTGACAGCACAGATAAAATTTCCAAAAATTCAAATTATATATATGTTTATATTTATATTTATATTTATATTTATATTTATATAAAAGACCAATAATAGCAATATGTTATTCATCAATAGCAGCAACAGCCTTTACAGGTTCTGCAGTCATCTGAACAAAATTATAGACATTCAGCACACTCCATTAAAAAAACAAAAACAAAAAAACAAAGAAAAGAATAATACCCAGAAAACAGCATATTTCTGTTGCTTTGTGGTACCTGGCACCATTTTTTCATTAGCATCTTAATCATCATCTGGAAAGAGAACATTCTAGAGTAACATCATTAAATATAGCTCAGAAAAAGCATGGTCACTACTGCATAGCATAAAGCAGGTACAAGATATTTTGCATTCACAGAGATATGATACAGTACTGTCATACATCTATAATACTATAGTCAGTTTTGGTTTGAAATTTACTTTGTCTGCAAATAAGATTCCTACCCCTGCTGTTTTCTGGGATCCTGTCAAATGGAGAATTGTTTTCCACCCTTTCATTTTCAGTCTATGGGCTTCTTTTTGCACTAGGTGTGTTTCTTGCAGACAACGTTTTGTTGGATTTTGCTTCTTATTCCATTCTGCCAGTCTATTTCTCTTGATTGGTGAGTTGAGGCCATTGACATTGATGGTTATAACTGACATGTACTGACTTATTATTGTCCTGTCATTGGCCTTTTGTTGACTCTTTTTGCTTTTTTACCATGTCCTTTTAGTTTCTTGCCTTGCCTATTTGATTTGCTCTGTTGGGCCTCATGGTGTTGTTACCTTCATTGTCTTTTTCTAGGATCTTGTTTAGAATTGCTTGTAGTGCTGGTTTGGTATTCATGTAGTTTCTCAGGTGTTATTTGTCATGGAAGTATCTTATTTCCCCATCCATTTTGAAAGAGAATTTTGCAGGATACATCAGTCTAGTTTGGAGGTTGTTCTCTTTTAGTACTTGAAATACCTCACTCCAGGCTCTCCTTGCCCTAAGGCTTTGTGTTAAAAAGTCTGCTGTGATTATGATGGGATTTCCTTTGCATGTGATTTGTTTCTTTTCTCTTACTGCTTGTAGTATTTTGTTCTTCTGTTGGGTTTCTGGGATCTTGATTATTATATGCTTACGTGTAGATTTTTTTGATTGTGGCTAGTTGGGTTCCTATATGCCTCACTTATCTGAATGTCAAATTCTTCCCCTCTGTTTGGGGGAAGTTTTCTGTCATTAATTCTGTGAACAGCTTTTTTAAGTCCTTTGTATTTTCTCCTGCTACTTCATGGATTCCTATCAGTCTTATGTAATTCTTCTTTGCATCATCTAGGAGTTTTTTGATTGATTTCTCATGATCCCCTACTGTTTCTAAGAGACCTCTCTTTTCACAGTCACTGACTGCAATCTTATCTTCTATATCTTAGATTCTGTCTTCACAGTCTTTTATTCTCTTGCGTACACTTTGAATGGAGTGTTTAATCTCCTGGATATCTGTTTGAATCTGTTTTATGGATTCCATTTCTTTCCTATGTCGGACGTGTATTGTTTCCACTTCTTTCTTATGCTGGGCCTTCATGGCTTCTATCATGGTCCTGAGGTCATCTATTTTTTTTTTTTTGTCAGTTTCTGTTCTAGAGTCTCGAATCATGACTTCCTTTTTCTCACCATCTCTATGGTTATCTGGGAAATTATTTCTGTTTTGAATTTTTCTAGAGCCTGATTGATCTGTTTTGTTACTTCCTGTGCTTTGAGTTCAGGTTGTCCTGGTGGTTCACTGTCGGCCTTTTCACCCTCGTTTGTCCTACTGTTTGCCATTGGTGAACTGGAAGTATGTCCTTGTGTCTTGCTTAAGTGTTTTCTCATTTTTATTTTTGTTGTTGCGCTGTCCTTGGTTTAATCTCTGGGTTATCACCCAAATATTCCTGATATAGTTGTGCCCTAGCTTCTGGGTCTCTAATGATCCACAGACATTCTCATCTTCATAATGTCAGAGAAAATAGCTCATCAAATCAACAACAGTCCTTTATCCCAACTGATACAATCACCAAAACAATATGATCCAGCACAACTTGGAAACTGACCACCTGTGGTAGTCACTAATCTATCACCCTGAAGCCATGTGAATTAAATTGAAATCAAGAAGCAGTCCAAAACATGTCTACAGTAAACAAACTTTTCAATATAGTATATTTACCATTTAGGATGGGGGCTCAGACAGAGCTAGGATGCAAGTCCCCTGATCTCAGTTAACCTATGGCAGAACCCCATGACGCAGACTGACCTTGGGCTGCAAGGCCCAGATTGATTTCCCCAACCTTCTGAGTGGTTGAACTCCACACCATTCTACTAAAGGTTTCCCACGCCCTTTCTTTAAAGATGTTCAAAGTTGGGAACTCAGAAAAATACCCTTTATGACCACCTCTGCCTCTGCAGAGTGGGTCCAAAGACTGGCACAATCAGGAGGTCTGAGAGTACATGGAGGTAGGGGAGGCATGGTGGTGGTAGTTAGGGGAGTTGTGGGGGTTCAGGGGCACCCGTGTGGCTACCTTCCTGGCGCTGGAGTGATGGTGACTCTGGGTGGGAGAGTGAAACATTTTATAATAATCTTTTCTAAGGTTATAATTTATATTCAATTGCACAGTTTTCATTTTTGCATCCAGTTTTCCTAAAATGTATGTTACTGATGTTGCAGTTGACATCTGATTGCATATGTATCCATTAAAACGTTTTTGTAGACAGTTTTAACACTTTCATCTTTTAATCTTATATCATAGTAGCAATTTACATACCATTACAAGGTATTCTAAAGTGGAGTCTATTCTTACCTTTACTAAAGTACTTTCTTTCATGTGTTTTAAGTAACTATTTCACATTCTTTCATTTCAGCCTAAAGAACTCTGTAGTGTTTCATGTAAGGCAGGTTGAATATTGATGAGCTCACTGGGCTTTTCTGTTATTGTACTAGGGTTTGATCCCAGAGCCTTCATGCTGGTGTACATTCCCAGACCTTTGCAGGTTTGTTGTTTTTTTTTTTTTTTCTATTTTGAGGCAGTTAAGTTGCCTAGGCTGCATTGAAAATTGTGGTCTTCCTGTATCAGCTTTGCAGAGTGTTGAGGTTACAGGTATATCCCACCATGACTAAACTCCTGAATTTCTCATTTAAAAAAGATATTTCTATTTCATTATTGAACTTCTCATTTTGTTCAAGTTTCTCATTTTGTTGTCTATTTTTTTGTCTTTTAGTTTGCAAAGTTTACTTGAACCAATTATTTAAAAATCGTGTGAGCTCTATTCATTTGGGGTTGTTTATTTGAATATTGTTGTCTTTTGGTGGTGTCATGTTTGCTAAACTTTTTGTGATCCTCAGGGTATACTTGTACTTTTTCATGTTTGATGAAAATGTCATCATGTCAAGTCTTTATTGACTTATTTCAGAAGATATGTTTCTGTCAGTGATAGGAGAAATTGATAGGAGATTCTGAGGCTTTGTAAATGTGCCTGTTCCACATTGCTTGTTCCATGTCATCCAAGAAATTCATAAGATTGTATGCCTTCTCCACATCTTCCAGAGACAGTAGAGGTCCTAAAATATTCTGTGATAAAGAAGAATGAACTTGAGTCATCTGTAGGAAAACTGATATAATTTGAAATCATAATATTAAATGAAGTAACTCAGACACACTGCTTAAATATCACATGGTTTCTCTTATATAAAAATACTTAATACATATATGAAATATGAAATAAAAGATAGATGAAGGGAAAAAGAGTGAAAAAATACATTGTAATCCATTCCAGACAATGTGTCTAAAAGTGTCCTTTGACTTAGTATGATTGTCTTACATGATATGATTTTTGACCTGTTAATTTCATTCATAATCTTTATATATGACAATTAACTTTATAAAGTCTTATAAATAAATGAATCAGATGGTGGAAAAATAGAAATGGATGGAAGGAAGGGGAAAAAAGAATTGAAATTGTTATATACATATACCAGTTCTCTACTGTGAATGTAATCATTTTGCACTGCAAACATGTACTAATAAAAGTTTTAAAAAGGGAAAAAAATTAGGGTGCTTAGTTTCAAATAACAAATCTTATAAATAATTTATTCCCTGTTCTCCATCCACCCACTTCATATTCCCCCAAAATTTTTTGAAATTTATCTCCAGATCTTTGTACAATATTTTTATGTGGCTACTCTTAGATTTTTAAAATTTTAGGCACCTTTGGTTTCTTACTATAGAAATTGAGACTTTTACTCTCCTTAACTCTATTCGTGTCATATATGTACATTTTCAGTTCTTTAGTCTGACCATATTTGTTGAAGATATGATTATAACCAAATAAACTTATTCATATGAATCAGGTGTATAGTCTAAATTAATATTTTTCTTTCTGTATACATCATTTTGTTTTCCATGAAGGTTATTTTCTCTTCTCTTTATGCTGTTTTGGATGTTTCTAATATATCTTCACTCTCCACCAGTTGTACAAATTTTCTTTAGATATATTCAGTGACATTAAGTAATTTCATTTTCCTGATCAAGTATACCCAAGAGTACTTTCCTGCTTCAGGATGGACTAGTTGCTTCCTGGGCCTGCTATATTATTGTAAATCCCAAGGATTCCACTTCTCCCTTAATGGGTTCTCTGTTTTTTGGACCACATATTATCTTTCTTCGTTTATTGTCTTGCTTTGGTGAAGTTCATCCTTCAGTAGCTTCCAGAGAAAAAGGTATAAAGAAAATATTTATTTAATTGCAGAATTTTCTTATGCCCTGAAAAGTAGTCCTTCACACTTAATGGAGCCATTTGTAGATTATTTTTCATGCTACAAATAATATTTAAATTATTGTTAAATTACTTTTCAACTTCAGGTTTGTTAATCATAATTCCATTACCATATGTGTTCTACATGAAACTTGTTTTCTTCTTTCTAGAAGTTTGTGTAATCATCTCTTTTCAGTCTAGTTTATAAAATTTCATTGTGATATGCCTTAACTGACATGATTATTTACTCATTTAGGTAGGCTCTCCATGGGACTCTTCAACCCACAAATTCATATTTCTTATTTCTGGGAAATTTAAAAAACTATTTCCTTGATATGTATACCTTTTCTTTTTCTCTTTTATTTTCATAGGTCTCATACTACTTGATAGAGTGATTTTAAGATCAATCTTAATTTTATTATCTTCTCTGTACTATTTTCAATTTGTCTTTTTTTTTTTGGTAGTCACTGGGAGGTTTCCTCAACTATATTTTCCAGTTGTTCTCTTGAGCTTTTTTTTTCTCATTGAGTTTATTGGTACATTTTAGGTGTACAGCACAGTTACATTCATCATTGGGCTCTTTATCTTTACATGACAGGTCTTGGTTCTCATTTTTTCCCCATACCCCTGCCCTACCTTCACCCCTCCTCCCTTCTGTATTTACTAAAACTTTATTTCCATTTGTTCATTTTCTCATATTTTTTATTTCCCTGACTTCCTTTCTCCTATCCTTCCCACTTCCAGTACACATTTAGCCCTTTCCTTCCTATTACACATTGTGAATTATACCATTAGGATGTTATGTACAATTATAGTGTTTCACATCAGAGAAACTATTCAGTACTTACACATGTGTGACTTATTTCACTTAAGAGTATATCCTCAATATGCATCCATTTTCCTATGAATGACTCTAATTTCTCATTCTTTATGGCTGAGTAGAATTCCGTTTTACAGAAAAAACACATTTTCTTTATCCAGTTTCCAACTGATGGGCAAATGGGCTGTTTCCAAATTTTAACTATTACAAACTGTGCCGCTATAAACATGGGTGTGCATATATCACTGTGATATGATCCTTTAAATCCTTTGGAAAGATACCCAGCAGAGGGATGGCTGGATCGAATGGAACCTCTAATCCTAGTTCTTTGAGGTATCTTCCTATTGATTTCCATAATGGTTGCACCAGTCTGCATTCCCACCAACAAAGGAGAAGGGCTCCTTCCTCCCCACAGCCCTGCCAATGTTTGTTATTGGTTGATTTCCTGATAGCAGGTGAGGTGGAATCTCAGTATTGTTTTCATCTGCATCTCTTGAATGCCAGTGATGTGGAACATTTTTTCATGTATTTACTTGATTCCTTCTCTTCTTTGTCTGAGAAATGGGCATTTCAGATGCCCATTTTTAAATTGGGTCTTTATATTTTTGGGGATATTTTTTTTTTACTTCTTTATATATTCTAGATAATAGTCCTTTGTCTGAGGAGCAGCTGGTAAAAATTTTTTCCCACAATGTAGGCTGTCTTTTAGTTCTGTTGATGGTTTCTTTTGCAGTGCAGAAGCTTTTTAATAATATGAGATCCCAGTTGTTGATTCTTTGTGCTAGTTCCCACACTACTGAAGATTTGTTCATAAAGTCCTTTCCTATACCAATGACTTTAAGACTTCTGCCTAACTTATCTTCCAGCAAATTTAGTGTCTTTTTTTTAATATTTAGAACTTTAATCCACTTGGATCTTAGTGTAGTGAATGATAAGGGTCTAGTTTTAATCTGGGCAGGTTGAAATCCAGTTTTTCCAACACCATTTATTAAAGAGGCTATCTTCCTTCCTCTTAGGATGGTTGGCTCCTTTGTGAAAAATGAGGAAAATAAGTACATCTGGAGTTGTTTCTGTATTTTCCAATTTATTCCACTGATCCTCAGGTCTGTTTTTTGCCAGTACCATGCTGTTTTTTTTATCAGAGTGGCTTTGTAGTATAGTTTCAAATTTGGAATTATTACACCCGCTGCCATGTCTCTATTGCCTAGGATGGCGTTTGCTTTTCTAGGTCTCTTATGGTTCCAAATGAATTTTTGGATTCTTTTATCTAGTACTGTGAAATATACTATTGGGATTTCTATTGGCATTACCCTGAATCTGTATAGCAATTTTGGTAGCATGGCCATTTTCACTATGTTAATTTTTCCTTCCTATGAGCAGGGGTTATCTTTCCATTTTCTTATACCCTTTTTGTTCTCCTTTTTCAGAATGCTGTAGTTTTTCAATGTAGAGGTCTTTTGCTTCCTTTGCTAACCTGATTCCTAGATACTTCATTTTTGGGGATGCTGTTATTTATGTATGAGAAGGCTATTGATTTTTGAGTGTTGACTTTGTATCCAGCTACTCTGCTGAAAGTGCCAATTAAGTCTAGAAGACTTTTGGTGCAGTTTTTTTTGGATCTTGAGTGTAGAATATATTATCATCAGAAAATAATGACAGTTTAAATTCTTCTTTTCCTATCTTTATTGCTTTAATTTCTTTCTCTTGTGTAATTGCTGTGGCTAATGTTTCCAGAACTATATTGAAGAACAGTGATGATACTGGCCATCCTTGTCTTATTCCTGATTTTAATGTGAAGATTTTCAATTTCTGGCCTTTTAATATGATGTTGGCTGTTGGTTTTTCATTGATAGCTTTTATTAAGTTGAAATATAGACAATCTATTCCACCTTTTTGCAGAGTTTTTTAATGAATCTGTGTGGAATTTTGTCAAATGCTTTTTCTGCATCTATTGAGAGGGTCATATGGTTTTTGTCCTTGACTCTGTTAATATAGTGTATTACATTTATTGATTTATGTATGTTGAACCATCCTTGCATCCCAGCAATAAATCCGACTTGGTCAGGGTGTATCATCTTGATGATCTTCTGTATTCTGTGTGCTAGTATCTTATTAAGCATTTTTGCATCTATATTCATTAAGGAGATTGGCATGTAGTTCTCTTTTTTAGTTGCGTCTTTCCCTGGTTTGGGAATCAAAGTGATACTTGCTTCCAGGATTGAATTTGAAAGTATTGTTTCCCTTTCAGTTTCACTGAAAAGTTTAAAGAGTAGTGGCAGTAGTTCTTCTCTAAATGACTTGTAGAATTCAGCAGTGAATCCATGAGGACCTGGTCTTTCCTTAGTTGGTAAACTTTTAATTACATTTTCAATTTCACTGATTGTAATTGGGATGTTTAGAATTTTTTTGTCTTCTTTGTTCAAATTTGGTAATTCATGAGTATCTAGAAATCTGTCCATTTCTTCTCTCTTTTCCATTTTACTAGAGTATAGGTTCTCAAAGTGTAGGTATTAATGATCCTCTGGATTTCTGTTGGGTCTGTGTGACTTCACCTTTTTCATTCCTAATTGCATGGGTCTGAGCCTTTTCTTTCCTTTTTTTTTGCCAAGCTTAGCTAAGGATTTATTGATTTTATTGATTCTTTCAAAAAACCAATTCTTTGATTCATTGATTTTTTGTAACATTTTCTTACTTTCCATTGCATTGATTTCTGCTCTCATCTTTATGATTTCCTCTCTTGTATGATCTTTGTGTTTTTCTTGCTCTTCTTTTTGTAGGAGTCGAAGATTCATCATTAGGTTGTCTATTTGAGCATGCTCTGTTTTCCTAGTGTGGGTATTCAGTGCTATGAATTTTCCACGTAGAACTGCTTTCATTGTGTCCCATAGATTCCAGTATATTGTATTGGCATTTTCATTTATTTGTAAAAACTGTCTAATTTCTTCTTTAATTTCCTCTGTGATCCATTGATTGTTCAGGAGAGTGTTGTTCAATTTCCATGTGTTTGTGAAGTTCCTACAGTTTCTTGTGCTGTTGATCTCCAGCTTGATTGCACTATGATCTGATAATATACAGGGGATAATTTTGATTCCTTTGCATTTATTCAAACATGTTCTATGAGGTAGTATGTGGTCTGTCTTGGAGAATGACCCATGTGTAGATGAAAAGAATGTATATTCGGATTTTTTGGGGTGGAACACTATAGATATCTATGAAGCCCATATGTTGAAAACATTGTTCAGTTCTAGTATTTCATTGTTGATATTTTGCCTGGATGATATATTTGTGATAATGAGGTGTTTAGGTTCCCCACTGTAATTGTGTTTGTGCTTATTTGTTTTTTCATGTTACTTAATATTTGCTTTATATAGTTGGGGGAATTCATATATGGTGCATATATATTTATGATTCTCATCTCTTCCTCTTGAATTGTTCCTTTCACAAGGATGTAGTGGCCTTCTTTGACTCTCTTAATCAGTTTTGGTTTGAAACTTACTTTGCCTGCAAATGATATATCTACCCCAGCTTTTTTGGGCTCCTGTCACATGGCAAACTGTTTCCCATCCTTTCACTCTCAGTCTATGGGCTTCTTTTTGCACTAGGTGTGTTTCTTCTATACAACATATTGTTGAATTTTGCTCCTTAATCCATTCTTCCAGTCTATTTTGCTTGTTTGTTGAATTGAGGCCATTGACATTGATGGTTATAACTGATATGTACTGACTTATTATTGTCATGTTACTGTCCTATTGTTGACTCTTTTTACTATTTCTCCCTCTCCTTTTGGTTTCTTGCCTTGACCATTTGATTTGATCTGTTGGGCCTCATGGCATTGTGACCTTCATTGTCTTTGTCTAGGATGTTGTTTAGAATTCCTTTTAGTGCTGGTTTGGTATTCATGAGGTTTCTCAGGTGTTCTTTGTCATGGAAATATCTTATTTACCCATTCATTTTGCAAAGGAGTTTTAAAGCATACATCAGTCTAGGTTGGAGATTGTTTTCTTTCAGGACTTGAAATATCTCACTCCAGGCTCTCCTTGACCTGAGGGTTTGTGTTGAAAAGTCTGCTGTGATTCTGATGAGCTTTCCTTTGCATGTGATTTGTTGCTTTTCTCTTACTGCTTGTAGCATTTTCTTCTTCTGTTGGGTTTCTGGTATCTTTATTATTATATCTCTTGGTGTAGATTTTTTTTGATCATGGCTAATTGGAGTCCTATATGCCTCACTTATCTGTATGTCTAATTCTTCCCTTCTGTTTGGGAAGTTTTCTGTCATTAATTCTGTAAACAGCTTTTTTAAGTCATTTGTATTTTCTCCTGCTACTTCATGGATTCCTATCTGTCTTATGTTATTCTTCTTTGCTTCATCTAGGAGTTGTTGGATCGATTCCTCATGATCCCTTACTGATTTTAAGAGACCTCTCTTTTCATAGTCACTGACTGCTATCCTAGCTTCTATTTCTGAAATTCTATCTTCACATTCATTTGTCCTGCTGTGAAAACTTTCAGTAGAGTTTTTCATCTCCTGGATATCTGTTTGAATTTGTTTCATGGATTCCATTTCTTTCCTGTGTTAGGCATTCATCATTTCCATTTCTTTCTTATGCTGGACCTTCATGGCTTCTATAATGGTCCTGAGCTCATCTATGTTTTTTGTCAGGTTCTTTTCTAGAGTCTCTAATCATGTCTGTCTTTCATTGTGCTCATCATCTCTGTAGATTTCTGGGAAATTATTTCTGGTTTGAATTTTTCTAGAGCCTGACTGTTTTGTTAAGTTACTTCCTGTGCTATGGTTTCATGGTGTCCTGGTGGTTGAATTTCAGTCTTCTCAACCTTATTTGCTGTTGGTGAACTGGAAGTCTGTCTTTGTGTCTTGCTTAAATGTTTCCTCATTTTTATTTTTGTTGTTGGGTTGTTCTTGATTTAATTCCTGGGTTATTACTTAAATCTTCCTGATGTAGTTGCTCTTTAGCTTTTTAGTCTCTAATGACTCATAGACATTCTCATTTTCATAACATCAACAAGGATAACTCATTAAATCAATCATAACCCTTTAGCCCAATTAATACAATCAACAACACAATGGGATCAAGCACAACTTACAAATTGACCATTTGTGGTAGTCATTAATCTATCACTTTTAAGCCATGTGAATTAAATCATAATCAAAGAGAAGCCCAAAATATGTTTACAGTGAATAACCTCTTCAATATCGCATCTTTACCCTTTAGAAGGGGGGCTTAGACAAAAGTTAGGATGAGAGGATTAGATAAGTAAAAGAATTGGAGAAAGTTTCAAGTGAAGCCAGAGGACACAGGATGACCATAAAAACTTTAGGACTCTGTTGAAGACTAGAGGAAAAGACAGAGTGCAAGAATAAGGACAAGAGTATAATAACACCAATAATAGGGGCTCATTTTTCTTTGAAACTATTGACCCTTGAATGAAGGAAAGTGAGAGAAGAAAAGAAAATAAAGAAGAAAAAAAGAATAAAAGAAGAAATCTGAGTTAGGGCAGGGACAGGAACAGAAATGGAGATGAAGAATAATATGGGGGAGCAAGAGACTGAGTTGGAAAAAACAGAAAAAGAAAAAATTTGCAGAGTGAAATGAGGAAAAGAAAGAAGAAAAAGAATTTGAAGGGACTCTTCAGACTATATCTCTGGTGTCATAATAGACAATGTACACAGCCATGTGCGGAACTAAGTCCTTTAGTCTCAGCTAGCTGAAGGCTGACCCCTGGTATTCAGAATGCATTTGGGCTGCAAGGCCAAAATTTAGCTCCCTGATCTACTACAGGGTTGTACTCTGCAAAGTTCTACTGCAAGTTCCCTGTGCCCTTTCTCTGAAGATAGTGAAAGTTCTAATGGAAGGTGGTGCTCTCTCCAACTTACCTACTATGAAAATCTGATGTGCCTTTATTCCAGTTGTTCACTTCTGATCTTCTGGAGCTCAGAAAAATTATTTTTATGACCACCTGTGACTTTGCAGAGTGTATCTGAGAATTTGTACAATCAAGAGGCCAGAGAGCAGGAGAGGGCATTGCTATCCCAGAGGCGCTCATGTGGCAAACCAATCCTCACTGGTTGTCTTGAGGCAGGCCAGAGTGAAAAAGGATTTCTGCATGGCTGTCCCAGACCTCTTCCTTCCACCTTCCATTGGATGCAGGCTGGGGTGAGGCTCTGTTGAGCTTTTTATTAGCATTGTCTTAGTTTTAATTTTCAAGAGACCTTTAAATTTTCTATTTGTAATAGCAGCCTATTTTTGTTTGCTAGATTTTAAAATACTCTCACTTCTTTATGAATATATATTGAAAATTTTAAAATTAGTGTTTCCTTTTCATTCTATTTCCTGTTTCCTAAATCAACAATATGAAGTTGATTTTTCATGCTTGTCTTGTTCTTTGTATATTTATTACAGACTTCTCTTGAATATACATCTCTCTGGGTTTTCCACAAATTTGAGCATAAAACATAAAAAAGTACTGAAATCTGTGCAGGTAGTTGAGCTATGAAATCTGTGGGCATTACCATGGAATAATCCTGCTTAAACTATTTAGTAGAAAAATTCCCAGTGTCAATATATGAGGTTTTCCTTTATGAATAAGTTAAATCTATCACATAAACTCCCTTTTTCTCCCCTGTGGTACTGGGGATTGTCTCCAGGGCCATCATGCTAATCTACAATAGGAGCCCTTTAATCTTTTTTTTTTTTTAATTTTAGGACAGGGACTGATTAATTTTCCTAGGCTGGGTTCAAATTTGCAGAACTAGAGAGTAGGGAGCCACCATGCTCAGCTCACATAAAGTTCTTAAAATTCCTGCCTTATGAAAAAATCCCATACCCTTCTTCAAGTAGATATTTGGAAGAAGATGAAGGTAAAATGCATATATTAAATCCTCCATCTTTACTCAAAAGTAGAAGGACAGGTCATATTGGCAAATTCATAAAGATGAAATTGGCAATGGTATTCTCCTTAGCAATGAACACATTTTTCAGGCATCACTCCTTTCAGGGAAAATATGGACACATTCTTCTTAAATGAGTAATGATATTATCTGGGTGGGGTGAGGGTATTGAATGTACCTCTGGCAACTGTAAAGGTCTGCTTCTAGAATTAGTAGAAAGAGAATAGAACATATGTCTCTGATACAGAATTGATGATAAAAACACAGAATAAATGAAGTCTAGGGAATTGCTTTGTTTCTGTTTTGCATTTTGGGGAAGCAAACCCCAGAGCATTTTCACTGAGATAAAGCTCCAGCCATTTATTACTTTTATCATTAATTAGGTTTATTAGTACAATTTAGATATACATGATGATCACACTTATTGTATTGATTTATATGTTTTCCCCATTTCCTTCCCCTCCCTTCTAATCCTATTCTTTTATTTATAAGAGAATTGTTTCCATTTTATCTTTCATTTCTTTTTTTTCCTTCTGCTTCCTTGCCCCCCCCCACTTTTTGTCACTTACCATTGAAATGTTTTTGGAATATGGTATGATACTTTCAATTCTTTCAGGAAGATAACTATAAGGGGGACAGCTGCGTCAAATGGAGCCTCCAGATTTAGGTTTTTGAGGAATTTCCACACTGATTTCCACAGTGGTTGCACCATTCTACACTCCCACCAAGAATGGAAAAGAGTTCCTCTTTCTCCACAGCATCACCAGCGTTTGATATTGGTGGATTTCTTGATAATAGCCATTCTTTCTGGAGTGAGATGGGTTGTCATTTTTGTTTTAATTTTCATCTCTTGGATGACCAGGGATGTTGAACATTTTTTCATATATTTATTTGCCATCTGTATTGCATGTGAGAAGTATGTATTCATATCAGATGTGCATTTTTGGAATGGGTCTTTAAATTTGGGGGTTTTGATTTTTTTCAGTCTTTATATATTCTAGATATTTATCTATTATCTGAGGAATAGCTGGCAAAATTTTCCTACTCTGTTGGTTGTCTCTACTTTCTTGGTGATATCTTTTGATGTGTAAAAGCTTTTTTAATAAGCTGAGATCCCAATCTTAAAGAGTTCTACCTATTATCTCTTCCAGAAGATTTAGTGTTTTTATTTTAATATTTAGATATTTGATCCATTTTGATGTTAGTTTAGTACATTGTTATAGTTTGTGTTTAGATGTACCCCTAAAGCCTCATGAATATGAGATGGAACTTTCTTTTTTCAGAGGTAGTTGAATGTGGAATGTATGATGCTGGGAATAAGGGTGTGCGAGTACAAAACCAGTAAATGTGAGTGATTAGTTTGGCATTGCCCTAATTCCAGTAGTCTGGATAAATTAAAACAGGCAAAAAGAAGACTTTCAATGAAGGTCTCTTGTTTCTTTGCTACCTTGTTCATTCCATGTTGTTTCTCCTCTGCAATGTCTGTTTGCCATCCCTATCTTGGAGCTAGCCAGCTATGGACTGAAACCTCTATGAATGTAAGCCAAATAAACCCCTTCCCCTCTTTCTTTGGGTGTTGGATATTTTATCTCAGCAATGATAGAAATCCACAAGTGGTGGATAACTTGGGTCTAGTTTTAGTCTTTGGAATGTAGAAAGCCAGTTTTCCCAGCACGACTTATTAAAGAAGCTATCTTTCTTCCAGTGAAGGTGTTTGGTGCCTTTGTCAAAGATAAGGTGGCTGCATTTGTTTGAAGTTGTTTCTACATCTTGTACTCTGTTCCATTGATCCTTGGGTCTTATTTTTTTGCCAGTACAATGCTGTTTTTTCTCACAGTAGCTCTGTAGTATAATTTCAGGATGTTATGGAAGGAGATGGCAAGTGACACACAGAGAGGCAGCAGAATGGAAGTAAAATAAAAAAGTTTACTCCATCAATGGGGATCAATCACATCTAATGGCGGTGCCCTGATTGACTCCCCCATTGGGTTACAACTCCTTCTTTTATAGGGTTTTACAGCTTTGATCTTACTCAGTTGGTTACACTGCATTTTCACAGATACCCAAAACATGATAGCAAGGCAGTTGACTTTCAACCCGGATGCAGTTCTTTTTCAGAGAAGATACCTTTAAGATTCATTCAATTAACTATTCTAGCCAGTGGGAAGGGAGCTTGTTTGATTAACAAAGCTAACAATGTTTTTTTTTCACTTACAAACTTTTGTGAGAGACTAGGTGTCTCCAGTACCGGTTACTTCTGAACTAAGCAGAATGAGGGGCAGACGTTATCTTATATTGTGACATTTCCTAAATTTTCCCTATTAAAGTTTTCCCTATCAAGGTCAGGGATTGTGATTCTCTCTGCCTTGCTTTTGTTGCCCAGAATTGGTTTTGCTATTCTAGGTTTCTTCTGGTTCCAAAATAATTTTAGGAATGTTTGATATACTTCTGTGAAGTATACTAAAGTTATTTTGATTGGGATTGCATTACATATGTGTAACCACTTTGGGATATGGTCTTTACTGTTAGTTCTTCCTGCTCAAGAGCAAGGGATATCTTTTAATTTTATGATGTCTTCTTTGATCTCCCTTTTCAGAATAGTGTAGTTTTCAATGTGAAAATTTTTTACTTCTTTTTTTAGCTCTATTTCTCGATATTTTATTTTTTTCCAATGGTATTGTGAATGGTGTGGTTTCCCTAATTAATTTCTCAGTAAGTTCATTGTTTTTGTTCAAGAATGCTATTTATTTTTGAGTGTTGATTTTATATCTAGCTGCACAACTGAATTTGGTTATTAAATTTAGAAGTATTTTGGTGGAGTTTTTGGGTCTGCTGTGTAGACTATTGTATCATTTGCAATAATGATAGTTTAACTTCTTCATTTCCTATCCTTGTTGCTTTTATTTCTTTCTCTTGTCTAATTGCTCTAACAAATGTTCCCAGAACTGTAATGAATAGGAATGATGATAGTGAACATCCTTCACTTGTTCCTGATTTTAAAGTGAAAGCTTTCAAATTTTGATCATTTAGTATGATGTTTACAGTTGGTTTGTTATAGATAGCTTTTATCAGATTGAGATAAAAAGCATGTATTCCAATTTTCTGTAGGTTTTTTTTTAATCATGAATGTGTGTTGGACTATGTCAAGTGATTTTTTTTACATCTTTTGAATTGATCATATGATTTTTGACCTTGGCTCTGTAAATGTAGTGTATTACATTTGATTTGCTTGTGTTAAACCATCCTTGCATCCCTGGAATGAATCCTACTTTGCATAGTGTATAATATTCTTGATGATTTGCTGCATTCTATTTGCCAGTATCTAATTGATAGTGTTGTATTTTTTGTTCATTAGGGAGATTGGCCTATAGTTCTCTTTTTTGGTTGGATTTTTCTCTGGTTTTGATACCAGTGTAATACTTACTTGTAGGAATGAATTTAGAAACATTGCCTCCCTTACAACTTCATTAAAGAGTTTGAGGAATGGTGGCATTAGATCTTCTCTATATTTCTTGTAGAATTCTTTGGTGAAGCCATCAGGACCTGGGCTTTTCATTTTTAGGTTTTTAATTATCTTTTCAATTTCATTGTTGGGTTGTTTTAGAATTTTTATATCTTCTTGATTCAGCTTTGGTAATTAATATGTATCTAGAAATCTATTTTTTCTGTGTTTTTCATTTTATTAGAAAATGGTTTCTTGAAATAATTGTTGTGGTCTTCTGGATCTCTGCAGAATATGTTGTGATTCACTCTTCATTTATAACTGTATGCATTTGAATCTTTTCTTTCCTTTTTTTATAAGGTTGGCTAGGGGTTCATCAGTTTTATTTAATCTTTTAAATAACCAACTTATTGATTCAATTATTCTTTGTAGTTTTCTTAACATTAGTTTCTTTTGTAGTCTTTAAAATTTCTTCCCTTTTATGAGCTTTAGGCTTGAGTATTCTTTTTTCTACAAGTTTCAGGTTCAATATTAGGCTGTTTATTTGAGCTTACTGTTTTCTTTTCTTTTCTTTTCTTTTTTTTTTTTTGTACCAGGGATTTACCTTGGGTCCTTGCAGGCAGCAGAACTACTGAGCTAAATATCCAGCCCTCTTTCTTTATATTTCTTTCTTGCTTGCCATATATATATATATATTTATTTTGGTAGCAGGACTGAACTCAGACCCTTGCACTTACAAGGCAATCACAGTGCCACTGAGCTAAATCCCTGGCCCTTGCTCTGTTTTCTTGATGTGAGTTCACTACTAAAAATTTCCCTCATAGGACTGCTTTCATCATGTCCAATAAATTCCGTTATATTGTATTGACGTTTTCATTTAATTGCAGAAACTGTCTAATTTCTTCTTTAATTTTATCTGTGACCCAGTGGTTGTTCAGGAGAGTGTTTGTAAATTTGCATGTATTTATAAAGTTTTTGTGGTTTCTTTTGCGATTGATTTAATTATCATTGCACTATTGTCTAATGATATGCATGGCACAATTTCAATTCCTTTCCATCTACTTAAGAATGTTCCATGAACTAATATGCAATTTGTTTTGGAGAACGTGCCATAAGTAGCTGAGAAGGATATGTATTCTAATGTTGTGGGGTGAAATACTCTAGACATCTACTAAATCCACTTGTTCACAGGTTTTGTTCAGTTCCAATATTACTTCACTGAGTTTTTTGTCTAGTTGATCTGTGTATTTGTGACAGTGGGACAGTAAAGGTCCCCAGCATCATTGTGTTAGTAATTTGATTTCTCATGTCTGTTAATATTTGTTTTATAAAGTTAAGCAATGTTGTGGGGTGAAATACTCTAGACATCTACTAAATCCACTTGTTCACAGGTTTTGTTCAGTTCCAATATTACTTCACTGAGTTTTTTGTCTAGTTGATCTGTGTATTTGTGACAGTGGGACAGTAAAGGTCCCCAGCATCATTGTGTTAGTAATTTGATTTCTCATGTCTGTTAATATTTGTTTTATAAAGTTAAGCACACCAATATATATTCAAGTTCACTTTGTCTGCAAATAGAATAGCCACCTCTGCTTTTGTCTGGGTCTTGTTGCATGAAGTATTGATTTCCACCCTTTGACTTTCAGTTTAGGAAAATCTTTTTCAGTTAAGTGTGTTTCCTGTATACAGAAAATAATTGGATATTGTTTCTTGATCCATTCTGCCAATCTGTTTCTTTTTATTGGTGAATTGAGACCATTTACATTGATGTTTATTACTGATACATATTGGCTTATCCTTGTCACATTGTTTTCCTGTTGTTGTTTGCCTATCTTTCCCCTCAGTTTAATTGCTTGCCTTGCTTGGTGGTTTCTTTCTCCTGGTGTTATTAGAATTTTTCTCATCACTATCTCTTTCTAAAATATCTTTCAGAACATTTTGTAGAGCTGGTTTGTTGGTCATGAATTTCTTCAGTTTTTTGTCATGTAAATATCTTATTTCTCCATTGATTCTGAAAGATAGTTTTGCAGTGTACATCAGTGTGGGTTGAAGGTTATTTTCTTTCAGGACTTTAAATATTTCATTCTAAGCTCTTCTTGACTTGAGGGTTTGTGTTGAGATGTCTACTGTGATTCTAATGGACCTCCCTTTATACATGATTTGTTTCTTTTCTCTAAAAGTTTTTAATATTCTGTTCTTGTGGTTAATTTCTAGGATCCTGATTATTATATGCCTTGATGTAGATTTATTTTGATCATGCTTATTGGAGTTCTATATGCCTCACTTATCTGTATGTCCAATTCTTTTTTCATGCTAGAGAAGTCTTCTGACATTACTTCTGTGAACAGGCTTTTTATGTCCTTTTCACTGACTCCTGCTTTTTCACTGACTCTGATCAATCTTACATTGTTCTTCTTTGCATCATCTTGCAGTTGTTGGGTTGTTTTTCATGGTCAGTTGTTATTTTAAAGAGATCTTTCTTTTTCATGATTGCTGACCACAATCATATCTGATGTTCTGTCTTAGCTTTCATTCATTTAGATTTGCAAATCTATGGAATTTTTAATTTCCTGTGCATTTGTTGAATCTGTTTTGTGTATTCCATTTCTTTCCTATGTTGGAAATCCATGGTTTCTCTTGTTTTCCTAAGCTCCTCCAATTTTAAAAAATGTACATCTTCTCTAGATTTGCTTACTAGGTCCTTCAATATGATTGTCATCTATTTTTTTTACCTGATAGATTATTTCTTTTCTGATTTTCTCTATGGCCTTGTTTTTCTGATTATTTACTTCTGCTGCTATCATTTCAAAAAATTCCAGTGTGTGGCTTCTGAATTCCTCTAATTTGTGGTCCCTTGGATTTGTCTTGTGTGGGTTGGAGGTCTGGGGTTGCATTTTGCATCTGAATCTTGTCATTTTCTGTTTTTTTTAACATTTTAATTTTTTTTCTGTGTTGATGCTTATGAGTTTCTTATGTTAGATAGCTTTTTCACTAGTATCAGGGCTTCCCTAAAACATGTCTACTCCTTAGAGATGTCTTCTTCATGTAGCTGGCTCTTGGTCTTTGTGTCTGTCCTAAGATCCTTCTTTC
Organism: Fukomys damarensis; assembly: GCF_012274545.1. NCBI lineage: Eukaryota > Metazoa > Chordata > Mammalia > Rodentia > Bathyergidae > Fukomys > Fukomys damarensis. Next base: position 60,769,405 of record NW_022900951.1, on the reverse strand, counting down.
CCAATTTATTAGTGATGAGAATTTGCTATCTTTTTGGCTCAGCTCCCAGTCCTTTGGTACTGAACTATAGTAATGATTATGACCTCAGAAAATCAGTGTTTTCATATAAGGCTAAAGAACTGATTATAACAAGTATAGCAGCCTGGCTAAAGTAGTACAATTAGCAATTACCATATCTTTGAACATAGCCTAGAAACCGACAAACTGTAGTAACTGCTAATTTGACAATTTTAACCATAGTAACAAGATCTATAGTTATGTAACAATATCCAACACAAATCAGAAACTTGTATGCAGTGAGTTTCCCCTTGATGGAGTAATTTTGCCCTGGGTGGGGGAATTTTAGGGGGATAGGGGATAAAATGGCCATAGCTGAAGAGAAATAGAGTAGAAGCAATGTCGAAGGACAGAGAATAATCACCCAAGCTTTGGGAGACTAGAGAAGAGGGTAGAAGAGAAAGAATGAAGGAGAAAGCAGAAGAATATTAAAGCTAACAAAAGGAAAACTAGTGACAATTTTCATTCACATAAAAATATCAGAAAATCAATAAAGATAGTTGAAGAAAGAATCCGGATGATAAAACAATACAATGCAAATTGAAATCCAAACACTCCCTCCCCCCATTATGACAGAAAAATGAAAATGAAACAAACTAATAAACAAAGAGAGAAAGAAGAAGAAAAATTTCTCTGGTGCACACAGTTTTGTGGTAGTGTCCAAGTCAGTGTCCATATCTCTGCTGGCTAACCCTTCCAAGTCTGCAGTAGGATTTGTGCTGGGTGCTGGGCTATTCTTGGCTTCCAGATATGTGGGCTGTGGCCAGTTATTAGCCAGCAGCTTTACGGATTCCCCACCCATGTAACTTTACCCTGTTTTTCTGCTTTGCCTCCTAGTTGCTGTGGCACCCTCAGAGACAGCCCAAGGCTGCCCCCAGTCCCTTGTACAGTTGGCTTCTATTGAGCCTTACACCACTTCTTCTGTTCCACACTGCTGGCTCCTCTCAAGCACTGTCCTCCTTGTCCTGCCACCATGGTCCAAGGCTGTTTCCACTGCTGGTCACAGGGCAGAGGAGTACTAATTTCCCACTCTTTGTCCTGGCCACTGGCCAAGTCTGCTTGCCCCACTGATCACAGTCACTTCCATGTTCTGAGTCCCCTCTCAAACCACATAGGGCAGGAGGGGTCATGTTGTTCCACTGGCTATGCTCAAGGCCACTGCCAGTCCCTAACCTTGTGGTTGCCAGAGGTTCTAGTTAGCCACTATGGCATGTGACAGAGAAAGAAAAACAAAACAAAACTGGTAGTCCCTGGGAGTGCCAGCAAAATTTGTTGCCAGGTTGCTGTGTTCTCTGTTTGCAATCAAAAGAGGCAAGAGGCCTTATGTTTCAAATCTATCTCATGTGGGTTGTTTGCCACACATTTGCAGTCTCTTCATTTTTGGGGAAACTTCCCAGGAACAGTGGTTCTTGCTTGGGTTCCTGCTTCACCCACAGGCAGTAAACCCATGGGCAGTCTTGTGGGCTGAATAATTGTTTCATAAAGTCCTCTGCCTATGTTTTGTTTGGTCTACAAGTCTGTTATTTCAGATTGATTTGCACATCGGGATGTACGTCCTTCCCTTCTTTCTAATTACCTGTGTTTTTAATTGATTTTCTCTGAGTAGCTCCAGTATTACTCCCCTTGTGTTCAGCTATTCTGAATCCCTATTTATTGTTACTTTAAAAATTTTTGATATATTGTCTTGCTTAATTGCTCAGTTGCCCAGGCTGGGCTCAAACTCACTACGATCTTGCTTAATCCTCCCACAGTGCTAGGATTGTAGGCCTGCACCCACCAGGCCTGGCTGGGAATTACTTTGTTTTTGACATTATGAACATTTTTACTCCTCACACTCTGTGCTTTATTGCATCCAAGACAAATGATTCATATGAATGGGAATTTGGCTTGTCTTAAGCTAGATAGGGATCCATCCAACACAAATTTATAGGATTCCTACTATTTATTCATTTATTGAGCACATTGTTATTGGGTACTTACTTCATGCCAGTCACTGTTATGAGACATGGAGATATAATGATGAATACAACTATATTGTGTCTTCATGGAGTTTATTAAATGTTAAACATTTTTCTAGTGGCACCAAATGCAGTTTTCAACAAGACTCACGAGGTCTTTTTTGTGTAGCTTACTTCTAGATTAGTATTGGAGGGGATTAGTGATAAATGAAGACAGAAATGTTAGATAATGATAAGTATTATGGTAAAAGAAAAGAGGTGATATGATATAGAGTAACTGGGTGACATTAAGCTGATATCTCACTGACAGAAACAACTCAGCCAGATAAAACTTGGAGCAGAAACATTTTTAGGCAGAGGAATTAGAATTGTGATACATCATTAGAACAGAGTACCCAGTATGGCTGAAGCATAGTGATAAAGAAGGAGTGAAATGAGGTGTAATAGGTAGGGACAGATTATATGCAATCATTTGTTAAAATGTTTTAATTTTATTTTGAGGCTAATATTAAACTATTCAAGTTCTTTAACTAGGGAAATTAAGTGATCTAACTTATGTTTTAAAAGAATGAGTCCGGTAGTTCTTGAAAAATAAACCATGGTGGGGTAAGAATGTATGCATGGTGACCTATTAAGAGACTGCTATGGTAATATAGCCAAGAGAAATTATCAGAATGATGTATTATCTGTGGATATGGAGGGAAAAGGATAGATTTGGGATATGTTCTCAAGGGAGAATTGATAGGAAATTATGATGAATTTTAAACAGAGTTATAGGAAAATATAACAGAAAATTAGAATTATGTAATCATTGTAGTTTTATAAATAAATATATATGGAAATTTATGATCACATAATTTTATCTACTAGGGAAACTGTTTCTATTTAATCAATTTTAAGTCACCAACGTGATATACAAGGTATGATTGAAATATAAAGCAAATACTTCAGTTAAAAGGTCATATTACAGTAAAAGACACATTGATAAACTTCAGTCATTTGTAGGAAAATGGATGCAACTGAAATCATAATGTTAAGTGAGATGAATCAGACACAGAGCTTAAATGTTGCATGGTTTCTCTTACATGAGAAACCCAAAGCATAAATAATTAAAGAGCAAAATAAAAGATAGATAATAGAAATTAGGGAGATAGATCTTTTGCAAATGGGAAGAGGACCAAGAGATGGAGGGAGAAGGGAAGGAGAGAAAGAGTAAATAAACAGAATAAACATATGGTATGTACATGTACCAAGTGCCCACAATGAATATAATCACTATGTACTATAAACATGTACTAATAAAAATTAAAATTTGAAAAGATACACATTGTCATTAATCCCCCTCAAAATATTATACTCCAACATAGTGATGCCATCATTCTTGCTACTTTCTGAAGTCCTTGATGGCAAGAATATAGAGCAAAGTGTCTAAAGGGGTGGAAGAGTGACAGATTAATCAAGTTGAATGCTGCCCAGAACACAGAGGTTTCTATCTGTTGGTGATATAGATGTCATTAAGGACCCTAACAGAGTAGTTTTTGTTGAATTTCAACAATAGAATAATCCCAGGCTGGGGATTTAGATCAGTAGTACTGCTGCCTCCAAGCGCAAGGTCCCGAGTTCAATCCCTTGTACTAAACAAAACAAAACAAAAGAATAGAATAATCCCAGTTGGAGTTATTTGACTTTAGAATGAAGGAAGTAGGTAGAGATACTGATTCTAATTTGAGGAAGTTTATCTGTGACAAAGAGCAGAGAATTTAGTCATTAACAGGAAGGTAGCTACATCATGAAAACAGTCTCTTTTTTTTATAGAGTAGGTAGACGTGAACATTAAAACAGAATAAGTGGTGAAGCTGGATAAAGAGTTGAAGTTCCAGAAGAAGCTCCTGAACTAGGAAAAACTTGGAGGACTTAAGGTAGAGAGCATAGCCAAGTGCTATAGTGCTTCCTTAAATTTAACCTATGGCATAATTTCTTTTATTATTTTACTTGTCTTAGGCATGTATAAATTTCATCACAAATGGGAAGCACTTTAAGGATTACAAGGCCTGCAGTATAATCACTGTCCAAGAGTTGCTTCACCGACTTTTTTGTAGTACTGGGGATTGAACCTGTGGCCTTGACATTGAGCTACATCCCAAAGCCCTTTCTAAAAATTTTCAGTTTTGAGAGAGGGTCTCACTAAGCACTCAGGTGCCCAGACTGAGTTCAGACTGCCATTGTCCTGCCTTATATTTTTCCAAAGAGCTGGGAATAAAAGCATGCCAACCATAGGGCTACCATGCCCTACCAGCTGGCTACTTCACTGACTTTATACTACTAAGTTTTCCAAAGCTGGTCCTTTAAGACTAATAGTGTTGTTTATAGTCTTTCAGGATGGCATCCTAAGCCAGATACAAGCACTGTGGATATACATTTATGACATCTTGTCTTTCTAATGTTCACATATATATATTAGTTAAGCTTTATATATTTTGTGATCAAATAAAGATATTTAGAAGATAATAGTTATCATTGATTGGGTGCTTTTCATGTGGAAATCACTGCACTAAGTGATATTGAAATATATTGCTTGATTTCTTTTAAAGGATTGTATTGATCCATTTTGGATTGCTATAATACAATATCTGAGGCTAGATACTTTATAACAAAAACTGATTTATATAGCTCCCCATTTTGGAGGGTGAAAGTCCGCGATTCAATGGCCCCATCTGCTCAGCTTTTGGTTACAAGCCCACTGGTTATGTCACAACATTGCCGAAAGTGGAATTGCAGCTGGTCTCATGCAGAAGGGGCCAAGTGCATGGGTGGTTTTGCCTTGTAAAACTGTGGAAGACAAGCATTATTCTCCTTTGAAGGCAATGATGCCACGGCCTAATTTTACTGCACTAGCCCACCCCCTTACATTTTTCATAGCCTCAACATAGGGCACCAAGCTTATAGTACATGAATATTTTGGGGGACAAACTCAAACCATATCCAAACTATGGCAGGGACTGATTGAGCCCAGAATGCTCATGGCAATTCTGACCCTTAATTAAATTGTAAGGGGCATATTTGATCAGGCTACGTTTGAAGTTTTGGTTCAAACTATCTTCTCAGAGGGCGAGGGATTTGGCTCAGTGTTTCCAGAACCTGCCTCACAAGCACGAGGACCCGAGTTCAATCTCTGGTACCAAAAAAAAAACAAACAAACAAAAAACAAAAAACAAAAAACAAAAAACAAAAAAACCCAAAATGTGAAATTTGGGACAGGGCAAGTGCAAGGTTCTGAGTTCAATTCTTGGTACTGAAAAAAAAAATCAAACTAACTTCTCATTTCATGTTAGAACTGGTATGCTAGAAAGCTCCAAGGACTTTTAGTATTTCTTTGGATTCTGATATAATTTTGGAAGGACCACCTTATATTTCTTCAACATAATATCTTCATCAAACTGCTATAAAAAACTGGTCTCTCTCTCTCTTTCTCTGTCTGTCTCTCTGACTCTTTTTTTTTTTTGATACTGGGGATTGAACTCAGGACCTTGAAAACTGGTCTCTTAAGTTGTCTCCTGTATTCCAGGTAAATGGAGCACTCCTCCCAGCTTAATTTGACCTTTTTTTTTTTTTACTTCATATCCATCCTTAATGCAAACCCTTAGCTGGCATTTCTTGGCTGTTCAGTGCCTGACTCCAGATCTCTCTGTTCCTAAGTGAAAATTCACTCCAGTCTTATATCACAGATACCTGTATTTCAGCATCTCTATTGCAATTTTCTGGAATGGGGCATGTCTTCCTTAGCTAGATTTCTAGATATCTAGATGAGCATCAGCTGGAGAGAAAAAATTATTTTGCCACACAGCAGGCTATTTATATAACATATAGAGCAAGAAGTAGCCCACTCAGTTCTCTATTAATCAGGACCCCAAAACATACTTTAGCAGAGGTAATCATTTATAGGCTTTAGCTCCCTTTATAACCTTAGGTATAACTCCCTAAAAGACTATTGTCTAGAGTGCAATTAAAACTGAGCTATTGTAGCTGGACAGTCTTTAAATTAGGTAGGCTGATGAGGCAAATGGTTTGTAGAGAGAAAGGAGAGATAAGTCAAAGAATAAGGTACATCACTTGTAGAGTTCAGAGGAATGGTATGGCTCCGAAACAAAGTTTGTTTAAGCAAGGATATAAAGAAGAGGGGATAGAAATTGAGGGAAAAACAATGAATATTGATTTTTTCCTTGTTAGATTTTATGGTGAGCTTTGGATAACTTTGAACACCTGTGGGTTGTTTACACATCTGGGATTCCCTGATGTTTCCATTGTCCTTCTTTTTGCCCTAGTGAATTCTTTCCTCAGCTTAAGAGTCTTTGGGCAGACCAAATGGAATATTCGTATGCAAGGTTGGTGATATAAATCAAGTGGGGGAAAAATCCATTTTGGTGTGGTCATTGTGTCAACTCTCATTATTTCAGTTCAGCATGGCTGCATATATAAATCTCTTTTTAAGGAACTAGAAAAGGAATATGTGAAATAACATTTCTAAGAGGCCTGGTCTCTTTCTTCTACTAATAATTACTACTTGCAAAGCCTGGAAGTACTTAAGATGTTCATATGTTTTGAACAATTGATTGGCTCCATTATTTATACATATAGGAAAAAAAGCCAAGAGGGGAGAGGAAATTGTCTGTTGCTGCAGAAACGTGAAAGTCATATTTTTGGCACTGTTCCTTGGTTGATGTCATTCTGGGAAATATGCTAAAGGCCACGATTTTCCATAGAGAACAGATTTTTTTCATAGCTGGCTGTTTCTGAGCACTTATTGCCTCCTCTGAAGTCAGGCCAAAACCAAGCTCAGTTTTTTTCTGCCTTACTTGGCAGTACCCACTGAAGCCCACTATGAAGCAGGAATCCAAAATTTTCACTGGTCACTATGCCTGGTCACACCCTGACCTCTCTTATACCTTCTAAAGAAGCTTCTCAGCTGCTTGGCCTTTGCATAGAATGCTTGGAAGGTTGCTTTTTCCTTGCTATGTGGATGTACTAAGTGCCACCAAAAGTATACGTATAGGGGCCATCCCTGAGATGACTGCTAAGATAGACCACAGTACAATGTGGGCTGGAGCTTGGACTGGGCTTTCATTATCTTTTACATCATAAATGATTCAGAGCAAAATGGGCTACAGATCCAATTGATATCTGGGAATAGTTCCTACCCCTATTCCTTTCTCTCTTATGCAGCCTTGTCTTTGCACTCTTATATGAGGCTGACCTGAGAAATTTTGTGAGCCACTTGCCATGGTGCTCAGAACTTTACTGGAGTCTGTCTATCTGGCATAAATGAAATAGGTCTTTGTATCATGAAATTGACTAACAGTTCATTCTGGGTCACACATGGGTTCTCACTAGTTCTCCTAGTCCCTCAATATATACACATACAAATGAAATTCATGATCACTCCCACCTCTGTGCCTATATTCTTACCATAACAAACACTTGTGTTATGGTTTAGATCTAAAATGTCTTCCAAAAGTCTTATGTTTAGAGGTGGGGCCTGGTTGGAAGGGCAGGTCACTGGGGGCATGACTTGAAAATATTGTATTGGAGCCAACCAACCACGGGCTGAACCCACTGAAACTGTGAGCCAAGATAAACCTCTTCTGTAAGTTTCCAGTGTTGACTATTTTGTCCCAGTGACAGCAAAGCTGACTAACACAACCTGTTTTGCCATGTGCCTTGCATAAAATTCATAGCTGGCTCCATATTGTACCCTAATTTCTGTGTAGATTTTAAGGTACTCCAAGACTTGACTCCAAATTTTATCTTCTACTGTTCCCAAAACTCATTCTTCATTGTATTTATAACCTTTTATTTCATAAGTGAAAGTCTAATTTAGAATTTGTAGTAATCAAATATAGGCATTTATACCAAGCATAGACATTCTAAAAGAAGATATGATCAATTTTGCTTTAAAGTATTAGAAAATCCTTCATAAACATGACACTTAACACTGGGCATGAAAGGTTCATTAGTTCTCCCCAACCCAGGAAAATGTGATTCAAGCAAGAGGAGAAGGATAACTTTTTTGACATCTCCAGGGTCCTGATCATTTTCTTGGAGAAGTAACTAGAGCTTTTATTACAGTTTCAGTCTCCTTGTATCCGGCAATAAAGCTTCCTGGAACCACCCACATCAGGAATTCAAATTTGGAGGAAGGAACCAAGCTCAGAATCACTTCTGCTAGAGCATCACAAGTAGTGGAGAGACCTTTAAGATATGTATAGATTAATTAATTTATTTTACTGATGAGGAAGCTGAAAGCCTAAATGGTGAACAGAAATGCTCAAGAACACATAACTAGTTAATGGCAGAGGTAAGTCTACCCATAGGAGAAATCTTGGGCTAGCTTTCTAGGGCTCTTTCCAACAGGTTGCTTTATGGCCTTAATATATCCTAATTATTCCTGTGCTTTCCTCCTATGAGCTTATATTTCTTCTCTGGGTTTTAGTTTTTAAGTTTCTCCAATTGAAAATGAACTGGAGTTAACTAATGGGTTTCTATAGCTAGGCCTTACTGAAGGGTACACAAAGCCACTCATTTATACAAGAGATTTACCTTTTTGTGTATTTGTTAGGAGTGCTAGGATCTAAATGCAGCTGCCAAAAAGTGGTTATAAATATAGTGGGTGTTGAAACTCTAAAGATTTCCTGCTGGCTTGGAAATAGATATGTGTTCTACGAGTCCTCTTACTTTAAAAGAGGCCTAAGTTTGGAGTAGAAAGAAAGATTCAGCCTGGGTCTAGAACCCAGGTCTTCTAACTGCAAGCCTGGTATTTTCTACATACTCATACTGCCTCATTGAGCTGGCTATGTCCTGGAAAGACTAAAAACTCAAGGGTCTTTTACAAATACAGATCAATTGCAATGTGGGCCAGATTGTTTGCCAATGGCCAGTATGAGAAGAGAGGGTCTAGAATTTTAAGGGAAGATGGAGATACAGTTGCTTCTTCAAAATCTATATGGATGTTTTGAAAATTTCCTTGAGTGAGAGCCCCAAGATGAGTAGTGGCTCAAGGACTGTTTATCCAAATTTCCTCCTTTTAATTCACCCTGTTCAAATTGAATCTCCATCTCTTGCCTGTATTCCTACCTTGCCTTCTACAAACAAAGAATATTAATCTCTGGGTTGGTTCACTTCCATTTTTTAACTACCCGTCATTATCACTCTAAAAGGAATAAAACATCTCACAAACCACTTCTACATTTACATTTAATTTCATACTCTTTTTAGATTAATTGATTTTGTGCTCTCCCAGAATACTTTGGTGGGGATGGGAGACTGCTAAACCCTGGCATCTTCCTTTTCACAAATGAACATGGCTCGTATCATATAGGCTACCCACCTCTAATCACTGTACTTACCAATATTTTTTGTTCTTTATGTTGTTTTATATACTGTGATAGGGCCAGGGAAAGCCTGTGATTTGGGAATAAAAAAGAATTTACCAGACAATGATAAGAGTAAAGATAAAGATAAGTATCCAGACTGCTCTTGGTTGGGCCTGGAAGCCTGGATAGGTACAGGTCACAAGTGCAACCTGAGCCTCATTCCCATCTGGGGCCTTGCTTGAAGCACAGGAGCTTTTCCATCCCCCACTACCTCCTTGGCTCAGCTAGGCTATTCTTTATGCACACAGCCTCGGGGAATGCATAGCTAGTAACAGTGGCCCAAGCTGGCTCAGGGCTAAAAAGGGAGGCTTTATGCTGCAGACACAGCTGGGAGTGGGTGGGGTGGGGTGGGGGAGATCAACCAAACCTTGTAGTCTAAGGAGAGGAGACCTAATTGGGATCAGATGTCTTTGCAGAGCAATAACACTAACACCTGGTTATGAGCATCTTAGGTTTGCAGAACCCAAAAGGCTTTTCCAGACAGAATTTTATTCATCTTCACTGTACCCTTGGGAGAAGAAAAAAAAGAGGGGAAATGGTTTAGCTGTGGTGGGGAAGGGCTTTGGCATAGGAGTAAGGAAAAACAGCTTGGTTCACTGATTTGTTGAGTAACCTTGGATATATCTCTTCCTCCTGACAGGCTTCAATGTCTTCATTTGTAAAGTGTTAGGATTGGACCAATCAATGGCTCTTGAAATGTGATCTCTTAATCAGCAGTGGCAGTATCACCTGGAATTTTTTTAGACTTGCCAATTCTCAATTTTTATCCCAGATCCTGTAAATCAGGTACTCTTGTGTTGCAGCCTTTAACAACCCCTCTGGGCAAAGAGAATCACTGGAGTGGAAACATCAAGACCTTTCCTTCCAGCTTTGATTCGGTTTGTGTGAGGTCATGCACTTAAAAATATATTTTAGTGCTGGGGATTTGGCTCAGTGGTTCTGCCACCTGCCTCACAAGTGCAAGGGCCTGAGTTCAATTCCCAGTGTCCAAAACAAACATATATGTATAAAGATAGATAGAGATAGAGATATAGATATATATTTTAAACTATTCCCTATGTTTCAGGAGTGGTGGTGATGGACATGATGATGATATGATGTGCCTGCTGAATTTATACCATACCTCAACATTCAGGTGCATCCCCTAAGCCCTTTACCCCTCATTCATTATGAAATTTCTCTTAAGAACTTAAGACAAGAGATGACGTATGAGCAGGTAAATTAGATAAGGAAAGCTATTCTAGATGGTTAACAGAGAAGCCATGAAAGACTGCTAAAAAAAAAAAAAGGAAAAACAGTCACTTCCAGTATTAGAGACTCAGGGAAGGAAAACTCACTATGTGTTGATGGTTTAGGCAGAAAGGCAAGAAAAAAAAAGCATGTAACCTCAGCTTATGTGGTTATTAAAATTAGAATCCTTATGTTTAGGTTTCTGGGCAATTATGTGGGTTTTAACTATACTTCTAGTTTTGTCCTTATTCTAGACAGCATAAAGGTAAAAAAGTGAATATGGGTGACAATATAGGAAGGGCAGACTGTGTTATAGAAATTAAAAATTGAATAACTAAAATATTTATACTTTAGTTACAAATGGGTTTTTAACCTAATTCTTAAGTAATCTCAGCACTCTAGACATTGTTAGATTTCCGTTGCCTCAAGAAGGCTGCTACATAAAACAGTAGCCTCCTTCCCATAATGTTCTGCTCCTTAAGGTGGCTGCCACATGGGATAGCAGCCTCCATGTTAAATATGACTTCTCCTCCCAAGGGTCAGCCTTCTTCCTCCCATCAGGCCTCTTTTCCTAACAAAAGAGTAACCTGATACTTGCTACCTCTGAGTAACCAGTGATATCACAGGCTCCTCCAATCCCTTAATGCTACCTCACCCAACTCCACACCAGCTCGGGTTGACCCCATCCCACTCCTATAAAAGAAGCTCCCTGTTCCACTCTGCTGCTTTTCCTTTGTTAGAAGACAGCCCAGCCATCCTCCTCATGATAAAGTCTTGTTGTAGTTCTGGTCTGATCCTGGGTTTTGGCTCTTTTACCTAACAGACATTATGATTGAATAAATTATTTTATATAAGATGATAAAGTTAATGGGTGACCTGGGACTAGAATCCAGTTCTCCTGGCTTCTAGTCCAGTGTTTTCCTTGTAATATTTATTTGCTCTGAGGCTTCTAGGATGGAGGAGTCTGGTCAAAATGCAGAGTTTATAAGGAATGTTTGAGGTATAGCAGAAAGATGACTAGGGCAAGACTATTGAGAATATGGAATGCCAGCCAGAAGCCTTTGGAGTATTTCCTGTAGGTAACAGGATGAAGTTTCAGAAACAGAGGTGTGGTACAATGTATAATTTAGGAAGGTTACTTTAATAGGTAGTATAATAATACCTGGTGGATCAAAGTGGGACAATATTCAGAGGAAGTAGAACAGCTAAAAAGTAACTCATATTGTAGGCTAGAAATTCCATAGACTCTTTTCCCTTTCTGATACCATGAGTACATTTGTGTTTTGACAGAATTAATGATTTGGCTTTAAAACTGAGTCTTTTGGGATTACAGACATTAGTGATGGGAATATTTGGGAGCTGGAATCTTCTTTGCTCTGGAACATAACACTGTGGAGGTGTCTCCTCCTCAAACTGCACTTAGACTAGACCTTGCTAAGCCACAGTGCTGTTCTCTGCTCTCCACCTTCATTTTGCACTCAGATTTCAATGTGGTATAAGCCCAGGGCTTACAATTTAGGGAGTACCTGGCTCTTCCATTTACTTCTCTCAGAAAACCACAGGCCCAGAGAGACTGCTTGTGCATGTCACCATGTCAGTGGTTCTTGCATCATCCAGTCAACTATGGAGAACCTAGCTACAACAAAGAGCCTCATACTTTATATCTCCTAAGGCTTCTCTCATTCTCCTCTCATTTGCTTCTCATAATAGAATTGTGAGTTGGACAGGGCTTATTATTCATAATTCATTAAATGAAATTGAAGACTGAAGTGGGGGAAATAATTTGTCATTCAGCCAGTGTGTGCCTCAGCCCACTTCTACCTTCCAGGTAACATTCAGTGCTTATACTTGTGCTGTTTGGGTTGGGGTGACCATATTGAAAATTTGCACAGATTCCAGATCAGGCCCAGGTTGGAGTGTGAAAGATGAAAGTCAGGAGATCAGATTTCTCTTCACTTTTTATTCAGCACTTCTCCCTCAATACTATGCTGCTTCCTCCCCTCACCTTGATTGGAAAATCATTGTACCTGTTTGCCCATGGCCCTGTACCTTCATTCTGTCTGATATTCTGTCTGAGAATGTATCATCTTTTCTGCATTTTGCAATGTTTTCTTTTGGCCATATTTTAATTTATCCTCTGTATAGCTAGAGCAAAGGTACAGCTTTCTTTCCTTGAATCACTTCAAGTGAGGCTCACAACCTCAGATTTTCTTTGGACAAAAGCACAAAAAGCCAACCATTAACTCAGAGACAAGGTCAGGGCTATACACGGCAGCCTTTAAAATGTGGATGACACAGGATCTTTGGCTGAAGCTGTTTTAGCTGAACCATTCCAGGGCTTTGATTGGGTCTTTAATATAAGCCAAAGGCAACACCAACCAGAGTAGCATCAGCCCAGCTTTCAGAGTTCATACAATGTCATGCTGTCTGGATTTTCATCATGAATATTTCTGAGGTTCAAATGCAAAGGGAATTGGATTGATTTCAACTGGAAAATATTCCTGTCATCTCAACATTCTCCGGAATAACCTTCTTGCAGCTGTCACGGGGTGGACCCCTCCCTGTAGTATGTGGCTAATTCAAGGCTCAAGCTCCAGGCATCTGGAGAGGAGGAGGAAGAGGGGTCCAGATTCTGACAGTCAACATCTCCCACCCCTATTCCCTGTGCATACCTGGCTGGTGCTTGCATTTTTCAGACCTGGAACTGAGTCTCTGGGGTTGTGGGTATGGGTAGGGCAGAAGGGTTCATGGTACGGGTCCCTGCTGGGCAGATCCATGCTTACAGCTGGTTGCATTTCTTTTATTGACGGGCTTCCAACTGGAAGAAGTCATCTTCTTTTTTTTTCATTACGTTTATTGGTACATTTTAGGTATACAGTGCACTTACATTCATCACTGGGAACTTGTACATTTACATGATGTATCTTGTCTCTCATTTTTTCCCCATTCCCCTGCCCTTCCTTCCACCCCTCCACCCCTCTCTGTTTACAAGACTTTGTTTCCATTTTTTCCTTTTCTCCTATTTTTCCTTTCCCTTCTTTCCTTTCCCCTACCCCTCCCACTTCCCCTATCCCTTTAGATCTTTTCTTCATATTTCACATTATCAGTTATACATTTTGATACTTATTTACACTTTTTGCACACTGAGGTTATACTCAAGTGAAATAAAGGGCACATGTGTAAATACCAAATAATTTCTCTGGTGTGAGAAATTGAAAGTGTAAATGAGAAGTCATCTGACTGAGAAGCATGTACCCCCTTGACAGACACTTGAACTGAGTTGGGTTTGGGGATGTGTAGAGAAATCCGGGTTTAGGTCCTGGGTCTGCCATCAACTTACATTGCAGCTTTAAGCAAGGAAGTCATTACTACCTTATGTCTCCCCTTCTTCCATTTAAAGTGGATTACTGATTCCTTTTGCTCACATCTATGGAGTAAATGCAAAGTATGGGGAACCTTGATAAATATACTAATGGATATGGAGAGATGCTAAGAATTTATTATAACCTCTCCTAGACCCAGTAAACTATGCTAGTTGCACTTCTTCTTTTCTTCTGTCCTGTGCTGTCAGTAGAATGACAGAATATGAGAAAAATTTTAGGGATTTACATGGCCATAGGAAAGTGGAAAATCATAGCATAACCTGATATGAAAGAAGAGATAACCTAAAATCTATTCAGGGCCTAAAATCTTATCAAAGAGGCATTGCCAGTTGGCTGGAAGCAAAGTTTGGTGATAGCTGGAAGCAAGATGTTAGGATCAGGAGTAATACCTGGAGTGTCAGTGTAAGACTTAAAGTTTCACTTCCACTCCACAGAGCACGAACAGCCGAAAAGGCCTCCATGATGCTGGGTCCTATGACCCAGTGGGGCTCCGGGAGCTCAAGAGACGAATGAGAGTCACCCAGGAAGGAATACACCAGGCTTGATGGTAAACAGACCTTTATTAGTCTGGCCAGATGGCATCCAGGAGCCAAGTAGCTCAGAAAAGCAACTTCTCAGGGGCTGAGGTAGTTTTGTAGGGTCTTCCTAAACAAAAATTTCAAACATAGGTCAGGGAATTCACAGAACTACCAGAGGACAAGATTCCAAACATACTGCTTATCTTATGCAGGAAATGTTCTATGGTCAGCTTTTGTCATACCATTTGTCCCTGGGCAGGCTGTTAACTAAGTTATCAATTAGCATATGAAGAAGCACAATCTCTGGCTTATTAGCATGGAGTCACTTTAGCTTAGTCAGGTTCCACATCAGGAAGGTAGAGGTTGCCCAGGGCAAAGATTCTTGCCTCTTTCTAATATTCTCTGGACTGGGGCAAATCCTACTCCAGATATTGCCTTCATTTACTTTTGAGGCTGCCAGGCTTTTGGCCTAGATTTATTATCTGCAAGACCCTGATTTCCTTTGGTTAAGCATATCAGAGCCTCCACACAGAGGTCAGAGCCCATTTTAGTTTTTCCATGCTCTGGTCCTTCTATCTATGAATTGTTTGTCTCCTGAGATCTAAAAGTGAGTTGCCCAGTATGATAGCCACCAACTAGATGATCATTCTTGATTTTCTCATGAGAAGCCCTAGGTAACTGAATGGTGGAAGCCCACCATTCTTCTGAGAGCTCAGAGCTCATAACCTTTCAAAAGCAGAGCAAGGTGCTCAATATTTACAAGAGCTCCTTTGTAGAACACAAAAAGAAAGAAAGAATGAAAGGAAGGAAGGAAGAAAATCTGGGAAACTGATGGGACTAGGCTCCTGTTCACTTGATAATTACATACATACCTTTACAATGAGCCTAAACCCTTGGGTTATTCTTTGGATTCCTGTTTGATAGCACTGGATACCTTGGAAAGAGTTTTCAAAGCCACTTTTTCAACAGACACCTCCCTTATTACTATAGAGAGAAGCACAAAAGAAGTTATTTTGCCTATTTGACATAGGAAGAAGCAAAGGTACTTGGGGGTAGTTCATTCCTGGAATTGCAGCCCCCTTCAGAGGCTGAAACAGAACAATCACAAGTTTGAGCCAGCCTAGTGATTTAGAAAACTCTTTTCTCAAAATAAAAACAAAAAGACTGGGGGATGTAGTAAAAGTTCTATTATTTCATTATTGATTTTTTTGCCTAGATGATCTGTCTATTTGTAATACTGGGGTATTTAGGTCCCCACTACAATTGTATTAGTGCTTATTTGGTTTTTAATGTTACTTAATATTTGTTTTATAGTTAAGGGCATTAATATTTGGTGCATTTATATTTATGATTGTCATCTCTTTCTCTTGAATTGTTCCCTTTACAAGGATGTAGTGGCCTTCTTTGTCTCTCTTAATCAGTTTTGGTTTGAAATTTACTTTGCAAATAAGATAGCTACCCATGCTTTTTTCTGGGCTTCTGTCTCATGGAGAACTGTTTTTCATCTTTTCACTTTAAGTCTTTGGGCTTCTTTTTGCACTAGGTGTGTTTCTTGTGGACAACATATTGTTGGATTTTGCTTCTTAATCCATTCTGCCAGTCTATTTCTCTTGATTGTTGAATTTAGGCCATGGACATTGATGGCTATAAATGATATGTACTGACATTATTGTCATGTTATTGTCCTTTTGTTGACTCTTTTTACTATTTCCCCCTCTCCTTTTGGTTTCTTACCTTGCCCGTTTGATTTGCTCTGTTGGGCTTCATGGCATTGTGACATTCATTGTCTTTTTCTAGGATATTTAGAATTCCTTCTAGTGCTGGTTTGGTATTCATGAAGTTTCTCAGGTGTTCTTTGTCATGGAAGTATCTTGTTTCCCCATTCATTTTGCAAGGGAGTTTTCCAAGTTACATCAGTCTAGGTTGGAGGTTGTTTTCTTTTAGGACTTGAAATACCTCACTCCAGGCTCTCCTTGACCTGAGGGTTCGTGTTGAAAAGTCTGCCGTGGACATCTCTGTCTGCCTTCCTGGGCCCAGCTCACAGGTCTGGGTAGCTGTGCCCTCCCTTGCAGGCACTGCCATTGCTGCTCTTCCAATGCCAGCCAGCAAGATGAGATTCAGGGAGAGCAGCTTGGCTCAGACATCACATCTCCCTCTGATGGCCTGGGCAGAGCCCATGGATCTGGGTAGCCGCTCCCATCCTCCCTTGCGGGTGCCGCCATTGCTGCTCTAGCACCAGGAGGGTAGCCATGTGAGTGCTGCTGAGTACCCTCCCCACTCTCAGATCTCCTGATTGTGCCAGTCCTTGGACCCACTCCACAGAGACATAGCTGGTTATAAAGGCTAATTTTCTGAGCTCCCAAATTTGAACATATTTAAAGAAAGTGCAGGGGAGATCTGGATTAGAACTGTCTGGAGCTTAACCCTGCAAGAGGTCGGGAGCTCAAATTGGTCCTTGTGGCCTGAGGTCAGTCTGTGTCATCGGGGTCTGCCATTGGCTAGCTAAGATAGGGTGATTTGGTTCTGCACATGGCTGCACAAGATGTAAATTATGACAGTGGAGATATAGTCTAAAAGAGGCATTTCAAAGTCATTTTTTGTCCGTTTCTTTCTTTTCCTCATTCCACTCTGTAAATACTTTTTTCTGTCCTCTTTCACCAACTTAGTCTCTTGCTCCATATTGTCCCTCATCTCCCTTTCTGTTCTTGCTCTTGCCCTAACTCAGATTTATTCTTTATCATTTTTTCTTATTTCTTAATGTTCTTTTTTTTTCTATCACTGTGCCTTACTCAAGGGTTGGTAGTTTCAAGGGAAAGTGAGCCCCTATTGCTGTTAAGGGGATATATTCTTGTCCTTATACTTGCACTCTATCTATCCCTTTTGAGTTTTACAGTTTCCTAAAGATATGTGGTCATTCTTTGTCCTCTGGCTTCACTTGAAACCTTCTCCAGTTCTTTTACTTGTTTACTCTTCTCATCCTAACTATGTCTGGGCCCCCATTCTAAATGGTACATATGCTCTGTTGAGGAGTCTGTTCACTGCAAACATATTTTGGGCTGCTTCTTGATTTTAATTTAATTTAATTTAGTTTAGGGGTGAGAGATTAATGACTACCAAAGGTGGTCAATTTGCAAGAGGTGATTGATACTATTGTGTTGCTATATGTATCGCTTGGGATAAAAGATAGGGATTGATTTGATGAGTTATTTTCTCTGATATTATGAAAATGAGAATGTTATAAGTCATTAGAGAATCAAAAGCTGAAATTCAACAATATCAGGAAGGTTTAATAACCTAGAGACTGAATCAAGAACAACCCAACAGCAAAAATAAAAATGAGAAAACACTTAAAGAAGACATAAAGACAGACTTCCAGTTCACCAATGGCAAACAGTAGGGCAAAGGAGGATGAAAAGCCTGATACTGAACCACCAGGACACTTCGAACTCACAGCACAGGAAGTAACAAAACAGATCAATCAGGCTCTAGAAAAATTCAAAACAGAAATAATTTCCCACATCACTACAGAGATGGTGAGCAAAATGAAAGTCATGATTCGAGACTCTAGAACAGAAACTGACAAAAAAATAGATGAGCTCAGAACCATAATAGAAGCAATGAAGGCCAGCATAAGAAAGAAATGGAAAAAATGAATGCCCAACATAGAAAAGAAATGGAATCCATTTAACAGATTCAAACAGATATCCAGGAGATTAAAAACTCTATTGAAAGTGTAAGCAACAGAATAAAAGAATGCGAAGATAGAATCTCAGATATAGAAGACAGGAGTGCAATCAGTGACCGTGAAAAGAGAGGTCTCTTAAAAACAGTAAGGGATCATGAGGAATCGATCCAACAACTCCTAGATGATGCAAAGAAGAATAACATAAGGCTGAGAGGAATCCATGAAGTAGCAGGAGAAAATGCAAATGACTGAAAAAAGCTGTTCTCAGAATTAATGATAGAAAGCTTCCCAAGCAGAGGGGAAGAATTTGACATACAGATAAGTTAAGCATATAGGACTCCAACTAGCCATGATAAAAAAAAATCTACACATAGACATATATAATCAAGATCCCAGAAACCCAACAGAAGAACAAAATACTACAAGCAGTAGGAGAAAAGAAACAAATCACATGTAAAGGAAAACCCCTCAGAATCACAGCAGACTTTTCAACACAAACCCTCAGGTCAAGAAGAGTCTGGAGTGAGGTATTTCAAGTACTAAAAGAAAACAACCTACAACCTAGACTGATGTATGCTGCAAAACTCTCTTTCAAAATGGATGGGGAGATAAGATACTTCCATAACAAAGAAAACCTGAAAAACTTCAAGAATACCAAACCAGCACTACAAGGAATTCTAAACAATATCCTAGAAAAAGACAATGAAGATCACAATGCCATGAAGCCCAATAGACCAAATCAAATGGGCAAGGCAAGAAACTAAAAGAAGATGGCAAAAAATTAAAAAAGAGTTACCAAAAGGACAATAACATGACAATAAGAATTCAGTACATATCAATTATAACCATCAATGTCAATGGCTTCAGTTCACCTATCAAAAGAAATAGACTGGCAGAATGGATTAAGAAGCAAAATCCAACAATATGTAGTATACAAGAAAAACAGCTAGTGCAAAAAGAAGCCCATAGACTGAAAGTAAAAGGATGGAAAACAATTCTCCACATGATAGGAGCACAGAAAAAAGCAGGGGTAGCAATCTTATTCACAGAAAGTAAATTTCAAACCAAAACTTATTAAGAGAGACAAAGAAGGCCACTACATTCTTGTAAAGGGAACAATTCAAGAGAAAGGGACAACAATCATAAACATATATGCACCAAATATAAATGCCCTGAACTATGTAAAACAAATATTAAGTAACATGAAAAACCAAATAAGCACTAATACAATTGTAGTGGGGGATCTAAATATCCCACTATCACAAATAGACAGATCATCTAGGCAAAAAATCAACAATGAAATAATAGAATTGAACCAAGCTTTTGAACACATGGACTTATTAGACATCTATAGTATTCCACCCCACAAAATCAGAATATAGATTTTTTTTGGCTGCACATGGGTCATTCTCCAAGATAGATCACATACTAGCTCACAGAACAGTTTGAATAAATGCAAAAGAATCAAAGCTATTCCCTGGATATTATCAGATCACAGTGCAATAAAGGTGGAGATTAATAGCATAAGAAACCATACAAACTTGACAAACACATGGAACTTGAATAACACTCTCCTGAACAATTAATGGGTCACAGAGGAAATTACAGAAGAAATTAGACATTTTTTACAAACAAATGATAATGCTAATACAACATACAGGAGTCTATGGGACACAATAAAAGCAGTTCTACATGGAAAATTCATAGCACTGAATGCCCACACTAGCAAAATAGAGTAAACCCAAATAAACAACCTAAAGATGAATCTTAGACTCCTAGAAAAACAACAGCAAGAAAGACCCAAAGCTCGAACTAGAGAGGAAAGTATAAAGATTAGAGTAGAAATCAATGCAATGAAAAGTAAGAAAATGATACAAAAAATAAATGCAACAAAATTTGTTTTTTTGAAAGAATAGGTAAAATTGATAAACACTTAGAAAACCTTATCAAAAAATGGAAAGAAATGGCTCTGATCCATGAAAGCAGGAATGAAAAAGGTGAAAAAAGAACAGATCCAACAGAAATCCAGAGCATCATTTATATCTCCTTTGAGAACCTTACTCTAATAAAATGGAAAACACAGAAGAAATGGACAGATTTCTAGATACTTATGATTTACCAAAGTTGAACAAAGAAGATAAAAAAATTAAAACACCCTCATTACAATCAATGAATTTGAAAATGTAATTAAAAAATTACGAAAAAGGAAAAGCCCTGATGGATTCACTGCTGAATTTTACAAGACATTTAGAGAAGAACTTTGCCATTACTCTTCAAAATTTTTAATGAAATTGAAAGGGAAGAAACACTTCCAAATTCATTACTGGAAGCAAGTATTGCTTTGATTCCCAAACCATGGAAAGATGCAACTAAAAAAGAGAACTATAGGTAAATCTCCTTAATGAATATAGAAGCAAAAATCTTTAATAAGATACTAGCAAACCGAATACAGATGATCATTAAGAAGATCATACATCCTGACCAAGTGGGATTTATTCCAGGGATGCAAGGATGGTTCAACATACATAAATCAAACAATGTAATACACTATATTAACAAAGTCAAGGACAAAAACCTTATGATCTGCTCAATAGATGCAGAAAAAGAATTTGACAAAATTCAAAACCCATTCATGATAAAAACCCTGCAAAAAATTGGAATAGATGGTCTATATCTCAAATTAATAAAGGGTATCTATGAAAATCCAACAGCCAACATCATATTAAATAGCCAAAAACTGAAAACCTTCATGTTAAAATCAGGAACAAGACAAGGATGCCCACTATCACCACTCCTCTTTGATATAGTTCTGGAAACATTAGCCATAGCAATTAGATAAGAAAAAGAAATTAAAGCAATTAAGATAGGAAAGGAAGAAGTTAAACTGTCATTATTTGCTGATGATATGATACTCGACATTGAAGATCCAAAAAACTCCACCAAAAACTTCTAGACTTAATTGACACTTTCAGCAGAGTAGCAGGATACAAGGTCAACATCCAAAAATCAATAGCCTTCTTGTGCACAAATAACAAACTCACTGAGAGAGAAATTAGGGAAACAATTCCTTTCACAATAGCATCCCAGAAAATGTAATATCTAGGAATTAACCTAACAAAAGAAGAAAAAGACCTCTACACTTAAAACTACAGCACTCTGAAAAAAGAGATCGAAGATGATGTAAAAAAATGGAAAGACATCCCCTGTTCCTGGGTAGGAAAAATCAACATAGTGAAAACGGCCATACTACCAAAATTGATGTAAAGATTTAATGCAATGCCACTTGATATTCCAACACTATATTTTACAGAACTAGAAAGAAGAATCCAAAAATTCATTTGGAACCATAAGAGACCTAGAATAGCAAAAGCCATCCTAGGCAACAGACACATGGCAGCGGGTATAAAAATTCCCAATTTGAAACTATACTACAATGATACTGTGATAAAAACAGCATAGTACTGGCAAAGAAACAGATCTGAGGATCAGTGGAACAGACTGGAAGACACAAAAACAACTCCAGATATACTCAGCTATGTCATCTTTGACAAAGGAGCTGACCATCCTCAGTGGAGGAAAGACAGCCTCCTTAATAAATGGTGTTGGAATAACTGGATCTCAACCTGCCAAAGATTAAAACTAGACCCTTATCTCTCACCATGCCCTAAAGTAAAATCCAAGTGGATTAAAGATCTAAATACTAAAACAGAAACACTAAATTTGCTGGAAGATGTTAGGCAGAACTCTGGAATACATTGGCATAGGAAAAGACTTTTGAACAAATCCTCAGTAGCATGGGAGCTAGCAGAAAGAATCAATACGTGGAATCTCATGTTATTAAAAACCTTCTGCACTGCAAAAGAAACCATCAACAGAACTAAGAGACAACCTACAATGTGGGAAAAAGTTTTTTACCAGCTGCTCCTGAGACAATGAACTATTATCTAGAATATATATGCAACTCAAAACAATCAGCCCCCCAAATATAAAGACCCAATTCAAAAATGGGCATCTGAAATGAACAGACATTTCTCAGACAGAGAAGTAAAAGCAGCAAGTAAATATATGAAAAAATATTCCACATCAGTGGTCATTTGAGAGACGCAGATGAAAACGACACTGAGATTCCACCTCACCCCACAAAGAATGGCTGCTGTCAAGAAATCACACAATAATAAACGTTGCAGAGGTTGTGGGGAGAAAGGAATGCTTCTCCATTGTTGGTGGGAGTGCAGACTGGTGCAACCACTATGGAAATCAATATGGAGATACCTCAAAGAGCTGGGACTAGAGGTTCCATTTGACCCAACTATAGATCTGCTGGGTATCTTTCCAAAAGAATTAAAAGAATCATATCACAGTGACATATACACACCTATGTTTAGAGCAGCACAGTTTGTAATAGCTAAAATTTGGAAACAGCCCATTTGTCCATCAGTTGGAGACTGGATAAAGAAGATGTGGTTTTTCTATAAAATGAAATACTACTCAGCCATAGAGAATGAGAAATTAGAGTCATTCATAGGAAAATGCACACCTATTAGGATATACTGCTAAGTGAAAGAAATAAGTCACACATGTGTAAATACCAAATAGTTTCTCCGTTGTGAAAATCTATAATAGTACTCAAGATCCTAATGGGACAAGTAACAATGTGAAATAGGGAGAAAAGGGCTAAAGACATAGGGAAATTGGGAAGGGTAGGGGAAAGGGAATAAGGGAAAAGAGAAAAATATCAGAAAATGAAAAAATGGAAATAAAATGTTTGTAAATGGGGAGGGGAGGAGAGGATGAAGGGAGGGCAGGACAGGGGGAAAAATGAGAACCAAGACCTGTCATGTAAAGGTACAAGATCCCAGTAATGAATGTAAATGTACTGTATACCTAGAATGTACCAATAAACTGAATAAAAAGAAAAAAAAGTCTTCTGAAGGGAGGGCAACAGGGGGAAAAATGAGAACCAAGACCTCTCATGTAAAGGTACAAGATCCCAGTAATGAATGTAAATGTACTGTATACCTAGAATGTACCAATAAACTGAATAAAAAGAAAAAAAAGTCTTCTGTGATTCTGATGGGCTTTCTTTTGCATGTGATTTCTTTCTTTTTTCTTACTGCTTGTAGTAATTTGTTCTTCTATTGGGCTTCTGGGATCTTGATTATTATATGTCTAGGTGTAGATTTTTTTGTTCATTGCTAGTTGGAGTCCTATATGGCCTTACTTATCTGTATGTCTAATTCTTCCCCTCTGTTTTGGAAGTTTTCTGTCAGTAATTCTGTGAACAGCTTTTTTCAGTCATGTGCATTTTCTCCTGCTACTTCATGGATTTCTATCAGTCTTATGTTATTCTTCTTTGCATCATCTAGGAGTTGTTGGATCGATTCCTCGTGATCCCTTACTGTTTTTAAGAGACCTCTCTTTTCATAGTCACTGACTGCAATCCTATCTTCTATATCTAAGATTTTATCCACACATTCTTTTATTCTGCTGTGAAAACTTTGAATAGAGTTTTTCATCTCCTGGATATCTGTTTGAATCTCTTTTATGGATTCCCTTTCTTTCCTATGTTGGGCATTCATTGTTTCCATTCCTTTCTTATGTTGGGCCTTTATGGTTTCTATCATGGTCCTGAGCTAATCCATTTTTTTGTCAGTTTCTGTTCTAGAGTCTCGAATCATGACTTTCAATTTTTCACCATCTCTGTTTATCTGGGAAATTATTTCTGTTTTGAATTTTTCTACAGCCTGATCGATCAGTTTTCTTACTTCCTGTGCTGTGGGTTCAGGGTGTCCTGTTGGTTCAGTATCAGACTTTTCATCATCCTTTGCCCTACTGTTTGCCATTAGTGAACTGTAAGTCTGGCTTTTTGTCTTGCTGAAGTGTTTTCTCATTTTTATTTTTGTTGTTAGGTTTTCCCTTGGTTTAATTTCTGGTTTATTACATAAATCTTCCAGATATAGTTGGCTTTAGCTTTTGAGTCTCTAATGACTGGACATTCTCACTTTCATAATATTTGAGAAGACAACTCATTAAATCAATCACAACCCTTTAGCCCAATTGATACATCAGTAACACAATAGCATCAAGCACAACTTACAAATTGTCCGCTTGTGGTAGTCATTAATCTACCACCATTAAGCAATGTGAATTAAATTAAAATCAATAAGCAGCCCAAAATATGTTTGCAGTGAATAAACTCTTCAATATAGCATCTTTACCCTTTAGGATGGGGGTTTAGACAGAGTTAAGATGAGACGATTAGATGAGTAAAACCATTGGAGAAGGTTTCAAGTGAAGCCAGAGGGTATAGGATGACCATAGAATCTTTAGGAAACTGTTCAAGTCAAAAGGGAAAGACAGAGTGCAAGAATGAGGACAAGAATATAGTCTGGTAACAGTAATAGGGGCTCACTTTCCTTTGAAACTATTGACCTTTGCGTGAAGTAAAATGAGAGAGGAAAAAAACACAAAGAAAAAGGAAAAACAATAAAAGAAGAAATCAGAGTCAGGGCAGGAACAGGAACAGAAAGGTAGATGAGGAGTAGTTCTGTGGAACAAGAGACTGATTTGAAAAAAAGAGGACAGGAAAAAGAATTTGTAGAGTGGAATGAGGAAAGAAAGAAATGAATTTGGTTGACTTTTTTTGTTGTATTGTTTTGTTTTTGTTTTTTGGTACTGGGGATCAAACATGGGCCCTTGCACTTGCAAGGCAGGCGGCAAAACCCTTGAGCTAAATCCCCGGCCCTGAAAAACAAACAAACAAAAAAGAATTTGAAGGGCCTCTTTCAGACTATATCTCTGCTGTCATAATATACAATGTGGGCAGCCATGTGCAGAGCTAAATCCTTTTATCTCAGCTAGCCAATGGCAGCCCGCTGAGATTCAGACTGATTTTTGGGCTGCAAGGCCCAAATTGAGTTCCGTGACCTCCTGCAGTGTTGAACTCTGCAAAGTTCTACTACAGGTTCCCTCTGCCTTTGCTTTAAAGATGTTCAAAGTCTGGAGGTCAGAAAAATACCGTTTATAACCACCTGTGCCTCTGCAGATTGGATCTAAGGACTGGTACAATCAGGAGGCCTGAGCATGGGGTGGGGGCAGGGATGGGGGTTTTGCAGCTGTGCCTGTGAGGCAAGCTAGTCCTCACCAATTGGGCCCAGCCAGGCTGGAGGGAGAATGCAATGGCTCTCCTGGAACTCCAGTTTCCCCTGGATGCTGGTTGTGGCGCAGCCCCATCCTCCTTTCCCTTGCCCACTTCTGGTAACTACTACTTTCTCTCTCTAGGAATTTGAACATTCTAGTTAGACCATACAAGTAGAATCATGCAACCTTTGTCCTTTTGGGTAAAAATCAGACTTTTAAGTGGAGCAAACTCTTGGTGCTAAAGCATACCTCTGTCCTACATAACATCTTCAATCACTTATTAGTTTAGCAGACCTAAGTGTATTCCAGGGACCTCAAGAGATTCCAAGACCTTTTCAGGGCGTCCAGGGTCTAAATGACAAAATGCTACAAAGTTATTTGAATTTCTCACTCTCATTCTCCCACGAGGGGAGTTTTCCAGAGGCTATGGCAAAAGCCTTGATGAGGAAAAATAATGCAGCGCTCTTTTATTAAGTAAAGAGAAACTAAGAAAAATAAAGTGATGTTTCCATTAAAAGACATGTTTTCATATGAGCAGACATGTTTTGGACTTACTGTTGTTCTTACCCACTAGTAAATTTTTAAATTGGTTTATATCCTAACATGGCAGATATCAATAGATATCAAATGCATAAACAAAAACTTTTGAGGATCCTGAAAAATATTCTAAGTATGCGAAAGGATTCTAAAAGCAAATTGGAGATCGGCCACATTACGTAACGTTAACATGCTACAATAAAGGGCACACAAAGTGGCCCGGAATCAGAATTTTGGGAAACAAGTTTCCCGAGGGAAGCTTATGCACATTAAAATTTGAGATTCACTGTCGCATCCAATCGCTAGTTCACAATGATTGGGGGTGACCGAAACGGCCCAGCAGCAGGCCCCGCTGAAAGACTTAGGTCACTTCATCAACAATACGTGAGCCATTGGTGTTAAGGTAGGATAGCAGAAGTAAAGATAGAAAGGAGACAAGGAAGATTTTAGTTTTAAAACTGTACTCTTAAGAAAACTGCAACTTCAGGACGCAATCAAAATACCCAAGATTATCTGTATCTAGACTCTATTATCATTATTCTCTACCCTGTTTGTACTCCCCAGGTTTTTATTTCTCCTTTCAGGCTCATCACACCCGAATCCCTTAAAGATAGCATAAGTCCATAAATCAACCTAATTGGTAATGGAAATGGAAGGAATCTGACCTTAAGGTGAAAACTAATTTGAAGCATTCACGGAATATTTTTCAGCAAAACATCTTAATCACCCATTTTCAAGGATATCTCCAACAGTGCATGCACTCCCTGAGGGCCCCTACTCTATTTTATCTGACTGTCTACTTCTTTAACTCCATCTAACAAAATCTGTTATGCCTTTCCCTAATGCAGCCCCTGAAATTTTTCCTGTGACAAGAATCAAGAACCTACTCTGCCCAGCTGTGGCAGCATACGCCTGACACCCTGGCACTCTGGGGAGAGGCAGAAGAATCACAAGTTTGAGCCCAGCCTGAGAAATGTAATGGGACCCTATGTCAAACCTTAGAAATGGGAGGGAGCAGATTTGGTCTGTTTTTGTAGTCCATGGGGAATAGAAATGTATCCATAATGAAAGAGAGGATTACCTTACTCTAACTGCACTTCATGCAAGTGCTTCTATGTTTATTTTTAGAGCACTACATGTTCACAATGAGAAGACCAAGGCAGTGCAGGTGGCACATGCGTGTAATCGCAGTACTCTGGAGGCTGAGGTGGAGGTAGAGGCTGGAAGATTGAAAGTTGGAGGCTAATCTTGGCCACTTAGTTCAAAGCCAGCCTGGAGCACACATTGAGCCCTTGTTTCAGCCTCCCTCTCAATGTAGCAAAATGAATATATGATATATCTTCAAATTACTCAGCTGATCAAGAGGCTGAAATTTGTTGGGGATTTAGCTCAGTGGTTCTGCCACCTGCCTTGCAAGCGCAAAGACCCGAGTTCGATCCCCAGTACCAAAAAAAAAAAAAAAAAAAAAAAAAAAAAAAAAAGAGGCTGAAATTAAAGACAAATAATATAAGTGTCACACCTAAACAACTGAATATCTTAGATAACATGAACATTTTAACTACACTCTAGATGGTTTCCTACTCAAAGATGTTTTCCAAGCCTCTATCATACCTAGTTATGACTGTCTGACTAGGTTCTTCCCAATGGACATGATATATACATGTTTCAAGCTGTCTTTTTCTTTGCCCTTTTTCTTATCCCTTGATTGGAACCTGGGTGTGATGTAGGATCTATGGTAGCCAATTTTTTTTCATGGTTTGTTTTATTTTCTTTTTTAAGTCATATTCTTGCCAAGTATTCCATGCTGGTGTTGAACTCACTATGTAGTGTAGGCTGGCCTCAAACTAGCAATGACTGTCCTGCCTTAGCCCTCCAAATACTGGGATTACAGGCATGCACCACCATGCCTGGCCTAGGACAGTCAGATTCTATCATGAGGTAGAAGTAATATGCTAAGAATAGCATAACAAGATCATGGAAACTTTATTTCTCCACAGTATTAAGCCACCTCTCTACTCACTCATAAACATTTACTGGGTGACTAATATACTCAGAATGTTGTTTTAGGCCTCAGAGATAATCCAGCAAATAAAACAATCTTCCTTACCAGTCTGGAGTTTAACTTGTTGCTGGAGGTCAATCTTCACAAATAAGGTAAACAAGTAAAACATGGTGTGTTCAATGATGTTAAAATATGGTGTGTTCAATGGTGACACTGAGAAAAGGGAAACAGGGACAGGCACAGGTTATATGTTGAGGGCATAATTCTAGATAGGGTTTGAAAGTCAGAGTAGAATGATGGGAGCAGGAAATACTGAAGAGATAAAGAATAGAGGAGATGCAGGAAAAAAAGTCATTTTGGACCTGGAAAATGGTGGCTAGTCATCTAGAAAAAATAGCTAAAACAATTGGTCTGCTTCAGTTCAGGTCAATTAGCATTAACATAGTCCTCAAAAAGTGTTCAAGGCTCAAAAAACAATGGGAGAATCCAAGTGTCTTTTAACTGTCGGGAAAAAATGGCATCCATAAGTTCAAATGTTGAAACAGCTAAGAAAAGTGAACATGCAAACCTACATAAAAAAAGGCAGTTTAATTACGGCAGAAAGGGCATGAAGCAAAGAGCAGACCTAGATTTCGGCCAGGAACATGATTTGTGACTGGACAATTTTCTTTGTCTCTGGTTCCTAGTTACATCATCTATGAGTGAGAAAACTTGGTTGGGTAGATGACTCTTGGCTGAGCAGGTGCTCATTGGCACACTAGGAGAGCTCAACTAGGAGCTATTGAGGTGGAGATGAAGGGGGAAAAGGCAGGGCTACTGGTCACCCCTCTGCTTCATCAGTCTATCACTGGTCAGGACGATCTCTGAGTACCTGCTAGTTCACATCCTCTTTGGCTGAGCTGGCAGAATTTCCTCATCCTATCTCATAGTCCATTTGAAGATTTGTGTGAGATTTCTTGAGTCATAATGGTGTCATAGCAATGTAGAAGCATTAATAGAGAGGGTGACAGCTTGTGACACTGACAGATTTCTATCACTGAATCCACACAAAGATAAAGAGGACTCCTTAGGCTTGGGTGTTGGAGGCACTTCTGTGGTGCTGGATATCCAACACTGGGCCTTTCCGATTAGGCAATGCTTGATGTTGGCAATATATTCTCCATGTTTATCCTTAATTCACAGACTCAAATTCTGTAGAATGTCTGGGTTGTAGTTAACCAGTCAGGATTGCTTTGCCCATTTGTGACAATAGGATATTTTATACAGGCTACAGTATAGAAAGTTGTTTGTTTGTTTGTTTGTTTGTTTTTAACCAGGGATTAAACTCAGGACTTCATGATTGCCAGGCAGGCACTGTACCACTGAGATAAATCTCTGGCCCAACATATGAAAGTTTTTGAGTTGACAGTAAGGTTCTTAGTGTGAATGTAGCATTTAAAATGTCTAGAATTACACTGTTATTAGTACCTTTTTTGTAGATGCTCATGAGCAATAGGGAATTGGTATGTTAGGGAAAAAAGTAATGATTCTTTCCTCTGCATGCTACATTGTGTTCCTCAGGCTCTCAGCTGAGTTTCACATGAGTCCTTTCAGGGTTGATAGAGCTTAGATTCTTATATTTCATAGGTTGTACTTCTTCATCCTTTAAGGCCCAGCTTGAGCTTCACCTCCTCTATGACATATTCATTGACATACTCGGTCTTGCCTAGCAACCACAGTTCATAAACACTGTATTCCATGTGTACTCACTCCATTATTGTTTGAGCCTCCTATTGTTTTGTGTTTGAATGTTTATTTCCCCTTAATAATCCACCACCACTCCTCACTTGTTTTTCTACTTACTGCCCTCTGACTCTAACTGCCCTCTCTATAGTACATTCTCAAGAGAGAAGCTAGACTGTTCCTTCAAAGACATGAGTCATAACATATGACTCAGAACCTTATAATGGCTCCCAGACTCATTTAGAATAAAATCCAGTATCTCAACAATGGCATATAATGCCCTTTTATGTTCTTCACTGTGCCTGTTACCTCTCAGACTTCCTCTCTAATTACTCTTTCCTTACTTGCTCTGTTGCAGCTACATTAGCCTCTTTGAGTGCCCACGTTATTTCTCAAAGCATCTGTACTTTGTGTTCCTTCTTCTTCTTGGAAATGTCTGTGTGTGCATGTGTGTGTGTGTGTGTGTGTGTGTGTGTGTGTGTGACTGACCCTCTCTTTTCATGTCTCTATAATAAAGTGTTATTTTATAAAAGAGGCTTTTCTATTATTTTCTATTTCATTCACTGGCCTACTATAATTTGGTATCCTTCCTCACTAGGAAGTAAGTTGAGAAAAAGTGCTTTGTTTTGTTGAATGTGCAATCCTATCAATTAGAACAGTGTTCAGTATACAGTGGACATTAAAATATATATTGGATGAATAAGTAAATAATACCATAAAGTCTTAAGGAAAAGTTCTATTTAATTCCTTTATTCATTCTCCTCATTCTAGATCAACTTGTAATAAAACAAATGAAAAGTGGAGCAAAAAGGGCCCTTACAGACTTTCTAGTCTACTTCTCTCATGTAATAGATAGTATGGCTTAAGGGAAAAGTTTGCTAGCAGCTTTTACTAAGTTGTCGGCAGAGTCAGAATAAGAATTTGTCGTGCAGGTATGGATTCACAAATTTTCCCTTTGCACCCTGCTAGTTACACAAACTAGTCTTATTTGCCAACTACAGGGCACAAGCAAGGCATTGCCAATTTGCAGAATTAATCTCAGAGTAGATTAATATGGAGATAGAAGAATTTGGCTTTTCCACAGAGAGGAGTTTTCCAGGACATTTTCCTCACTGATTTTGAGGGATGGTAATAAATGGACCAGGTATTTCACAGTTACTCAGCCTATTAAACCATAAATAACAGAACCATTCAATTCATCAATTAATAGTCTTTCTGAATGCTTGGGAAACATCCAGACCTGTACTAGCTGCTTAGTGAGCACTGAAGAAAGAGCAAGGGTTGGAGAAGAAAGGGACCTGGCAACCACATCAAACATATCATCTTTCCCCGGAGAACTGAGGAGACAGGGTCATGTCCATGGGTGCAAGTGAATACTTCTGAGTGAAGGAAGACAAGGATTATAGCCTGAAATATGAATAGGTGAAAAGATACATCTTTTCCTCCATAATGCACTCTGCTGTAGGTTTCAGTGGCCTCCCACTATTCTTAACAGTGCTTCTTGTGTGTCTTTCACAATGTGTCATCTGTTTTCTTTCATGCGGATGAGTCTTGTCTCTACTGAATGAATACCCCTAGAGATCCCTAATGAATGTTTCAGACTCCTCTCTGTGTTTGGCATTCTGAGGTGACTTTTCCCCCTATCAACTTTCCCATTTCTAGATGACTTCTCCAGCCATCTAGCCCAAAAATGCTCATGAGACATAAATTGGTGTTAATATTAACTGAAATATACCTGAATGAGGAAGGCATGTACAATGAGAATCTGTGCAGAATTCTGAAGACAACCTGTGCAGAGCCCTTTCTATCCTCAGGCACAAAGGATTATGAAAAAACTCTCTTCCAATTAAATTGCATTATAAATTAACCCAACTTTCCCACAAGATAGCATGTTCATAAATTGCTGTCTCAGTTAAATTTTCTTCTTACAATGGCTTGGTAAGGTTATGTTTATAATTGTCCTCACTTTGAAGGTCAAGAAATCAAGGTCCAGAAAGGCTATAGGATTTGACAAATGATACTGGGCCAGTAATTGGAAAGACAAACTCATATCTATGACTTCTACCATCATTTTCAAACCTTAAATGTTTCTACTTCCCAAGGAGATTGATTGGCATCAAATCAAATCCATTACTTTAAAGGAGATACAACAATTCATTTAAAAAACACTTTCTGAGCAACTCTTTTATTTTAGGCACTGTGGTAGTCCATGGGATGCAGACCGAGAAAACAAAATTATTGTTCTGAAGAAGCTCATAGTGTAGTGAGAAAGACAGGCGGTGTATATCTAGATAATCAAAAGTCAATGGAAAAAATCATAAGAATAAAATGTGTACAGCAGTGTGGGAGTTTAGAATAGGAAGGAACTATTATACAGAGAAGAACTGGCATTTGAAAAAAAGCAAGAGCCATCAGTTAACACAATTATATTTCTATGATAAAATTACAGAATTAGATATGACACACAAAGGAAATAATTGAATAGATTTATTTTGGGGGTCTTCTAGAAAATATCTTTCTCTTCCTCTGATGGTAGAGTTAGTTAACTGCATTTGTAGTGGCCATCAATGTACTGTCTGGGCTGGTTTTATTGGGGTCCAGGGATTGTCCCAGGAACCTCTGCATTGACTTCTGTCAGATCTGGTGCAGGCTGTTGAATGCTGGAAAAGTCCTATAATTATTGAGATTCATAGCTGTTCTGCATGTTCCCAGGCCTGTAGTATGTAAAGATCCCGAGCCTTTAGGACCTATAGCACCAATAGGGCTTGTCAGGCATGATTTTGCCTATCAGAAGAAGGAGTATTGGCATGATCTTGACTGAGTGATTAATATTTCCTTTTACTTTAGATCAGGACACACTTATAGAGATTCATTTTACATGCTAGGCATTTTATAAGGTACTACAGATTTATATTACAGTTGAAAAGGCATATTATACCTTAAAGTTATATACCATTGCCTCTGAGTATACAAAGTGTGGAGGAATAAATTGTACTTTGTGGTTTACAGAAATCTTCAGTGGGAAATTGATGTTTTAACTAGGTTTGAATGAATGGCTATATTAAGCATTGTGCTAAGACATTTAGGAAAATAACTCTTACTAAAGATGTTTTGGTTGCAAATTACTAAAAACTCAACTGAAATAGACTAAAACAAAGGGGATTTATTGGCTCATAAAACAGGAAAGTCTAGAGGTTGGACAGGTCTCAAGCATGGTTCAGTGATGACTCTGTCTGTTTTTCTGTGATTATCTCAACTGCCTTCCTCTGTATGTTGGCCTCTGGCTTACTTTCCTTAGGAAAATAGTGAGAACTAGGGCTATTTTATATTCCATTAGTTAAAGGACATTGATTGTTACACCATAACATAAAAATAGACCGTAGTGGATCAGTATAACTGAAATTTATGGTAAGATTTTACCAGGCATGGAAGATGCATTAACTTTCCATCATTGTGACAAAATATCCCAGAAAAACAATTTACTTATTTATTTATTTTGCTACCAGGGATTGAACTCAGGACCATGTACTTGTGAGGCAGGTAACGGCACCACTGAGCTAATCCCTGGCCAAGGAGAAAGCAATTTACAGTAATAAAAATTTATTTTGGCTTTTAATTTCAGAGATTTCAGTCCATGACTGATTGAAACCCTGTTGCCCTTAGGCCTTTAGTGAAGCAGAACATCATGTTGTGGAGTGCATGGTGAAGGAACTGCTTAACTGATAGCAGCCAGAAGCAGGGGTGGGAGACTGGGCACAAGTATTATTCCAAGGACATCGCTGCAGTGGTCTACTTCCTCCAACTAGGCCCTATCTTCTAAAGTGTCTACCACCTCCTAATAGCCCAATAGCTGTGACTTCATTAGTAGATTAATCTATTGACGATGTTAGAGCCCTCAAGATCCAGTCACCTACCAGAGGCTGTGCCTCTGACCACTGTAGCACTGGGGACCAAACCTTCAACATATGTGCTTTTCATGGACTTTTCAGATCTGAACCATAATAAAAAGTCTCCCAAGAATTTATCTAAAAGAGATCGTACTAAAGAGCTTTAAGGAAAGCCAGAATTTGGATTCATGTTTTATATTTGTTTCTTTTTCTTTCTTTTTCCTGTTTTTTTTTGGTACTGGGGATCAAACTCAGGACCTTGCACTTACAAGGCAGGCAGCAACACCACTGAGCTAAATCCTTGGCCATATTTCTTATTTTTAAGTAACATCCTTCTCCCTGTGCCTCTTATGGTATGTGTTAATTTAGAGATTAATAAATTCTGAACTTATAGAATAGGAATACTATTTATATAACACAAAGGTCCCTTGTCCTATCAAGGCATTCTTCACAGTGGGTGCATGCAATATATTCAAGGCCAATTATAGGGAAACAATATTGTAAATAGTTTAAGAGTACAGTCCTTATAGTCTTCCACATTTGGATTCTCATTTTATGTGTGTACCTTGGTCAAATTAATCTTTTAGAACCTTAGTCTCTATCTGAGAAATGGAAACAATACTAAGACCTACCTTATAGCATCTGAGAATTACATAAAACAATCCAAATAATGTATACACCAAAGGTTCCCAAGAGATCTTTGGTTCACTGCACCCTTATGTCTCAGTAAATTTTGTTTCACAGCAGCCCAAAGCCTAAAGACATATGTAACATTTCTATGTATTGAGTAGTTACATGCAAAAAAGCTTAGTAGTAGTTAAAAGTTGTATTTCCCTAAAAATTTTAAAATATCTCTTTTTTTATTTTGATTTTTTTGAAACGAGGTCTTGCTATGTATTTCAGCCTGACCTTGTACTAACGGATCTCAGGCTGGGCTCAAAGTCACGGTGATCCTTCTGCCTCAGCCTCTCTAACGCTGGGGTTACAGTGTGCATCACCACACCCAGCAAATAATTTAAAATATCTTGAAGTACTCCTGCACACTGTCTAACGCGGGGGCTTTGATGAATAAGCATTGTCAGCCATCCAGTTGGTGCTAATTGCATGTTGTGAAATGTCTGTGATTATTATTAGGGGACATCAAGGTGTCAGGAACATAGTTTGGGAAAGTTGTTTCTATATGTACAGACAAGAAAACTTCATACCTAGTGTAGTGCCATTTTCTAGCTTTGTCACTACCAAGATTTTTCCACTCCCAGAGATTTCTGTACTAGATTGAAAGTATTTCCTTTTGTGTAGACTAGGCCTTTCCATCTCTCCTTTTCTTTCTTCTTTCTCCTCTTTCTCTTTCCATGTTCCTCTAGAGCACAACTTGGCCAGTGCTCCCGGCTCCCTCACAATGAGGGGAGCCTGGCTATTTAATTCAGGAAGACTGTTCCTACTTTTTAAAAAATCCTCAGCTTGGCCTCTGAGCCAGGAAGAACATGCTGATAGCTCATTCCTGAATACCTTTTTTTTTTTTCTTCCTCCAAGGAGTCCTGTGGGCTTGGGTAACCTCCAGAAGAGGAAGGGGATAGATGTGGGTGGGGGTAGTGGCAAATTTTTGTAATTCAGGTCCAAGGGAGATCTTTGCCTTTTTTCCTAGCAGCCTGAGCTGATTTGGGGTTCTTTGACTGTTTAGATTCAGTGAAGGGAAATCTGATGTTTGAGGAATGAGAAAGAATTAAATAGCAGAACTGTCCATGCACTGTTGACTCTGGACCACCTTGGTGCTGGCCAACAAAGGTCAGAAAAGGCTGGCTGGCTTTTTGGCATGGCAAGCAGCATTTGCTTTGGTCATTGGAGGAAAGTGCACTTGTGAAAAAAACCAGCCTTTTAGGCCAAGAGCCTATTTTCATCTTTAATCTGTTGGATCCATCCAGAAGGTTGGATCCAGGATCAACAGAAGTATGGAAAATGGGACTAGATATCTGACTGCAAGAACTCTGGGCTTTGTTTTTCTGACCAGGGCATTTCACCCTGATCCCATAAAGACAGGCATAATGGGAAGCCAGGGACATCATGGTATCAGGACCATTTCTTCACTGTCATTGTAGTCTAGGCCTGGCTGGAATACATCATTAGGCCTTGCCCCTTTCCAAGCTATCCAGTTTAGAGAGGTAGACATGTGGTAACAGGTGACACAATTCTCAAAGTGCCTGTGGTCTCCCAAAGTGAGCATTTCCCTGTACTGAGAGACTACTAAATCATTGGGTCAGTATCTTTACTGACAAACCAGGGTCCATGAGAATACAACGAAATGTCTTTTATGATCTCTTTCTTCTGGGAGCTCGAGATCTTTCTGGGGAAATAGGACATCCAGGCCCATTTTCCGTGGCCTTTGTTGACCAGACTTATTTTATGCTCTTAAGGTAGAAATTCTTTCAAACTGACCTAACACCTTTGGTTCACTGTAGGATGTTGGCCTCCAATCACATTGTAGTTACACTATTTGAACCTGAATGACCAGAATGACGTGAATTTCTTAGATAAGTACAACTTGTCTAGAGCTGAAAGAGAACTAGGATAATATCTGGAAGCAATAATCATTTTCAATAAGCCTGGCTTTTACTTTTTGTCACTTAACCCTACCCAAATCTGAATCCCAGTGGTGGCTCTTCTCTTGCTTTCAGAATGGCCAAGCAACTGTATTTGGTGTTCAGGACTTTCAGTGTGATTTCAACCTTACTTCAGGTATTACCTCATTCTTCTTAAAGACTTTCAGATTGTTACATAAGCTAAATCTTGCCTTTTTCTCTTGGAGTCCATGGGAAGTGACTTGAAGTTATTGAGAATTCTGAGGACTTTGGCACAAGTCCCCTCTCTCCTCTTGAGAATGTGGGTTTCTATTTGAGGTCTCTTCACTTTTTTATATCTACTATTTTCATTTCATTTTTTACTTAAGCAGAATCCTATGGGAAACTGATACCTTTTTTTCTAGAACTGGAGTCAGTAACTTTATTCTATAATGGGCCAGATAGTAAAGATTTTAGGCTTTAAGAGTCATAGTATCTTTCATACAATTACTCAACTCTGTCTTGGTGGCAGGAATGCAGCAATAGATACATGTAAATGAGTAAGCATGGTTGTATTCCAACCAAACTATCCATGGACTGAAATTTGGTTTTTGTATAATTTTTTTACCTGTCACAAAATACCATTCTTTTGCTTTTCTTCAACCATTTAAAAATGTAAAAACTATTCTTAGCTCACAGTCTGCACAAAAAATAAGCAGTGGGTTGGAGATGGGTTGCAAGATCTAGTTTGACAATCCCTGCTTTAGAAGACAGAACTCACATTACTTGTTACAATCTATGGGGAAGGAATTTTATCCAAAATAAAAGCAGTGACCAGGAGCCAGGGATTTAGCTCAGTGGTTCCACCACCTGCCTCACAAGGGCAAGGACCCGAGTTTGATCACTGGTACAAAAAAAAAAAAGACCCGAGTTATAGGAAATGTGATAGGTTGCCCAGGAAGTTAGAACTAATGCTAGGAGTAACCCGAGTTTTCACTGGTACAAAAAAAAAAAAGACCCGAGTTATAGGAAATGTGATAGGTTGCCCAGGAAGTTAGAACTAATGCTAGGAGTGTCCTAGAGGTATTGCTAGGAGTGTCTCAAGGGCCTTAGATTTATCTATAGGACTGTGCTTTTGTCAATGTTTCTTCCTCTATTTGAGGATCATTTCTCAATCACTTATTTTCTCCCTTTTATTTTTGAAAGTCTTTTTGTCTTTCATCCCTATTTACCTAGCATTTGGTGATATTAATTCAATTTACTCCTCAATTTTTCATGTGTATGCATCTTATTGCTCTTTCAAAAACTCAGGGGTTAATGTCAAAAGGGCAACTTCATCAAGCAGCTTTCGCACTGTTTCCTAGCAACCATCAGAAGTAGCTGAGAATTTCTGCAGAGGCCTTTGTGGAAAGATGGTCTGACTCAGCCAGCAGGGCAGAATAAAGCGCAGATGAGAAAATATATGTAAACACCATTTATTAATAATAAGACAGAGCTCTATTCTGACTTATAAAACATTATGTCCTCTTTTACTATAAGGAATTTAAATTTGCTTTAAGAAATGTCAGCTCCTGTAACTCCCCTCTCTTTCACAGTGGTTTAGTCTGCTTCATAGAACAGCATTGTCTTTCTGCCTACAGTGGTCTAATTCTGATTCACTGATTACTAGGCCTTTTATGTTCTTACTGTTTCCTTTTCTTGTCTGACCCTTTCTCAGAATGGTTTGAAGGTATCTTATAGAAAAGAATCCCTATCCAGCTCCCTATGCATCTCAGTGGTTTGATCCTGTCTGGAGAGCTTCAGTATCTTCCCCCCTCCTGTCTCGCACCAATGATTTGATCCTGCGTCATTGAGGATCGGTTTCTTTTAGCCCCTCCTCCGGGGTCCACAGTGGTTTGATCCTACCTCTCTGGCTATTACGTTCTTTCTTGTTTCCCCTGCAGGATCACCACCACAAATGGTATGGTCCTTAGCATCAGATCCTTTTTTGCCCCCCCACCCCCTCCCCCGTTTTCTAAGCAGATTTAGCAGCTTCATCTCCTTGGTTCACCCTGATCCCCTCAGTGGCTTACTATTGCATTAGCAATGTAAAATTGGCCCAAATGGGTTTTAAATGGTCAGAAGTTGCTCTTGATCAATTCAAATCTTTTCTGACAAGGAAAAATCAGATCTGACCAGGTAAAATCTATTTTGACTAGTTTAAGCTAATTCTGCAGAGCTGGAGCCTGAGATCTATGAACCCAGGAAGATGGCTGAAGACTATGCTGGATTAACGCCAAAGCAAGGAACCAGGTACTTGCAAAAGTTGAAAGTGAGCTGAGAACTAGGAAAGAAAATAGATTAAATAAGGAGGTATGAAAATACAGGAGTCAGGATTGGTTGAAGGAAGGTTCAGAAGAGATTAGTGATACTCTTAAAATTTTTTTGAGAGTTGAGAGACCATTTTGAGGAGGTAATGCAGGGTTTGGGTCTCTGCCTCTGGGAAGCAGTATATGTGGTGACACCACCCAATTACCTCATCTGGCTAGAGCTAAGACTGGATTGTCTGTGACCCCAGTGATTTGTGGCTCTGCAAGCCAGCTGCTGGGGCCACTCCTTGAGTCTGGTCTCACCTAAGGCTGAAACTGATAAAATTTCAAGCCAAGGGTCATGTCCTCTTCACCCCTCTAATTGGGGATGATCACAATACTGTCTAGTTATTTAGGAATGCTTCTTAAGTTAGTAGGAGACAATGGCAAGTTAGAAAAGAGCTAACTAGAATATGTGGGCCATAAAGTGAATGAGTCGATTAATTAGAATTGAGTTGGGAGGTTTGCCTTACATTTTTAGAGAGATGTGCCAGAGAAGGTTAGGGTTAGGGTTAGGGTTTAGTATCTAATCTCTCATCCATGCTACTGGTTATCTGTCTTCTGGGTTTGTAGCTTGATGTGGAGATTGGACTCTGGTGTCTGGATCTCTCCCTATTGGCTGTGTTTCTGTCCTTGGTGGGACTGCAGTGTGAAGGGTATGGGCTGAAAAGCATGTAGGATGAAAAATGAAATTTTTGTAGACTACAGAATTTCTAATTTGTGTAAAATCACTGCAATGGGACAGTGGGGAAGTGAGGCAGACCAGATTTTTTGATGGTATGTGCTGCAAGATTGAAAGTAGTGCTGGAGCTGTGTTTGGTGCAGTATGTCTTCATATCTTTTCCATAGATTAGTGAGACTTCTATGGCTGTTTATCTATTAGGTAAAAAGGAGCAGTTTCATAGGGTGGCATAGAATGTTGGCTTTCTAGAAGGGAAACTGATCCTTTTGAGATTACTTGGCTTAGGAGTTTGTGAGATGAAAGATGTGTTTTAGGAAGACGGCTTCAGTTAGCCACTACCTATTTTTTGAAAAGGAGGATGGTAGCCATTTTAGTCAGAACAGTTGAATGGTAGTTCCAAATGTTGAGATTGAAAAATTTCAGAAGGTTTGGAATCAGATAATCAAGGCTTTGAGTCCTGACTCTGCTATTTGCTATTTGAACCCTGAGCAATTTATTTAACCTCCAAGAGACTTATTTTCCTTATTTGTAAAATAAATTAATATCATCTACCCTAAAAGTTAAGAATTTTGGAGTTTAATACCTTTTGGTACAAAGTAGCTGCCATTCAATATTTTTGCTTCATTAAACTGTATTTTGTGTTAGAGATTGTTTTTGTGTATGGGTATGGGCACAATAAACAATTTTACTTGATAAAGACCATTTTATTACATTTTCAGCAATTTCCCCGAAATAAAGCTATTGAACTGTTTTGAAGAGCAAAGGAATTGTTTATTGAAATACTTTATAAACTATAATGCATAATACAGATGTGAATAGTGATTTTTATAATAATATCACAAAAATGGCACTTACAAAAATGCACAGCCTAAAATATCTTTCAGTGTTGCAGACTAGCAGACTGCTCTGATTCTGGAATCAGTTCTTGTTCTACGTTACTTTGGACCTGTGGCTATCAGAAGTCCTGAGATGTGGTATGCAGCATTGCAAAGCCCAGCAACTCACAGTGAGGGGCAAAATGGTGTGTGTGTGTGTGTGTGTGCGTGTGTGTGTGTAGGGGGGGTCATGTCAGAGATGCTGGTGTGAACATGGTGGGATATAAATATGTTGGAATTATCTTGTTGCAATACAAACATGAACTGCCTCATCTGAACTCTGTTATCTTCCCTGAAAGGAGCAGGATCAGGTAAAGTAGCAACAGGAAAGGCAATGATGTGGATCTTCAAGAATATGGACATCCTGATTCTGCTTTTTATAGTTGAGTGAGATTGATGCTAGATCATGCAGTAAAGCCTCAGCTTGCAAAATTAAATTTCAATATATTTTGGCCATAATAGCCCCATTGGGAATCTATGTCTTGTACTCATTTTGGCGGTGGGGAAACATGGCCTTTTTGACAATCACTTGACTAATAGACATAGGTCTGTGATGTTTATAAAGTACTTAAATTGCGGAAAGGAGTATGACAAAGGCTTTTATTTTTAACACATCCTAGTTAACAAAATGGGGGAAATGTGAGCTGGAACATTGTTCCTTTAGTTGAATTCTGAAAATTTAAGCACTGTTTTTATTGAGCACTTACTATGTGACAGGCATTGTGCTGAATATTTTATGTGATTTGATCCTCATAAAAATCCTATGAACTCTATATTATTAATTCCATCATACAGACAAGGTAACCATTTATAAAAGATATTAACTATTGATTTTGTTTTCCGGGAGCCAGGAATTCTTCCCAAGTGTGGAAGAGGAGGCCATATTTGCTACAGACTTTATCAGATTCACTTGGACAAGAGCTTTTCCAAAGCACAAAGCTTTTTACCTTTATTTTAGTTTCCCTCTTAGGAAACTTGCATCTCATCATCTTGGACACCTCTAATTTTTTTTAATTTTAGGTCTAAAATATGATATGCATGGCTGGTTGCAAGGTTTATCAGACATACTGAGGCAGGAATAAGGTTGAATTTCATTACTGCAAAAAGATGTCTTTGGTGGTAGGCTATAGGACTCTGTACCTATTTCTGTCTTGGTTTCAATATTTTAATTAATGTGTTCAATGGAGATGTAGAAAAGTTTGCTAATCAAGTGTTATGAGAGAACTGCAATGGGAGAGAAAGTAATATGCTGGATGATAGAATCAGGAATCTAAGAAAAATTCACTAGATGACAAAATGACTCATAAACAACAAAATAAATTAATAAGAAGGCGGCATCTAATACTAGTTTCACACAGCAAATAAAAATTTTAAAAGTAACATCTCTGCAGGATGGGTACGTGCTTAACATGGTGCCAGAAATGTTAGTGGGAACTCAGGTTGCATCAATGACAGTATAGAGTCTAGATGCAGGAGGTGATCATTTTATTCTTTTCTGAGTTTGAAGATACCATATCTCAATCAAATCCTGTGCTCTGTTACGGCAGTTGCTTTTTAAAGATGGACAAAGACAAAACAGTATTTAAAAAGTAAACCCTAGCCCAGAGGGTGAAATGGGGCCTGATTGCTGTCTTTCAGTATCTTTTGGTTTGTCATGAGAAAAAGGATGGTATATGTATGTTTTGACCCCTAGGAACAAAATTAGGATTGTTAGGTGAAAGTTACAGCAGAACTGACCAAAGGTAAAATGGGATTATTGGAAGGGTCTGAGTTCCATGTCACAGGAAGCATTTAAACTTAAGCTGGATGACTACGTAGTAGTGATTTAAGTTTGCTATCTGACCTCATATACAGCCTTAATTTTTACATTTCCACAGACTGAGAATCACCATAGGCATTTCTTCTGTATTTGATTGATCAAAAAGAAGAGGTAAAAGATGAACCTTAGTAATAACTAGTAAATACAAGGATATACTGGGTTTAGCCAAGGGTGGCAGTAAAGGACGGAGATATTTACTAAACACCCAATATGTATGGCTGCTGCTTTCACATACACTATTTCTTAATTTTCACAACAATTTTGTGAATTGTATTATTAATCTCTTTTTTAATAGATGAGAAAACCTGCGTCTTAGAAAGGTTAAAGTGACTTGCCTAAGTTCATGTAGTTAGTAATTTATGTGGTGGAAACATATCAGAACACTCCATATGGGAATATATCAGAGACGCTTTACTTTTAACTGATCACTTGTCCAGTTGAGTACAACACTGGGATTGCCAGATATAAGGCAGGATTTGTGGACAAGTGTGTCATGCTGGGCTGAGTGCCTGGAGTTGATGAGAATATCATGAAGATATATGATCAGCCTGTAGTGCAGCAGGTCCTGGAGATGATGTTGGAAAACAGCTGAGTATTACACAGGCTAAATGGTATGAGTGTTCATTCACAATGTCTGTACTTTATATTGAACACTGTCTTCCATAGACTCTTGGAAATGGTACATCTATAAGAGGATATGGAAATCTTATTTTTAAAAGAGCAGGAGACTGTGGAATAGAGAAAATACTTTTAGATTCTTAGCCCTTGACAGTGCCAATAATTTATTTTCTAACTGTAATACATAAAATTTAGGATTAAAGAGTCAAAGAGGAGATTTGTTTTTCAGAAAGGAACAATTCCCCTGTGAAACTTATTATTTGCTTTCAGAGATACAAAACAAATATGTAATGGTGTAGTCTTTCACCTATTACACAAACCAATATAATAAGCATGTCAAGAACATGAATTTTAGGGTTAGTCATATTGGGTTCCTTTTTTGAAACCCAGGTGAAGTGCTTTAATCTGAGCTTCAGATTCTTCATTCATGAAAATGAGAATAATAATTTAATTTTTGCACCATGGAATGTGAGGTGCTTGTGGAAAGTCCAGGGGGAGAGATCCAGGGAGGGCTAAAATGTAGAAGAATGAACCCACCTGGATGCAGACAGAGATTGAGAATTAATAGCCAAATGAGAGTTGGATAAAGCAATACATATGGATAGCATTGCCTATGCAGAGGAATTTCTTCCACATAATAAGCCTTAGGTTATTTGAGGTTGAAGTCATGTTATACAAATTATTCAGTTGTTTGGGTTTGAAATCATTAGATAATATTTGTCTTGAATTTCAGCCTCTTGATCAGCTGAGTGATCCTTTGATGATATATGATATATTGCTTTTGCTACTTTGAGAGGTGGGCTGAGACAAGGGCTTAATATGTGCCACAAGCCAAATTTGAAGTCTCAATGTGGCTCTGGCTGGACTCAAACTTTCGAACCTCCTGTGTCTGCCTCAACTTCAGCCTCCAAAAATTCTGGGATTATAGTCATGTGCCACCTGGACTGGCTTGGTCTTACAGTACTCTATAGATAAACATAGAAGCATTGGTATGAGGTACAGTTAGAGCAGGGTAATCATCTCCTTCATTGTAGACACTCTTCTTTCTTCTATGTGACCTAACATTTCCATAGGGTATTTTTACTTTCTGTGTCTTGTCAATGGGCAAGGTCTAAGGAATTCTGTCAAAGAAAACATGGGGACTATAGCTCAGCCCACTGAGTAGTTTTTTCTTTGTTGTTTGGTACTAGGGATTGAAACCAAGAATTTACACTGGGCTACCACCCCAGACCATATCTGCTCCTCCCCATTTTTAAGGTTTGAGACAGGGTCCCATTACATTTCCCAGGCTGGGCTCAAACTTGTGATTCTTCTGCCTCTCCCCAGAGTGCCAGGGTGTCAGGCGTATGCTGCCACAGCTGGGCAGAGTAGGTTCTTGATTCTTGTCACAGGAAAAGAATTTCAGGCTGCATTAGGGAAAGGCATAACAGATTTTGTTAGATGGAGTTAAAGAAGTAGACAGTCAGATAAAATAGAGTAGGGGCCCTCAGGGAGTGCATGCACTGTTGGAGATATCCTTGAAAATGGGTGATTAAGATGTTTTGCTGAAAAATATTCCGTGAATGCTTCAAATTAGTTTTCACCTTAAGGTCAGATTCCTTCCATTTCCA
Organism: Fukomys damarensis; assembly: GCF_012274545.1. Classification (NCBI taxonomy): domain Eukaryota; kingdom Metazoa; phylum Chordata; class Mammalia; order Rodentia; family Bathyergidae; genus Fukomys; species Fukomys damarensis. Next base: position 60,725,352 of record NW_022900951.1, on the reverse strand, counting down.
TTACCAATTAGGTTGATTTATGGACTTATGCTATCTTTAAGGGATTCGGGTGTGATGAGCCTGAAAGGAGAAATAAAAACCTGGGGAGTACAAACAGGGTAGAGAATAATGATAATAGAGTCTAGATACAGATAATCTTGGGTATTTTGATTGCGTCCTGAAGTTGCAGTTTTCTTAAGAGTACAGTTTTAAAACTAAAATCTTCCTTGTCTCCTTTCTATCTTTACTTCTGCTATCCTACCTTAACACCAATGGCTCACGTATTGTTGATGAAGTGACCTAAGTCTTTCAGCGGGGCCTGCTGCTGGGCCGTTTCGGTCACCCCCAATCATTGTGAACTAGCGATTGGATGCGACAGTGAATCTCAAATTTTAATGTGCATAAGCTTCCCTCGGGAAACTTGTTTCCCAAAATTCTGATTCCGGGCCACTTTGTGTACCCTTTATTGTAGCAAATGTTAACGTAATGTGGCCGATCTCCAATTTGCTTTTAGAATCCTTTCGCATACTTAGAATATTTTTCAGGATCCTCAAAAGTTTTTGTTTATGCATTTGATATCTATTGATATCTGCCATGTTAGGATATAAACCAATTTAAAAATTTACTAGTGGGTAAGAACAACAGTAAATCCAAAACATGTCTGCTCATATGAAAACATGTCTTTTAATGGAAACATCACTTTATTTTTCTTAGTTTCTCTTTACTTAATAAAAGAGCGCTGCATTATTTTTCCTCATCAAGGCTTTTGCCATAGCCTCTGGAAAACTCCCCTCGTGGGAGAATGAGAGTGAGAAATTCAAATAACTTTGTAGCATTTTGTCATTTAGACCCTGGACGCCCTGAAAAGGTCTTGGAATCTCTTGAGGTCCCTGGAATACACTTAGGTCTGCTAAACTAATAAGTGATTGAAGATGTTATGTAGGACAGAGGTATGCTTTAGCACCAAGAGTTTGCTCCACTTAAAAGTCTGATTTTTACCCAAAAGGACAAAGGTTGCATGATTCTACTTGTATGGTCTAACTAGAATGTTCAAATTCCTAGAGAGAGAAAGTAGTAGTTACCAAAAGTGGGGAAGAGAAAGGAGGATGGGAAATTAGTATTTGATGGGTCTGGAGTTTCAGCTTGGGAAGATGAAGAGGTTCTGGAGATGGATGATGGTGATGGTTGCACACCACTGTGAATGTATGCAGTGTCACAGAAACGTATACTTAAAAAGGTAAAAATCATAAAGTTTGTGTTATGTGTATTTTACCACAATTTTTAAAAACCTGAATATTTATTTCACTTGGGAGTACATCCTCAAAATGTATCCATTTTCCTTTGAATGACTCTAATTTTTCATTCTTTATGGCTGAGTAGTATTCCATTTTATAGAAAAACCACAATGCAGTGTCACAGAAACGTATACTTAAAAAGGTAAAAATCATAAAGTTTGTGTTATGTGTATTTTACCACAATTTTTAAAAACCTGAATATTTATTTCACTTGGGAGTACATCCTCAAAATGTATCCATTTTCCTTTGAATGACTCTAATTTTTCATTCTTTATGGCTGAGTAGTATTCCATTTTATAGAAAAACCACATCTTCTTTATAGTGATTAAGATGTTTTGCTGAAAAATATTCCGTGAATGCTTCAAATTAGTTTTCACCTTAAGGTCAGATTCCTTCCATTTCCATTACCAATTAGGTTGATTTATGGACTTATGCTATCTTTAAGGGATTCGGGTGTGATGAGCCTGAAAGGAGAAATAAAAACCTGGGGAGTACAAACAGGGTAGAGAATAATGATAATAGAGTCTAGATACAGATAATCTTGGGTATTTTGATTGCGTCCTGAAGTTGCAGTTTTCTTAAGAGTACAGTTTTAAAACTAAAATCTTCCTTGTCTCCTTTCTATCTTTACTTCTGCTATCCTACCTTAACACCAATGGCTCACGTATTGTTGATGAAGTGACCTAAGTCTTTCAGCGGGGCCTGCTGCTGGGCCGTTTCGGTCACCCCCAATCATTGTGAACTAGCGATTGGATGCGACAGTGAATCTCAAATTTTAATGTGCATAAGCTTCCCTCGGGAAACTTGTTTCCCAAAATTCTGATTCCGGGCCACTTTGTGTACCCTTTATTGTAGCAAATGTTAACGTAATGTGGCCGATCTCCAATTTGCTTTTAGAATCCTTTCGCATACTTAGAATATTTTTCAGGATCCTCAAAAGTTTTTGTTTATGCATTTGATATCTATTGATATCTGCCATGTTAGGATATAAACCAATTTAAAAATTTACTAGTGGGTAAGAACAACAGTAAATCCAAAACATGTCTGCTCATATGAAAACATGTCTTTTAATGGAAACATCACTTTATTTTTCTTAGTTTCTCTTTACTTAATAAAAGAGCGCTGCATTATTTTTCCTCATCAAGGCTTTTGCCATAGCCTCTGGAAAACTCCCCTCGTGGGAGAATGAGAGTGAGAAATTCAAATAACTTTGTAGCATTTTGTCATTTAGACCCTGGACGCCCTGAAAAGGTCTTGGAATCTCTTGAGGTCCCTGGAATACACTTAGGTCTGCTAAACTAATAAGTGATTGAAGATGTTATGTAGGACAGAGGTATGCTTTAGCACCAAGAGTTTGCTCCACTTAAAAGTCTGATTTTTACCCAAAAGGACAAAGGTTGCATGATTCTACTTGTATGGTCTAACTAGAATGTTCAAATTCCTAGAGAGAGAAAGTAGTAGTTACCAAAAGTGGGGAAGAGAAAGGAGGATGGGAAATTAGTATTTGATGGGTCTGGAGTTTCAGCTTGGGAAGATGAAGAGGTTCTGGAGATGGATGATGGTGATGGTTGCACACCACTGTGAATGTATGCAGTGTCACAGAAACGTATACTTAAAAAGGTAAAAATCATAAAGTTTGTGTTATGTGTATTTTACCACAATTTTTAAAAACCTGAATATTTATTTCACTTGGGAGTACATCCTCAAAATGTATCCATTTTCCTTTGAATGACTCTAATTTTTCATTCTTTATGGCTGAGTAGTATTCCATTTTATAGAAAAACCACATCTTCTTTATCCAGTTTCGAACTGATGGGCAAATGGGCTGTTTCCAAGTTTTAGCTATTACAAACTGTGCCGCTATAAACATAGGTGCACATATGTCACTGTGTAGATCCCGAATAGTTTCTCTGGTGTGAAAAACTATAATAGTATTCAAGATTCTAATGAGATAAAATTGGCCATGTGAAATAGGAAGAAAAGGGCTAAAGGTGTAGGGAAAGTGGGAAGAGTAGGGGAAGGGGAATAAGGGAAAGGAAAAAAATGTGAGAAAATGAAAAAATGGAATTAAAGTGTTTGTAAATGGGGAGGGGAGGAGGGGATGAAGGGAGGGCAGAGACAAGGGGAAAAAATGAGAATCAAGACCTATTATGTAAAGGTATAGGATCCCAATGCTGAATGTAACTGTACTGTATACCTAGATTGTACCAATAAACTCAAATAAAAAACCCCGAATAAAAAGTGCAGATTCTGGGCACTCAGTTACTAGTATTTTGATTCAGTTGGGTTTCAGTGAGACCCAGTTATCTTTATTCTAAGTAGCAGTTCAGTGATTCTGATTCAGGTTTTCCTTGACAGGACTCTAATACTTTCCTGTGACATAGAGAGAACTGCATCCTGCCTACCTCATCCCTGGCAGTGAGTGGGTCTCTAGACCCACGGTGCTTAGCTTCCCTGAGGAATGCAGTCATGAGGTGGCTGTGGAATATTACTAGCTTCTTCCCATCTCTTGATATTCAGCACTTGGATTTACTGGGAAAGGCAAGAGTCTTTTCCCTTGCTTTGCCCTTGTTTTAAGTTTCTTAGATACTCTGGAAGGGCCATACCTGGCACTTCACTGGAAGCAGGAATGATACAGTGCTCAAGAGAGGAGGGTCATTGATTGCTGACTGTGGTTTTTTTTACACCAACCACAAATGGTTAGATACACCAACCATCAAGATAAATGTCAGATGTATTCAGGGGATTTTTGTAGAATACTAAAGTTGAAAAAATGCAAGAAAATGTAAACGAATACCTTATGTCCTCTTTGGATGAACTTAAGTAATATATGATACCACAAAGCAAAAGGGGTATGTATTTGTGGTATTTATACACACTGGAGTACTACTCCGCCACAAAGAAACATAAATGTGAGGCATTCATAGGTAAATGGATGCACCTCGATACCATAACGTTAAGTGAAATAAGTTAGAGAAACACTATCTCTTCAATATTGCATTTTTCTCTTATATGTGACTATTCTCTGTCTCTCTGTCTCTCTCCGTCTCTCATCAAATGAAAGTTAGATATGTAGAAAATCCTGAAATATTTTTTTCAAAGGATAGGGGGAAAAGAGATAGAGGAAGGGGAGGGTGGTGAGAGAGAGGCCATGGCAAAAAAGAGTTGAAGAAGAAAACAATAAAAATAGAAAACAGAGCTTTGGCAAATGGGGAGGAAACCAAGTGTTGGAAGGAGCAGGTAGGGAGGGGAGGGGAGGGGAGAAAAAATAGAATTAAGATGTGTCATGTACATGTAGCAGTTACTCTCAGTGCATGTAACTGTGTACTGCAAATATGTACCAATAAACATTAAGAAAGGGGTTATATGTTTGTATAAGCAAAAATAAAAACCTGAAAATCAGAAAAAAGAGAAAACAGAGTGAAATGCAAATGATAGTGAAATGCAAATGATAATAAAATACAAATTGCATTATGATATGATAAATAGTCAGTCCTCATACATGGATTGCATGTTTACAAATTTGTCTATGCAGCAAATTTTATTTGTAAAGCCAAAATCAATGTTCATGTCATTTTCATAGTCACTTGACAATACATGAACAGTGACAAACATTGGCATTGTCCACTGTATACATTTCTATCCCTGATCTGCCTTAATCTTTTTTTTTCTTTTTCTTTTCTATCCTGCCTTGTCCTGCCTTGTCCATTCCTGTCCTCTTCTCTTTTCTTCTCTCTTTCCTTTTTTTTTTTTCCGTTTTTCATTTTGTGGTACTGGGAATTGAACCCAAGGCCTTCCCACTGAGCTGTATTGCCGACCCTTTCTTATATTCTTGTTTCCAGACAGGATCTCACCGTGTTGCTAAGATACACAGGCCAGGCTCAAACCTGAGATCCTCCTGCCTCAGCCTCCCAAAGTGTTGGGAAGACAGGGGTGGGTCACCACTCCTGGCTCCAGTTCTACCTTTTTGTTTCATCTATCACATTATAAATCACTGATGTTTTCCTGATCCTGTTTCCTGCCCATTTTCCATATTTTGTTGATTTTCCTGAACATGGTCCCTGAGGTGTAGTGCTAGCTAGTGTTTCCAAACTCACAAAGGCTGTGATATATGTTACAGGGAAACTGCATGTGTTAGAAAAGCTTCAGGCATGACTTATAGCACTGTTGGCCGTGATTTCAATATTAATGAACCAACAATATATATTAAACAGGTATCTTTAAGTTCTTATTTTGCTTTGATTTTGTGGTATTGGCAATTGAGTCTGGGGCCTTGACACTGAGCTACATCCCCAATCTTTTTTGTTTGTTTGTTTTGAGAGAGGAGCTTCCTAAATCACTGATTTGCCCAGACTGAGCTTGAACTTGTTATTATCCTGACGCATCCTCCAGAGTGTTGGGATTACAGGCACACACCTGGCTGTATGAGGTATCTTTAAACAGAAACACACATATTTAAACAGAAACACAGAACCTCAATTTGAAGTTACAATGTCATACAATTATTTTTGCCTGCCATAATAGAAAACAAAATGTTTAAAACTCTGTGCTAGTCAGAGTGTGATGAGTTTTTCATTTCTCCATACTTCCAGCAGAATAAATCTGTGCTTAAGAAGTTTGGTGGTCTGTATCAACACCTCAAAAAAATGCGAAAGTTGTAGAGCTTGAATACTTAACTTCTAATGGTGTCTCCTGAAGAAATAGAGATTAACATGACTTATATCCCTTTGATATAACATTATTATAAAAACTAAAAATGTAATTCAATTTAGATGTGACTAGTAAGACGGTAATTAATGCATTATACATGGAAAATGGATGAAAGACAAAGAAAACTACTAAAAACAGTTTTAAAGCATAGTTAATTACATGGGAAAATATTCATCATTCAATGCAAAGAAAGCAGATTATATAGTTATATATGATAAAAATTAAATTATGCTAAAATTATATGTACAAAAGTAAATCAAGTCAAAAATAAAGAAATTTAAACTGTTCATGCTGGCTCCCTCCTGTAATTCCAGCACTTGGTATGCTGAGCCAGGAAGACAGAAGTGAGTTTGAGGCCAGTCTGGATTACAGTTTCTTCAAGACCAGCCTGAATGACATTGGAAGGCCCTGTCTCAAAATGAAAAAAAAGGAAAGAAATTTATTTCAGAATGGAGTTTATTCAAGACCTTCTTAGCTCTGAAGGGTCAGTGAAATTGCCCTAGATTGTAAAGGCAATGTATGTGCAAGGCATTGAGCGTGATTTTTCTTTGGGATGGCTATATGTGAAAATTTCTAATGTGTTTTCTCAGAATTCAGATATATATTTTATATTGTGATGCTCTTGTGTTGAGACCAATAGAGGGTAAATAGAAACATTTCAAGAATTCTGAATCATTTTACTTTCTCTGAGAAATATTTGTTCATTTCAGATGCCCACTTTTGAATTGGGTCTTTGCATTCGGGGCCTGATTTTTTTTTAATTCTTTATATATTCTAAGTCCTTTGAGGAATAGCTGGTACAGTTTTTTTCCCCACATTGTAGGTTGTCTCTTAGCTCTATTGGTGATTTCTCTTGCACCGAAAAACTTTTTAATACGAGATCCCATTTGTTGATTCTTTGTGCAAGTTCTCGTGCTGCTGAGGATTTGTTTTTAAAGTCTTCTCCTATGCCATTGTCTTTGAGAATTGTACTTAATTTACTTTCCAGTAAATTTTTGTTTCTGTTTTGATATTTACATCTTTAATCCACTTGGATTTTAGTTTAGTACATGGTCAAATATAGGGATCTAGTTTTAATCTTTGGCAAATTGAAAGCCAGTTTTTCCAACAGTGAGGATGATTGGCACCTTTGTCAAGGATGAGGTAGCTGAGTATGTCTGGTGTTGTTTCTGCATCTTCTAATCTATTCCATTGACCCTCATGTCTGTTTCTTTGCCAGTACCATGCTGTTTTTATCATAGTGGCTTTGTAGTATAGTTTCAATTGGGAATTGTGATACCCCTGGCATTTTGATGAATCAAGTATGAAATATGGAGAATGGATTAAGGTAATAGGTTAGAAAGGGAGATATTGGGAAAAGGAGAAAGAAATATTTGTTGAGTGCTTGCTAATTATTACAGCTCTTACTTTATTTTAACTAATGTACTTAGTAACTCCTCTAAACTAAATGGTTATTCCAGTTTTGCAGTTGAGAAGTAATGAGGGAGGCCTGAAGGATGGTGAGGTAGAGGAGGTGGTAAAAAGTAGATATGTGTGGAAACAAAATTGGACTATATTGGAGGAAAGATGATATTCCCTTTTCTTCAACACCTCGCCTGTGCCTATAAGTTCACCTGCTCATGGCACTTCCTATTATCTTCTAAGGTAGTGAATACAGACTCCATATATGTAAATATTTGTAAATGCATACAGTATCCTTGGAAGTCTACACAAACACTTTAAAGGTAATTGCCTCCAGAAGGAAACCTGGTAGGAATGAGAAGAACACTGATTTTTATTTTTTTCTTGTTGAACCATATATCACACTGCATGTTACTTCAGAACTTCAAAAAAAGTGATTTATGAAAGAAATTAAAAACAAAATAAATTGAAGCCAAAATAAACCTCTTCCTTAAAAAAAAAAAAACCAAACAACAACAAAAAACCCTTCATATCCCCCAATACATTTCTGTCTCACTATGATCATAAAATGTCTTGTGTCCTGTGGTCTTAATTTCTCATGAAGGTTTTTTTGAACATTCTAACTTATATCCTATCTTATTTTTTGTTTTTGGTGGTGGTGGTACTGGGTACTGAACCCACGGCATTCAGCATCCTCAGCCCCATCCCTTTTGAAACAGGGTCTTCTTAACTTGTTAAGTTGCCCAGTCTGGGCTTGAACTTGTGTTTTTCCTGCCTCAGCCTCCCAGAATGCTAGGATTACAGGTGTACACCACAACGCATGGGTAGCTTGTCCTTTCTGACCACTTTGTGTGGGAGTCAATGGGAAGAATGAAATGGAGTTGGTAAGTGTAAAGTACTCTTGGAAGATATTAGGAAAGTGGGAATTTGGTGCCAAGGGACTGTTTCTAATTCAAGTATTTCTTCCTACATATAAATATTTTTAACCAAGTGAATTGATGCATGCTTATAATCCTAGCACTCTTGGATACCAAGGCAGGAGGATTACAAGTACTAGTCCATCTTGGGAAAATTAGCAATTTAGCAAAACTCTGTCTCAAAATTAAATGGGTTGAGGAGAGCATGTAGCTCAGGAATAAGGCCCTCACTTCAATCCAGAGTACAGAAAAAAAATATTGCAGTGCTGGGGATGGAACCCAGAGCATTCCACATACTAAGCAAGCCCTCTACCAGTCAGCTATAACCTTAGCCTACAATATTTCTTCATATTATGACCAGAAAAGACTTACATACTTGTTTAGAAGTGGAGGTCAAACCTAAAGAGAGGGGAAAGGAGTTGATAAAGGAAAGGGAGAGATCACAAACATGAGTAGCAAAACTATCAGATATATTGAGATAGAATTATGAATTAATGTCATTGTGTAGAATTCAGAAATGGCTCTGAAAGCCAAATTATCAGCTCCAGAATAGGCCCCTCTGTGGCCTTTTTCAATAGCAGCATCATAATTAGTCCTCTTCTGTCTGTTGAAATCTATCAGGAATTGATTCAATAAATTTTGAATGACTATTATAAGTTTGGTTTAGCACAGGCTAGGGGTTTTCTGGCTTAATTAAATGTACAAACTTGACATTTGCTAATGGGAGAAATTTTGTATCTGAATACAGATGTTTTGATGGATTAGGGTCCAAGTATGTGGATTCTAACAGAGCCGATATAATGCTTGGTTCCTAGTAGGTGTTCAGTAAGTGTTTGTAACATAATTCGTTTATTGAGCACCTCCTATCAGTCAAGCACTGTGCTAGCTCTGGGTCCACATACATAAGTAAGGTAAGCACCTCATTTTTTGAGGTGCATAGGTCTAGTGATGGTTACAGTAGGTTGATCAATTTTGTGACTGAGGTCCAACCAAGGGGTAAGATAGGATCTACCCAGGAAACAGAAGCAGATTGTAGCGTGTTGAGGGGTAAGTATGGGAAGAGGAAGTAAAGACAATGAATACAGACTGTTCATTCAAAAAATTTAGTTAGAAATAAATGAGAGCCAGCAAAAAGTGAGGCAAAGTTGAGGAACTGTTTCTTGAATGATGAGAGGTCTTAGCATATTGTGCAGAGTTGAAAGAACCTTTAGAGAGGGAAGGGGTAGAGATTCAGAAGTTAGGGCACTGAATAATGGAAAGACATCCCTAAAGATGCAGGAGGAGATGAGAGTGGTAGGCGGCTAGGAACTCCAGGAATAATTATGGTTTGGTACTGAGAAATGTCCTATTCAGAAAATCATGTGTTTTTATCTGCTACCAGGTAAAATATAGTAAGCTAAGCATATGGAGCGGGACATGATGGTACATGCCTCTAATCCAGTACTCCAAGAAGCTGAGGCAGGAAAATTGCAAGCCGAAGTCTAGCTTGCGCAATTTAATGACTTGGTGAGACCCTATCTCAAAATTAAAAACAAAAACAAAAACAAAAATGGCTGGGGTGGTAGCTCACTATGAAGGCCCTGCTTTGAACCAGAGCATTCATTTATCTCCAAGTTTTGAGTTGAGGTCTTCACCTCATGCATTTGCAATGCCCCATACTTGCTGCTGACCTCAGAATCATCTTGAGAATTCTAGGAAAATCAAATCCTTATGTTTTGCCCTAAGGCAAAACTCTGTCCTTATTACCTTAAGTGCCTGATTTCCATTAACCACTTTCTCCCCTCCACCCCATGAAAATTAATACCATATTGAAGGAAGATACAGTCACATGGTCTCTAGTTTCAGGGTCAGTATAAGACCTTGGCTGATATCTAATGGAAAGCAAAGGCAGGAAGAACAGCTCTCAGACATGAAGTAGGTCTACACCAGCCAGAATACTGTTCTCAGCCAGGTTTCTGGACCTGGAGCAACATTCCAACTCTGGCTGGGATGGAAGGAATTCCTTTCTTGGAAGGATAATATGTCTTTTTTAAAAACAGTGTCATCCCCAGGTTATTTTGTAAAAAGATGGGATGATAATGAAAGGAACTGGTAGAAGGCTCTGGGAAGATCTAGAATAACGTTCTCTCCTTCGCTCCAAAAGTAATCTAGTTCAGAGTCTGTTTGGCTCCTGGTGTCTATCTTAATTTACAGCAACAGCAGAAACCCTCAGATGACTTAGTCACACCATCACAAGAAGCTTCCAAAGGTCATTTTATTCACTCTATTTTTCTCCACCCCCTAACTCCCACACAGAGTTGTATCTGAAATAAGCCCTTAACTTCTGCATTTGTTGGGAATTGTCAGAAAAGACTCTAGTAATATGTATTGTTTCCCTTTCTAACAAGGAAAACTAGAGTACAAAACCCGAAAATTATTGGGGGCCCAGTTTTACTTTCCATCCTGGCTACACTTTGGGTTAGGCTTGGGACATGACTTCCCAGAAAACATACCTGGACAATGAGGAGGTATAGGTAAAGAGAGAGAGAGAGAGAGAGAGAGAGAGAGAGAGAGAGAGAGAGAGAGAGAGAGAGAGATGGATGATAGTAGAGGGCTTTCAAATAAGTCATCTGAGTTCTAAATCTTCTGGGTTCTTATTTGTACCTTCTGTCTACATGACTATTTCACTCTCACAAGGTTTTCCTTCCTAAGATGCCTAGGCCCCTACTCACTTCTTACTTCTGGTTCCCATTTGGTCCTAGAGCTCAAGAGTAGAGAATTTAGGGGTTATTGTGGCTTGTGTCTCTGCCCCTAATCCCCAAGCCTCATGACGTCTTTTTCAAAGGTAGCAAAACCTGGAATGTGTGATGCTAGGATTAAGGGTGTGTGATTACTAAACCACTACATGTGAGTGATTGGTTTGACATCTCCCTAATCCTGGTAGATAAGAGGAACACAAAGATTGTCAAAGTCCATTGTTGCTTTTCCTGTTTCCACTGCCATGAATTGTTACCCCTCTGCCACCCTGCCTTGGAGCCAACTGATTATGGACTGAAACCTGTATAAACTGTAAACCAAATATTTATATACTGTTCTGATGCTAGTGTTATCCCACCCTAATCTGCTGTACTTTTGAGGGTAGGATGCCTGCCGATTGTCAGGTGGGCTAGGCCAAACTAGTTTGGTCAAGATTACTGCCAGGGTGACTGCCAGACAAGATTTATCTTTATTATAATGCAGTCTACATGCTAAAAGACATAGTTGACAGTATCTATGAGGACAACCCAAAAGAAGCATTAAAGGGAGTAAAAGGAGGTGGTGCCTAAATTCCTGAAAAGTCTCTACCCATTCCTAGAATTAGCTTATATTTGCCACCATTTTTTTTACCCTATAACTTCTTTATCCCTAATGGAGGGTGGTAATTTCACTGCCCAATTGGTGTTATTGATTTCATAATTCTGAGAAGGAAGTAGGACCCAGTTTGGGATTAATAACAGAAACAGATTAGGTACCTATGAAGGGATATTATATGATCCATGAATAGCCATCTTCTGAATTGGAGAACTATTTTTTGTGAATAAGAAATTAGTAATCAGCAGTGAAAGAACTTTTTGATGTTGATTTTGTCTGTTTTCTGGTATCGCTGCAAGTAAGGCAGGAAAGGCATGGATTGTGAGGTCCACCCGATTCTTGGGGTAGTTACCTTCTGAAATCTCTATTGCGAAAGGACCCCTCCTCCCAAGGCCTTGGGGACCTCGCCTCTGAGAATCTGAGCGGTAACTCTACTGGAAACCATGTCTTCTGACAGGGGCCTGGCAGCCAGTGACTCTGTGAGAACCTTCCAAAATTGGGGTTGGACCTGTTAACTACATATCCTGTCTTTATCATAATGTTTCCTTTTGACCCTTTTCAGCACCCAATTCTGAGACTAAAAGGAAATTTTCTTGTAGTCTGCCTGATCCCCAGGTTTCTGAACTATGCTTTTTCTTTCAGCATTCTCTGCAATTGGTTCCTATTCTGCAAGATCATCCCTCTATCTTTATTGATTATACCTTTTTCTCTTATTGCCCAATCTCTACATTTTCTCCTTTCATTAATCACTTTCTTTTCTTGAGGGGAATGATTTGGAGAGAACTTATTATTCACCTGAATCTCCTAGCTCTGATCTGATCTAGAAGTGTGATCTGGCTTAATGTGATTGTTTAATGTGTTCTTTTTACTATCAATTTGATTCTATGATAATGATAAGGGTAAGAGATTAATTTGATGGCTGAAGCAGCAGGCCTATAAAATTTATTTTACTGATTCTTGTTCTAGCTATCAAACAGACCGCTTGCAAAATGAGTCCTGAGAATAGAAAATGTTGTCAAATTTAATGAAAGAACTTTCTAAAATGACTGAACCTTGTAGTAAATTAAAACAGGAAGGGCTGGGCATGCCATGTGACTAAATCAGGAGGATTTCCACAAGTTCAAGGCCAGTCTGGACTACATAGTGAGTTCAAAGCCAGCCCGAACTGTGTAAAGGGACATTGTCTCAAAAAAAAAAAAAAAAAATTGAAAGGAAAAATTTCAGAAGGATCAAGGGAGGCTTTTCCTAGACTGGGTGGGCATTGAAAATGCTGTTAGCTTGTTGAAGGGCTACATCTAATTAGAAAACAAATTAGATTAAAAGGACCTATCAAACTAAACAGGTCTCTAAAGTATGACTTTCTAGCCCAGCATTACAGCATATGCCTGTGATGTCAGCAGTGACTGGGGATGTAGCTACTGGGCCCTGGGGTCGCCCTCAATATGGCAAAAGAAAGGAAAATTAAGAATTTATGATATTCTTGCTGACCATTTAAAGAAATTTCCATTTCTAAGAGTAACTTCTTCAGACTAAGAAAAGCAGCGAAAGATATTAATTTAACCTATGTAAACCTGTTCAAAACAAGGCAACATAATTACAGTTATCCTACTGAGCCACGAATCCTAAATTTTAAAATAAAAAGTAGTGGGGTGCAATGGTGCACACCTGTAATCTCAGTCACTGAGGAAACTGAGATAGGAAGATCTTAATGAAAATCTGTCTAAAAATAAAAAATAAATAAAACTGGGAATTAGCTCAGTAGTAGACCAATTGCCAATCATGCACCAGGCCCTGGCATGGATCCCCAGTACCATTAGAAAAAAGAAAAAGAAAGCTAAATTGATATATGTAACAAGGATTTCCATATAGCAGTAGCGTTAATTATTATTGGCTATTTTGCATGATAAGTGTGTTTGTGTTCTCTAAATGTATAAATGAAAAGCCTAAGAGAGTACTTTTACAAGCTGGTATCTTCCAAAGTAAAATTGTTTTTAGTGATAGATTTTTACAGGTTTTTGTTTGTGTGCTCCTAATTGTATCATCATTGCACAAATACAGTGTACTTCAAGTAGGGCTATTCTGATAGTTAAAAATATTGGGCATTAATCACCTGGAAAATTCATCTGTAAACAAGTACATTTTACCTGGAAAACCATACCAACTTTTAAAAGTTTTTCACTCATTCTTAAAAGACAAAAGAAAAACGTAGACAGGGATTTACTTTTGTCAGTATTTTGCATAAATTTATTTTTGTAATGGTAAGAACTTGATTGTGTTTAAAAGTTAACAACTTTGGGCGAAGGACTTAGCTCAGTGGTTGCCACCTGCCTTGAAAGCATAAGGTCTGGAGTTCAATCCCCAGTAAAGTCAACAACTTTAAAACAGAAAGTTTTTTTTGCCACTTTTTAAATTTTTTACAAAGAATGGAGATGAAGAGCTCTCTTAGGTTTTCTGTTTCATTCATATTTCAAATGTGGTGTTCTGTTGACTTATTTTCAAATAGACTTTGCTTTCTTATATTTCTAAATAAAATGATATTTAGAGAAGGGGCACGGATTAACATAAAAAATTTAATATTTGTCAAAAAAACCAGCCTTCTCTGGGATAAGATTTTGTACTTGGTTTGTTCTGTGTTAGGATGCCTCCTCAAATTGGGCTAAAATTAAGCCAGCTTAAAATTCTGCTTAATAAGCTAAATTTTTTTCCCAAAGATGGCCAATTAAAAATAGGAAAGAGAGGGCCAGGGATTTAGCTCTGTGGTGCCGGTGTTGCCTGCCTTGCAAGTATTGGGTCCTGAGTTCACTCCCTGGTACAAACAACAACAACAACAACAAAACAAAAGAAAAGGGGGGAAAGAGAGCTATAGTACAGAACTCAGTAAGAGTTTATAAAAATTGTAAAAGATGATTAAAATGTCATACAAGTAGTTTTGAGAAGAAATTTAACTTGTAAAAGATTTTATTTGTGATTGAGTTGACGAAAATTATTTGTGAGCTTTTGGAGCGTTGCAATAGATATCAAATATATGTTGGTGAATTCTTTGGTTGAAGTATACTGTACAATCTCTGTTTTACTCTTGTTGGTTTTGCTTTTCTTTGTAAAATTTGCTTAATATTCTAAAATATCACTTCTAACAAAATATTTTGGTCCAGTGTTTTCTGATGTAAGATTTTGCCTATAAAACAGATACGATTGAACTTAACAATGGATTCCAGGTAAGGTTGGCCTAAGAACCACTCTTAAAACTCTTTTGTTGCTCAAATTTGGATAAAGAGGTTACAGCACTGACTCTCAATACTAATGCAGACACCCATTGCTATAAGAGGTAACTGTCCTGTGATCTCAATTTATATCTTATAGTGCTCTCAATATCTGGTGAAAATTGCAGAAGCCAAAGTACAAATCCATTATTCCCACTTTAAGATTGGGGAATTGGGGGACTTGAGAGGTGGGAAACTCTGCTTTGGGAGGGTGGCGGCAGGAACGCAGTGGCTGGGGAGAGGAGGTGGAGTAGGCTGGGACTGCGCCAGGGGTAGCTCAGTGGGAAGAGCAGGTACCCAGCCAGCTCCGCTGACTGCCTGTGCGCGCATCTCGGTGCTGCAGCTCCGCGCCTTCTGCCCTCGTCTGGGGTCCGCGGCCTGGGCTCGGAGGAGAAGGTGGAGCGCTGAGCCACTGGTTCTGTGCACCTGTGTAGATAGAATCAACCTTCTTAGCTCATTGGCACTTTCCCCCCTCCTTAAATTGACTGTTACCACAGAATACTCAACAATCAAAGAAACCTTTACAAATGGAAAAGACCTTTGGGGAATTTTCTTGGTCTCAACAAATTAACCCAATTAACTGAGGAGGCAGGAGATATAGATTCTCTTGCACATTAATTCCCCAGTATCTGGAATAGAATGGAAAATTATTAGGTCTGGGCTCCCTTGAGACTCTTTGGAATTTGTATGGTGTCATCTTTTGGCACTTAGTCTGGAGTGTGAAGATTGGTGCCTAAAATGGAAGTGGATATAAATGGAAAGTCTAGAAGTACCCTGACCACCTTGCCTCTGCCTGTGGCTGAGGTCAGCTCTCCGGGAAAAGCAGAGGCAGAGAAGTCCCGCTGCTCTAGCCCGCCCTGCTCACCCATGGGTCCGACTGTGTCAGGCTACCAGATCCTGCACACGGACTCTAAATATTTGGTTGGCTTCACAACTGGTGAGGAACTCCTGAAATTAGCCCAGTAGTGCACTGGAGGTGAAGAGTTCAAAGGAGAAGCCATGCCTACCTTGCTCTCTAAATGTCTGGATGCCGGACTTGGCATTTCTCTCGCTTGTAGAAAACCCGAAGTAGGTACTACCAGCCATAGGAGAGTCCAGCTGTCAATGGCCAGAGGCAAAGGCCAATGCCCAGCTCAGGAGACAAGTGCACTAAGTCCTTACCTTATGAACCTTATAAGGCTCTCCACGGACCCTTGCCTCTATGTCTTAA
This sequence comes from Fukomys damarensis, assembly GCF_012274545.1. Lineage (NCBI taxonomy): Eukaryota > Metazoa > Chordata > Mammalia > Rodentia > Bathyergidae > Fukomys > Fukomys damarensis. Next base: position 60,709,250 of record NW_022900951.1, on the reverse strand, counting down.
AGGTAAGAGAGCTCACTCCAAATCTCTGGACTACCTCAATCTAGATAAAATGAATATCAAGGAGCCACCCGACACAGAATTGCTACAGTACCAGCTTTAAAACCTAACCCCTCAAGGGAACTATTTGCTAGAAATAACACATGAGTGACTCGCATTTCTTAAACTACTTTAGGTCAGCCTCCACTTGGCTGGAGAAAACCCACTGTTGTACTCTGTACATGGCTCTTCACATTATAGATGGTCATATCAGCTAAGTGTTCCTAGAACATAAAAACTGGATCAAATTTTGAATACAGGAATGAAATCACAGGTACTTGGGAAGGGGGATATCACGCAACTGCAAAGAAAACAGAATGTTGATCATTAGTTTGTATAGTTCTTTAGCTAGGAAAAAAGGCTTTGATATGGTAATTTCATCTTTACTGATTCCTACCCTCAAATTGGGAATGTTGTCTACTTGGCAGTTGCTGACTTGGTATGATTCACTAGAAATTTATATCTTAAGTACACAAGTACTTCTTAAATTTCTGTATTTTACTATAAAATGTATGTAATGATTTGTTTTATGAAATTTAGAACTTGAACATTGCTGAATTGGACCACGTTTTATTTTTAAATATTAGGTTTAAATATTTTATAACTGGTTTTGCACTGAAAAAAGTTAACATTTCAGATTAAGAGAATAACCTTTCTTCACTTGCTGCAATGATATTGAGCAATGAATTTTTTATTTCCACGTGGAAAGTTATTGATCTCTATGGCTGTAAAATATTTCTTTATAGCATTATTATTATTATTATTATTATTATTATTATTATTATTATTATTATGTACCAGGGATCTAACTCAGGTCCTTGTGTTTGCAAGGTATGTGGTGAAACCACTGAGCTAAATTCCTGGCCCTCTTTACAGCATTATAAAAGTGTGGCTTAATAAAATTAAATTTGGCATACAAAGTATTTATTTTACAATGGGGGGGAGCTTTTCCAGAAAGTTTCCAATATGAAGTTTTCATGAGTTGAAAAAGTTTCCTTAGTGCTTATTTTCTAATTCTAAATTGATATGGGGGCCGTGGATTTAACTCAGTGGTTCCACTACCTGTCCCGCAAGTGCAAGGTCCCAAGTTCCATCCCTGGTACAAAACCCCCCCAAAACAAAAAAACCCACTTCTTTATTTTTGCCGGGTGTGGTGGTACACACCTGTAATACCAGCACTCGGGAGGCTGATGCAGGAGGATCACTGTGAGTTCAAGACCAGCCTGGGCTACATAGTAAGTTCTAGGTCAGTCTCAACTACATAGTGAGACACTGTCTCAAAAAACCAATAAATAAATAAATAAATAAATAAATAAGTTAATTAATTAGAAAACAACAAAATTCATATGGAACTTTAAAATGGAACAGATCCTTTTAATTGTGAATTATAGGAATAATGATATTTGCATCTGAATTTTCTGTTAAGTGAACAGAACTTTAATAGAGGATTTCATGATTTCTACTATTGCATGCCTAAACTATGTATGACATGATCCCATTCAGCATGGCTTTGGGTCATTCCAGTTTCAGTTCTGTACAACACAGCACTCTTTCATTTTCCAATGTCTAGGGTTAGTGTGGAAGCCTAAGGTGCTTCTACAATTTTAATGGATTAAACCCAGATTAATTAACAATTTATGTGAATTGCACTGGTTTAATTTGTTGCTAAAGAAATAATGCCCTGGCTTTAGTAACAATACAGCTCAACTATTCTTGAATATATTTTGAAAAAATAAAAGATGTAACTTACCTTTTGCAAACATTTCTATTTTCTTTTTTTTAATTTTTTAAGGTGCAGTTTATTACTGATTTGGCATCTTTGGCAACACAGAATTGCATTTTATGTTTTATTTTAGGGGCTCAGAGTTTCTTAGTTATTAGCAACCTTGCTTATAAAATAAGAACACATTTAATTAACAAGTGCATTGTTCCTGGTACAATTGTGATTTTCCTTTAGCCAGAATCAGTGGCAAACTGTAGAGCACAATATGTATTAGGAAACCCTAGAACTCTTAATCAATGCTTATTATACTTTCACTAAGGCATACCATGTGAAAGAGCCTTGGAGAGTTTGCTGGGATTATACTAAGTTGATCAGATTTCTTGGAGGGCTGGAAATTTTCAGCTGTTGTATATTTTAAAGTAAACTTCACCTTTGTAACATATTGGAGTGATGAATGATCACTAAGATTAACTATATCTAGACAGTTATTAGTTTGACAAGAAATAGAAAATTGTCAGATGCCAAAGAATTGGGATTTTTGTGTTTAATGATTAATCACTATTATTTATTGATAATTTACCCACGGAACTGTATTATTTATAACTATGAAATAAAAGGGTGATGTAAAAAAAAGAAGACTTGAGGAATTGGCTTCTGGGTGCTCAACAACTGAGTCTTGGAGGCCAAAGCTAAGAATATAGGACAGCCAATACTTTGGTCATCAGCTTGCAAGGTGGGCCATGACTAAAGGGATAATGGACCCCTTTATGTGGGCCCTGAAACTCTGTTGAGACTCCTGACCTCCAAATCAGGGGGATAATGAACACCCTAGATACTTGGAGCACCAAGTGCATGAAAAGAGTGAGTCATTGGAGAAGGGAGTTTCCCCAGTGCTTTCAAAGAAAGTCAAGTAGAAATAAAAAAGAAAAGAAAGTCAAGTTGTCAGTGAGACCCTTACCCTTCCTGGTGGATGGCACAACTAATAAAGGGACAAGACTGAAGGAGCCAAGAGTTGCCTCACAAAACCTTAATAGTAACACCTCAGGTGTCTTAGCTAACCTCAATAGTTGGAAGGGAAAGGTTTATTTGTGGCTTACATAAGGGCTACCAACTTGGTCTTGAAGACCCAGCAGAGAAGTATAACCAAAGACAAATATAATAATGAAGGTGGAAGAAAAGTCCAAGAAGAGATCATTCATGGACAATTAAAAGAGAACGACTGTGATTCTTTTCTTTTTTCTTTTTTTCAAAATGAGGGGGAATATTTTTATTTTATTTTTTTCAGCTTTAATTGAGTTTATTGGTACATTTTAGGGATACATTCATTGTTGGGATCTTGTACCTCTACATGACAAGTCTTGGTTCTCATTTTTCCCCTTGTCCCTGCCCTACCTTCACCCCCTCCTCCCCTCCCCATCTACAACCATTTTATTTCCATCTTTTCATTATCTCATATTTTTTTCTTTTCCCTTTTTACCCTTCCCCTACCCATCCCACCTTCCCTACACCTTTAGCTCCTTTCTCCCATTTCTCAATGTCAGTAATCTTATTAGGATCTTCTGTATTATTGCAGATTATTCACACCAGAGAATCTATTCAGTATTTGCACTTCTGTGCCTTATTTCACTTAGGAGTGATTCTTTTCACTAGTATCATCTTACACAAATAACTGGAGCCAAGAGGTTGCAAAGGAATGGTCCTTATGCATGATTGTCTGATAATATCTGGCAAACTGGTAGTGGTGGTACATACCTGTAATCCTGAGGCAGGAGGATCATGAGTTCAAGGCTAGCCTGAGCTACACGGTGAGCTCAAGGCTGGCCTGGACTACATAGCAAGACCCTGTCTTAGGAGAAAGAAAAGAGAAGAGAAAAGTAAAAAAAAAAAAAAAAGATTGCTCCAGGTCACAAACTTACACCAAGAGTACGATAGCTTTACATGCAAAAATATATAAGGACAGCTGCCTGGCAACTGCCTGTTCAAACTCAAACTGATGCCACTTTTATTGTTAATCATTGTGACCAAGAATTATTTTTATTTTTATTTTTGGCAGGTATGGAATGACTCATCATTATATCCTGTCACTATTATTTAGTGGTTATAATTAACAGATAATATGTATAATTTCAGTTTCTTTCAGTTTCAAGGGAGAGAAGCCCCTAAAAGATGGGTCACTGATTATAATTTAAAGCATAGAGAAAAGAAAGATGAAATTCCTAGAGCTTTCAGTGAAGAAAATGAAATAGAGATAGAGCTAGACTGGATCTGAGTTGGGACTCCAAATACTGTGCCAGCTGTTGTAAGATCTACTGAAAACATGACCATGGTGCATATATTTAATCTCACCACCTTGAGGAGCTGAGGTAGGAGGATCAGAAGTTCCACGCAAGTCTGAACAACTTAGTGAAATGCTTTGTAGCTCAATGGTAGAGCACCTGCCTAGCGTGTGCAAAGTTCTGAGATCCCTAGTATTCAAACAACCAACCAAACAAACAAACAGCAGAAAGAAAGTCATCAATGGCCACAGTTTCCTTGTAGAAAAGCTGAAATATCCCAGAAGTTTCTAGCAACATCTGTGGCATCTTAACTAGCATAAAGGATAACAAGCCTGCCAAAGTGGTCTCAGGGACCTTTGAGCTGGGCCTCTCTACATCTTTTAGTGCTCACCAAGTACTCTAGGTCTAATGTGACTCCCAAAAGGCTTCATCAGGGGGCGTTAAAAAAACCTCACTTATGTTAATAAATCCATGTAATGACTGAAGGGTTGATTATGAGTGTAGTAAGTTCCCTGGCCCACTCTTCTACCGCACATTTAGCAGTTAAAGAAATATGATTGCTGTTTTTTTGTTGTTATTGTTGTTTGAAACAGGGTCTCACCGTGTAGTGGAGACTGACCTGGCACTCACTATGTAGCCCAGGCTGGTCTCAAACTAACAGCAATCCTCCTGCCTCAGCCTCCCGAGTGCTGGGATTACAGGCATGTGCCACCACAGCTGGTGATTGCTGTTTTTTTATTCATTAATTTTATAGGTACATTTCAGAGATACAATATGCTGATATTCATTATTGGGAATTTGTACCTTTACATAATGTATCTTGATTCTTAGTTTTCCCCCATTCCTCTGCCTTTCCTTCAATCCCTCCACTCCTCCCTATTTATAAAGACTTTTAATTTTTTCCTTTTCTCATATTTATTCCTTTACTGCTCTTACTTCTCCTTCCTCTTTGGACCTTTTCTTCTCATTTCACATTATCTTTTATACAGTTTGATCCTTATTTACACTTTCAGTTTCTCACACCAGAGAAACTATTCAGTATTTACACATCTGTGTCCTATTTATTTCATTTAAGCGTATGGCCTCAATGTGTGCATCCAATTCAATACAATCCCAATTGAAATTCCATCAACATACTTCACAGACCTTGAGAAAATAATTCAAAAATTAATTTGGAACAAGAAGAGACCTAAATAGCAAAAGCAATTCTAGGCAACAAAGACAAGGTTGGGGATATCACAATCCTCATCTTCAAACTATACTACAAAGGTACTATGATAAAAACAGCATGGTACTGGCAAAGAAACAGACGTGAGGATCAGTGGAAACAATTAGAAGATGCAGAAACAACTCCAGACACACTCAACCATCTCATTTTCAACAAAGGAGCCAAACAACCTCAATGGAGGAAAGATAGCTTCTTTAATAAATGGTGCTGGAAAAACTGGTTTTCAACTTTCAAAGATTAAAACTGGACCTCTATCTTTCACCATGAAGTAAAGTAAAATTGTAATGGAAATGGATTAAAGATCTAAATATTAAAACAGAAACACTAAACTGGCTGGAAAAAAGGCTAGGTATAACTCTTACACACTCATGTAGGCAGAGATTTCATGAACAAAACCTGTTGCCCACAAACTAGAACAAAAAATCAACAAATGGGATGTCTTCTTATTAAAAGCTTCTGCACAGCATTAAAAACCCCCAACAGTGTGAAGAGACAACCCACAATGTGGGAAAAAATTTTCACCACTTGTTCTTCAAAAAATGATTGCTTTTTTATTTCATATACTAATAAATGGTCAGAACAGAGGTTCACAAAATGACATGGACTTTGAAGTAGAGTACTGTCTTAGTCATTTTTCTTGTCACTGGGACAAAATACCCAACAATTGCAACTTAAAGGAAGAAGAATTTATTTTGGCTCACAGTTTAGTGAGGTTTCAGTCTATAGTTGGCTTGCTCCAAGGTGGGATGGCGTGGTACAGGGGCATGGTGGAGGAGAGCTGAAGACAGCTGCTGTTAGCATGGCAGTGGAGAAACAGAGAGAGGAGGACAGATCTAGAGAGGGAACTATATCCATGTCACGTCCCCAGGGGCCTGCTTCTTCCAGCTAAAGCTCACCTCCAAACGTCAAGTAAACTATAATGCTCCAATAATCCAATCACCTTGCAAAAAGGTCCACTTCTCATGCATGAAGCTTTCCTGGGGGCATCCAGATATAAACCATAACAAGTGAAGAGATAGCTATGAGAAGTACAAATTCCCAGTTCCAGTAGCTCTTTGGGGGACGAATCTTTTGGGTTGTTGTGGTTTCTATCTAGAATGTCCAGTGGTCACATAGGAGTATATCTAGCTATCATTATTTGGCTTTGTATTATGCTATGTTCCATTTTGTTTTCTGCCCTGTGGTTTATAATGATTCTTCTTACTCTCGGACTAAATATTTTGTTTCTTTTTAACATAACATGGCACAGAATTATGGATGATTATCATTTTCTGCTATTTTAATATAAATACCAGTAGAACTATAAGTAGTGAGGTCATGGGCTTTTAGAAAAAGCAATCTGGCTCCATGATCAAACTATAGCTGTTTCCACTAAAGATAGTTGGAATGACTTAAGAAGCCCTACCAAACATTATTTGGTATCCCCTCCTCCTTTTTTTGCTACTTAGGACTGAGCTACATTCCCAGCAGTTTTAAAATTTTTTTATTTTGAGATAGGGTCTTGCTAAGTCACTAAGTTGCCTAAGCTGGTGCCTATCTTGCATTCTCCCCACTTCATTCTCCCATGAAGCAGAATTATAGGTGTGTAACATTGTGCTTGGTTTGTTTTACCTCTTGTGTCCCCTAAAAGCTATCCTCTTCCTCCTGTTCTTTGGCTCATACATCTTCAACTACTTGATCACATTGTTTAATGAAAGGCTGGAGGCCATTGAGTTACAAATAATAGTCACCCAGTGATTGGATCTAAGATGGCTATACGAGTGTCCACCAGATTACCTGTGCCTTAATTATAATCCCATCTGTATGCTAAATGATCCCACCCCCACCCAGTTCCATGACAGTTGACAATATCCACAATGATGACCAGAAAGGACCAGAAAAGGAGTAAAATGAAGTGATGCCTGAATTCTTGGAAAATATGCAGTTCCTAAAGAAGACATGACATTTTATTCCCTTTATTAGCCTAACACTCCCCTAATTCCTTTTACTCTGTGTCTATAACCTCTTTATCTCTCCCTTCTTCAGTTCTTGGCCAAGAATACAAATCTCCACTGCTTGATCAGTGCTGCATTCTGTAATTTGTTCCCCAATGCTACAAGGGAGGGAAAGACCCAATTAGGGTAAAAAATTGGTGACACTAGGTGGATAGACATCCTAGGAAAATGATTTATATGATACATTTCCTTGATTCAGCCAGCCAAGGTGATTTTAATGTGTATATTTCAATATAAGAAAGGTATTAAGATAGGATTATTGTTTTGACATTCCAGAAAGTTTTAATTTAATTACTATGACCATTGGTGGATCAGAGTTGTTCAGTTAGATAACTAACACTCAGTGATTATCACACAGGGCCGTCTTTTGCTCTTCCCTGGGAGGGAACACAGAGCTTTACAGGAGTGGTATGAAATCAAATAGGTCACCAATTGTACTGGCAGTGAGTCTGATAGAGTAGGAATAATGGTCTAACATTCTTTTGCATTTTTATAGTTTTACTAGTTTTGTATAATATATTAGTTATATGGTATATATTTTAAATGTGTAACACATAAAATATGTAAAAAAATAAGATGACGTATAAAAGGAGAAAATTATTCTAAGAACAGGTAGAAGCATAAAAGGAAAAAGAAGGGAAGGAGATGGAGAGAAAAAAGGAAAGAGAACAAGAAAGAGAAAATGAAATGAAGAATATTAGAGGAAACATTCAGAAAGGCAAATGAGTGACAAAGTATAAGGAAGGGGGAATGTTAAAGCAACACAATACCAGTCTGAGAATGCCCAATAGCCAAAGTTGATCAATTAAAGCAACGAAATAAATGATATGGTACGGATTTCCAGTAAGTTATTTAACTATCTGCATCTCCCACACGGTCAAACCAAGAATGTTCACCAAGAATAAATTGAACCTAATAACTTTATTACAGAGTGTACAAGATAGGAAATAGGAAAAGGAACTTTGTAATGGAAAATACTTCACAAACCCTCATCCAGGTCATCAAGGTTTGTATAAGTAGTGAGATATCATGTTGATAGTATGTACCCTTGTTTTTGTTTTTTTGCGACAGGGTTTCACTATATAGTTGAGACTGAACTGGAACTTACTATGTAGCCCAGGCTGGTCTCGAACTCACAGAAATCCTTCTGCCTCAGCCTCCCAAGTGCTGGGATTATAGGCATGTGCCACCACGCCTGGCTGTATGTACCCTTGTTTTGATGTTATTAGAAGAGTACTTTACCTTTGTGGTTTTCTTCTCCAAAACATATTACTTCAGTTTAATCCTGAGAAAAAACAACTGCAAAAGTCCCAGTTGAGGGACATTCTACAAAATACCTGACTAATACTTCTGAGAACTTTAAGGTCATCAAAAATAAAGTCAGCCTGGGCTGGGGATTTAGATTAGTGATTCTGCCACCTGCCTCAGAAGCAGAAGGTCCTGAATTCGATCCCTGGTACCTAAATAAAATAAAATAAAGACAGTCTGAGAAAATATCATATCAAGAAGAGTGTAAGGAGCTAAGACAATTAAATGTAATATAGTATCTTGCTTGTGACACATAAAAGAGAAAAAGAATGCTAGGTAAAAACTAAGGAAATCTGAACAAACTATAGACTCTAGTGAAAAACTGTAAGTTATAAAATAGTATATACATGGTTGATTAATTGCAGGAAATATATAAAACTAATGAAAGGTGTTAATAATAGGGAAAATGAGTGTTGAGTACATTGAATTCTTTGTAATATCTTCGCAATCTTTCTGTAAGTCTAAACTATTCTAAAATAAATATATTATTTAAAAGATTAAAAGAGGAAAAATAAGCAAGTAAACTTAAGAAAGGATAAAGTAAAAAAAAACTTTTAAAATTAAAAAAATATAATACAGGAAGGGGGAAGCAGCATTATCCCAAATCTTTAAAACATCTTTAAAAAATCCTGAACAAACAAAAAATTCCTAAATGAAAAAAATTAAAACTCAAAATTCAGCAAAGTAAAAACTCATGATAAATAAAAATGAAAAAAATATACAGAGAACACACAAATAACTTTTAAAAAGAAAAATATAAAAAGAACAAGAAACAAGAAACAAAACAAAAAAACCTCTAAAGAGAAAAACCAAGCCAAATAGCTCAAAACATACACAGAAAAAGAAATTCTTCTAAACAGAAAAAGAAACTGCTCTAAAAATACAACATAGGAAACAATGATCATCTAGAGAAAAAGAAAGGAAAAAATAATGCCTAAGTACCGTAAAGGATAAAATGAAAGAAATACTAATGGAAAATTTGTGAGAGAGAAAATGGGACAAATAAAAAGAAATTGAAAAGTCTACCATATTAAAAAAAAACTTTGGAAGAAATAGTGATTTAGTTTCTATGGTTAGGTGTTTGAAATGAGACAGAAACCCACAGAATATGGCTATCTCCAGTAACATTTGAGAGCTTTTGAAAAGAATAACAAGGGATAAGCAGACAGACATTTAAGTGGCTCATCACTCCTACATTAACTGTTTCCCATGTGAATCTGGAAAGCTGACTATTTTATCCAAAGCTCTTGAACCCAGTTTTATTTTATTGGGGTCTAAGTGATAAAGATTTATCCATAGGCCAGGTCTAAAGTCAGTGTTGGGCTTTGACATGTTCAGAGAGTGTGACAGGTTTCTTTTTCAAAAATTATGTACTATGAGTAAAGGCAGTTTCTGAGTGGGCCAAAGCTAAGTGATTACTATATAGTGTCTCTCAGTAATTTGTTGAATTAGGGTCCTGGAAATTGCTAGCCATCAATTCACCTTATTTTTTTATTTTTTAAAATAAATTTTATTTTATTTTATCCCATTGTCCTCCTCCAGCCACTGTCCCTCCCTATGTACAAAAGCTTCATTTCCATTTTTAAAAATTAATTTTATTGGTACATTTAATGTATACAATATAATAACATTCATCATTGAAATTTGCATCAAAATTCATCTTGGTTCTTATTTTTTCCCCATTCCCCTGCCCTCCCTTTAACCCCTTCACTCCTCTGTATCTACAAAGACTTTGTTTTCACGTTTTCATTTTCTCATATGAATTCCATTCCCTTCTTTCTTTTCCCCTACACCTCCCACTTCCCCTTTACACTTTTTCTTCCTATTTCACACTATGTACTATACCTATAAGTCCCTTATTTACACACTTTCAGTTTCTCACATTAGAGAATCTATTTGGTATTTACAAGTGTCCTATTTATTTCACTTAAGAGTATGTCCTCAACATGCATCCATTTAGCTATAAATGTCTCTAGTTTCTCATGCTTTATGGCTGAGTAGTACGCCATTTTGTAAAAAATCCACATTTTCTTTATTCAGTCACCCATTGATGAGCAAATGGTCTGCTTCCAAGTTTTAGCTATTACAAATTGTGCTGCTATGAACATGGGTGACCATATATCACTGTGGTATGATTCTTTTAATTCTTTGATGAAGATACCCAGCAAGGGAATAGTTGAGTCAAATGGGACTTCCAATCCTAGTTGTTTGAAGTATCTCCATAGTGATTTTGACAGTGGTAGCCCCAGTCTACACTCCCACCATCAGTGGAGCAGGGTTCCTCTTTCCCCACAGCCCTGCCAGCATTTTTTATTGGTTGATTTCATGATAGCAGACATTCTTTCTCAGGTGAGGTGGAATCTCAGCATTGTTTTCACCTGCATTTCTTGAATGGCCAGTGAGTGATGTTGAACATTTTTTCATGTGTTTATTTACTGCTTTTACTTATTTGTCTGAGAAGTGTCTGTTCATTTTATATGTCCATTTTTTGATTGGGTCTTTCAATTTGGGAGGTCTGATTTTTTTTTAAGTTCCTCATATATTCTAGATAGTGGAACTTTGTTTGAGGAACAGCTGGTGAAAAAATTTTCCCATATTGTGGGTTGTCTCTTCACACTGTTGGTGGTTTCTCTTGCTGTGCAGAAGTTTTCAAATAAGAAGACATCCCAGAGTCAGGCTTGGTGGCATATCCCAGCACTTGGCAGGCCGAGGCATGAGGATCACTGTGAGTTCAAGACCAGCCTGGGCTACATAGTGAGTTCCAGGTCAGTCTCAGCTACATAGTGAGACCCTGTCTCAAAACAACAACAACAACAACAACAACAACACAAAACAAAAAGAAGATATCCCACTTATTGATTGTTTGTGCTATTTCATGGGCCACTGAAGTTTTTGTTCATAAAATCTTTCCTATACCAATGTCTTCAAGAGTTGTACCCAACCTCTCTTCCAGCTGGTTTAGTGTTTCTGATTTAATATTTACATCTTTAATCCATTTCAATTTTAGTTTAGAGCATGGTGAGAGATATAGGTCTAGTTTTAATCTTTGGCAAGTTGGAATCCGGGTTTTCCAGGACCATTTATTAAGTAGGCTATCTTTCGACCAGTGTGGGTATTTGGCTTTTTGTCAAAGATGAGGTGGCTGAGTTTGTATGGAGTTGTTTCTTAATCTTCTAATATGTTCCACTGGTCCTCAGGTCTCTCTATTTTTTTTATGCCCATTTCATGCTGTTTTATCACAGTAGCTTTGTAGTGTAATTTCCTGTTGGGGATTGTAATACCCACTGACTTTATTTATTGCCTAGAATTGCTTTTGCTATTCTAGGTCTCCTCTTGTTCCTAATAAATTTTTGGATAGTTTTCTCAAGGTCTGTGAAGTATGCTTCTGGGATTTCAAGTGGGATTTCACTAAATCTATATAATAGTTTTGGAAGTATGGCCATTTTCACTATGTTGATTCTTCCTACCGAGGAGCAAGGGATATCTTTCCATTTTCTGATATCCTCACCAATCTCTCTTTTTTTTTTCAGAATACTGCGGTTTTCAGAGTAGAGGTCTTTGATTTCCTTTGTTAAGTTGATTTCTAAGTATTTCAAATTTTTTGATGATATTATGAAAGGATATGCTGTTGTGATTGTTCCATTTCTCTCTCAGCAAGTCTGTTTGTCGTGTACAGGAAGGTTATAGATTTTTGTGTGTTGACCTTGTATCCAGCTACTTTACTGAATTTAATTATTAAGTCTAGAAGACTTTTGGTGGAGTTCTTGGGGTCTTCTATATAGGGCATCATGTCATCTGCAAATAATGACAAATTGATGTTTTCACTTCCAATAATTATTCCTTTTATTTCTTTATCTTGTCTATTTGCTGTGGCTAATGTTTCCAAAACCCTATTGAAGAGCAGTGGTGATAGTGAACATCATCTTGTTCCTGATTTTAGTGTGAAGGATTTCAGTTTTTGACCATTTAGTATGATACTGGCTTTTGGTTTTTCATGGAGGGTTTTTACCAGATTGAGTTCAAGACTATCTATTACAATTTTTGGAGGTTTATTTTAATAATAAATGCATGTTGGATTTTGTCAAATGCTTTTTCTGCATCTATTGAGATGATCATATGGTTTTTGTCCTTGGCTCTATTACTTTATTGCGCTACATTTATTGATTCAAATGTGTTGAACCATCCCCGCATCAGTGGGATGAATCCCATTTGGTCAGGGTATATGATCTTCTTGATGATCTTCTATATTCTATTTGCCAGTATATTATTAAGGATTTTTGTATCTATGTTCATTAGTGAGATTGACCTATAGTTTTATTTTTTGGTTGGGTATTTCTCTGATTTTGGGAGCAAGGTGATACTTGCTTCCAGGAATGAATTTGGGAATATTGCTTCTATTTCAATTTCATTGAAGAGTTTAAACAGTAGTGGCAATAGTTTGTCTCTAAATGCCTTGTAGAATTCAACAGTGAAGCCATCAGGACCTAGGCTTTTCTTAGTTGGCAAGTTTTTAATTATGTTTTCAGTTTCATTGATTGATTTTGGGTCATTGAGAATTTTTAGGTTTTCTTTGTTCAACTTTACTATTTCATACATATATAGGAATCTGTCTATTTCTTCTGTACTTTCCATCTTATTGGCATATAGGTTCTGAAGTAGGTATTGATGATCCTCTGGATTTCACCTGGGTCCATTGTAATTTTACCCTTTTCATCCCTAATTGCATGGACTTGGGCCTTTTCTTTCCTTTTTGGATAAGATTGGCTAAGGGTTTGTCAATTTTATTTATTCCTTTGGAAAACCAACTCTTGGCTTCATTGATTTTTTTTGTATTGTTCTTTTAGTCTCCCTTGCATTGATTTCTGATCTGATCTTTATAATTTCCTCCCTTTTATGAGCTTTGCATTTGTTCTGCTCTTCTTTTTCTAGAAGATTGAAGTTCCGCATCAGGTTGTGTAATTGAGCTTACTCTGTTTTCCTAATGTGAATATTCACTGCTATAAATTTCTCTTGTAAGACCGCTTTCTTTGTGTCTAATTGATTCTGATATGTTGTATTGTCTTTGTCATTTAATTGTAGGAACTGTCTGATTTCTTCTTTAATTTCCTCTGTTACCCATTGGTCATTCAAAATTATATTGCTCAATTTCCATGTATTTATGAAATTCTTGTGGTTTCTTATGTTATTGATCTCCAATTTCTTTGCACTATGGTCTGATAATATACAGAGGATAGCTTCAATTCCTTGCATTTACATAAACATGTTCTATGAGCTAGTATGTTATACATTTGGAGAATGACCCATGTGCAGCCAAAAAGAATGTGTATTCAGATTTTGTGGGGTGGAACACTCCATAACATCTATCAAGCCCATTTTTTCAAAAGTTTGGATCAATTATAGTATTTTGTTCTTGCTTTTTTTGTCTAGATAACCTGTCTATTTGTGACAATGGGGTATTGATATCACCCACTACAATTGTATCAGTGTATATTTGATTTTTTGTGTCTATTAATATTTGTGTTATGTAGTTGGGTGCACTAGTGTTTGGTGCATATGTTTAAATGATTGTCATCACTTCCTCTTGGATTGTTCACTGTGCAAGGATGTAGTGTCATTCTTTGTCTCTCTTAATCAGTGTTGGTTTGAAATCCCCTTGATCTTCAAAGAGGATAGCTACCCCTGCTTTATTAGGGGTTCTTGTTGCATGGAGTATTGTTTTCCACACTTTAACTTTCAGTCTATGAGCTTCCTTTTGAATTAAGTGTGTTTCTTGTATGCATCATTTTGTTGGATCTTGCTTCTTGAATAATACTGCCAGTCTATTTCTTTTGATTGATGAATTGAGACCATTAACATTGATGGTTATAACTGACATGTATTGACATCCTTGTCATGACTTTCTTTTTGTTGGATTCTCCCCCTTTGCATTTAATTTTTTGTGGTGCCTGATGGATTCATTCTGCTGGGTTTCCTGGGGTTGTTATCCTCATTGTGTTTTCCTAGGATATATTTTAAAATTTCTTGGAGTGGTAGTTTGATATTCATGAAGTTCCTAAGGTGCTCTTTTTAATGAAAGTATCTCATTTCTCCATCAACTTTGAAAGATAGTTTTTCAGGGTACATCAATCTAGGTTGGAGGTTAGGGATTGAAATACATCACTCAATGCCCTTCTTGCCTTGAGGGTTTGTGTTGAGCAGTCTGCTGCGATTCTAATGGGCTTCTTTTGTATGTGTTTTGCTTTCTCTAACTGCTTGTAGAATTTTGTTCTTCTGTTGGGTTTCTGGAATCTTAACTATTATATGCCTCTGTGTATTTTTTTAAAATCATGGCTAGTTGGAGTCCTATATATCTCACTTATCTTTATGTCAAAATATTTTCTCCTACTAGGGAAGTTGTCTGCCATTACTTCTGTGAACAGATTTTTTATGTTGTCTGTACTCTCTCCTGTTTCTTCTTTGACTCTGATCAGTCTTATGTTATTCTTCTTTGCATCATCTAGCAGATGCTGGATTGATTTCTCCTGGTCCCTTACTATTTTTATGAATTTTTTTCTTTTCCTGATCACTAATTGCAATCCTATCTTTTATATCTAAAATTCTGTCCTCACATTGGCTCATTCTGCTGTGTAAACTTTCAGTGGAGTTTTTAATCTCCTGGAAATCTGTTTGCATCTGATTTATGGATTCCATTTATTTCCTATTTTGGGATTCCATCATGTTCCTCACCTCCTCTATTTTTCATCTGTGTCTCCTCTAGATTTACTAATCATGTCTTGCACTATGGGCACAATCTCTGTTGTTATCTGAGAAATTATTTCTGATTTCATTTTCCAGATCCTCTTTCACTACTAAGTCAGGGAGTTCAGGTGGTTGATTATCAGCTTTTTCTATCTTGTTTCCCTTTGTGGTTGTCTTAGGTGATTTGGAAGTCTGGTTTGGAGATTGTTTATGTGCCTTCTCATTTCAACAGATGCAGCCTGCTGTACATTTGTTGAGGCAAATTTTGCACATCTAGTGATCTTCAGTTCTTAGCAAGCCACCCCACTGAGCAACCTTTTCTCTGCTACTCATCAGTACACCAATTCCTGTATTCAGAATGTTGGCCTATTGGATCCCTGAGCTTACCCACTGACTGGGTGGGCTTCTGGCCACAGTGCACACTTTGGATGGTATCTAGGTTTCCCTCTCACTGGGCCCCTATGTAGCTGTTGCATGGGAGTACTCAGTTCCTGTTGTCTGCACAGGTTTCTGACTAGGGCCTCTGCACACTAATTGATGGTATTAGAGTGAGCCTCTGGGTGTTGCTTGTGTACCTATGTAGCTCTTTTCCAGACATGCCCTTGATTTTGGCCTATGTGCCCAAGCCTCTGGGGTCAGGGTAGAGCCATGGCTGGGATCTGCTTGCAGCCATGCTGCTGTGTTCCACACTGATGCTCCCTGGGATCTTCACGTACATAGGGATAGTATGTTGGGCCCAATTTTTTTTCATTTTTTCCTTTTTGCTTGTTTCTTCCTTCTTTTCTCTTTCCCTCCTCCCTTGTTCCCCTTCCCATTCTAACACTTCCCATTTCCCATCATCCATCATACATCTCAGTCCATATTTCCACTTTCAGTTCCTCACAGCAGAGAAACAATGTGGCATTGAAATAT
>NW_022900951.1:60626034-60692907 GCF_012274545.1 Fukomys damarensis | reverse complement strand
AAAAAAAAAAAAAGATAGATGGTTTTAAATTTCATCCATTTAGCTATAAATCTCTGAAGCTCATCCTTCTTGATGGCAGAGTACTACTCCATTGTGTAAAAAAAAAAAACACATCTTCTTTATCCACTTATTAGTTGATGGGCATTTTGGCTGTTTCCAAGATTTAACTATTGCCAACTATGCTGCTATAAACATGGGTGCACATATATCACTATGATATTATGTTTTTAATTCTTTTAGGAAGATACCAAGCAAAAGTATAGCCAGGTCAAAATAAATCTTTAGTTTTAGTTCTTTGAGAAAACTGCACACTGATTTCCACAGTGATTGCAGGATTCTACCCTACCACCAGCAGTGGAGAAGGGTTCTTTTTTCCCCCACATCCTCTCCGGCATTTGTTATTGGTTGATATCTTCATAGCAGCCGTTCTTTCTGGGGTGAGATGTAATCTCAGTGTTGTTTTATTTGCATCTCTTGAATGACCAGTGATATTGAACATTTTTTCATATATTTATTTGCAATTTCTAAGTCTTCATCTGAGAAGTGTCTGTTAATTTCAGATGCCCATTTTCCATTGGGTCTTTAAATTTGGGGGTTTGATGTTTGGAGTTCTTTATGTATTCTAATTAATGGTCTTTTACCTGAATAACTGGTAAATTTTTTTTTCTCCCTCGGTGGGTTGTCTCTTCACTATGCTGGTGATTTCTCTTGATGTGCAAAAGCTTCTTAATAAGATGAGGTTCTAGTTGTTGATTCTTTGTAATATTTCTTGTGCAATCTGGGTTTTGTTCATAAAGTCTTTCCCTACTCTCCTATGTCCTGAACCATTGTACCCATTCTCTCTTCCAATAGATTTAGAGATTTTCTTTTAGTATTAAGATCTTTGATACATTTTGATTTTAGATTAGTGTGTGGTGAAAGATATGGGACTAATTTCAATCTTTGACATGAGGAAAGCCAGTTTTTCTGGCACCGGTAATTTTTTTCCATTGTTTATTCGTACATTTAAAGCAATACAGTTACCTTTATCACTGGTATATTGTACCTTTACATGATATATCTTGGTTCTCCTTTTTTCCCCATAGCACTGCAATCCCTTCATCCCCTTCACACTTCCCTATTTATAAAAACTTTATTTCGTTTTGTTCATTTTCTCTTTTCCCTTATTTCCTTTCACTTGCACTTCCCACTTCCCCTTTACCCATTTTCTTCCTATCTCATACTCCCAATTATACCATTTTAACCTTATTTAAACTTTTAGTTTTTCACACCAGAGAAACTATTTAGTATTACATGTGTGTCCTATTTATTTCACTTAAGCGTATAGACTCAATGTGCATCCATTTAGCCATAAATGTTTCTAGTTTCTCATTCTTTTTTTAAATTGAGTTTATTGGTACATTATAGCTATACAGTATAGTTACATTCACTATTGGGATCTTGTACCTTTACATGACAGGTCTTGGTTCTAATTTTTCCCCTTGTCCCTGCCCTCCCTTCACCCTCTCCTCCCCTCTCCAATTACAAACACTTTATTTCCATCTTTTCATTTTCTCACATGTTTTTCTTTTCCCTTATTAGCTTTCTGCTACTCTTCCCACATTCCCTACACCTTTAGCCCTTTTCTTCCCATTTCACAACGTCAGTTATCTCATTAGGATCTTATGTATTATTACAGTTTATTCACACCAGAGAAACTATTCGTTATTTACACATGTGTGACTTATTTATTTCACTTAGGAGTATTTCCTCCATATGTATCCATTTTCCTATGAATTACTAATATTTCATTCTTTATGGCTGAGTAGTAGTCCATTCAACAGAAAAACCACAGCTTCTTTTTCCAGTCTCCTACTGATGGGCAAAAGGGCTGTTTCCAAGCTTAAACATAGTTGCGAGTCTTATCTGTAACAGAACAAGGAGTTACAGCTACAAGGGAGAAGAGAGTGATTTGGCGGGTAGGGTGGGATGCCCAAGGCTGGGAAGAATTTGTTTTACTTTAAGTTCTGCTTCACAGGTACTTCTCTCTGACTCCCAACCTTTCCATCCCTATTTTCCCCCACATCCTTCCACATGCACAGAGAATTTCTCTGGCTCTTGAGTTTTCAGACTTAAATTCACAAAGTGAATTTAATTACAAATTGTGCTGATATAAACAAGGGTGTGCATGTACCACTTTGGTATGATTCTTTTAAATCTTTTGGAAAGATACCCAGCAGACGGATAGCTGGGTAAAATGGAACATCTAATCCTACTTCTTTGAGGTATCTCCATATTGATTTCCATAGTGGTTGCACCAGTCTGCACTCCCATCAACCCCGCCAACATTTGATATTGATTGATTTCTCAGTACCAGCCATTCTTTGTGGGGTGAGGTGGAATCTTAGTGTTGTTTTCATCTGCATCTCTCAAATAACCATTGATGTGGAACATTTATTCATATATTTACGTGATGCTTTTAGTTCTTTGTCTGAGAAATGTCTGTTCATTTCAGAAGCCCATTTTGGAATCAGGTCTTTATATTTGGGGGGCTGATGTTTTTGAGTTCTTTATATATTGCAAATAATAGTCCTTTGTCTGATGAGCATCTGGTAAATTTTTTCCCACATTGTAGGGTGTCTTTTAGTTCTGTTGATGTTTTCTTTTGCAGTGCAGAAGCTTTTTAATAAGATCAGGAAAAAACAAAAGAGATACCTGTTGTTGATTCTTTCTGCTAGTTCCAATGCTACTGAGGATTTATTCATAAAGTCTTTTGCTATGCCAATGTCTTCAAGAGTTCGGCCTAACTTATCTGTAAGATAAGCAAATTTAGTGTCTTTATTCTAATATTTCAATCTTTATTCCACTTGGATTTTAGTTTAGTGCATGGTGAAAACTAAGGTTCTAGTTTTAATCTTTGGCAGGTTGAAATCCAGTTTATCTGACACCATTTATTAAATAGGCTATTTCTTTCAGTGAGGATGGTTGGCTCCTTTGTCGAAGATGAGGAAGTTGAGTACATCTGGAGTTCTTTCTATATTTTCCAATCTATTCCACTGATCCTCAGGTCTTTTTCTTTGCTGTTTTTTTTAATCACAGTGGCTTTGTACTATAGTTTCAAATTTGAAATTGTTATACCCACTGCCATATCTCTGTTACCTAGGATGGCTTTTGCTATTCTAGGTCTCCTCTGGTTCCAAATGAATTTTTGGATTATTTTTTCTAGTTCTGTGAAATATACTGTTGGAATTTCTGTCAGCATTGCATTCAATCTGTATAGCAGTTTTGGTAATATGGCCATTTTCATGATGTTGATTCTTCAACAGGGGATAACATTCCATTTTCTTATATCCTCTTTGGTCTCTTTTTTTCAGAGTGCTGTACTTTTCAGTGTCTTTTCAGATCTTTCACTTCTTTCATTAGATTGATTCCTAGATGCTTCATTGTTTTTGGATGCTATTATGAAAGGAATTGTTTCCCTAATTTCTCTCTCAGTGACTCTTTTATTTGTGTACAAGAAGGCTATTGATTTTTGAGTGTTGACTCTTTAGCTACTGTGCTGAATGTGTCAATTAAATCCAGAAATCTTTTGGTGGAACTTTTTGGGTCTTCAATGTAGAGTATCATGTCATCAGCAAATAATAACAGTATAACTTTTTCCTTTCCTATCTTTATTGCTTTATTTGCTTTCTCTTGTCGAATTGCTGTGACTAATGTTTCCAGAACTATACCGAAGAGGAGTGGTGATAATGGGCATCCTTGTCTTGTTACTGATGTTAACGTAAAGGTTTTCAGTTTCTGACCATTTAATATCATGTTGGCTGTTGGATTTTTATTGATAGCCTTTATTAAGTTGAGATATAGACCATCTATTCCAATTTTTTGCAGGGTTTTTAAATCAGGAATTGGTTTTGCATTTTGGCAAATGCTTTTTCTGCATCTATTGAGAGGATCATATGATCTTTGTCCTTGACTCTGTTAATATAGTTTATTACATTTATTGATTTACATATACGGAAACAGCCCTGCATTCCTGGAATAAATCCAAGTAGGTCAGGGTGTATGATCTTCTTGATAACCCTCTGTATTCTGTTTGCCAATATCTTATTAAGGATTTTTGCATCTATATACAGTGAGGAGATTGGCCTGTAGTTCTCTTTTTTAGATGGGTCTTACCTTGGTTTGGGAATGAAAGTAACACTTGCTTCTAGGAATGAATTTGGAAGTATTACTTCCCTTTCAATTGCAATGAACAGTTTAAAGAGTAGTGGCAGTAGTTCTTCTCTAAATGTCTCGCAAAATTTAGCAGTGAATCCATCAGGACCTGAGCTTTTCTTTGTTGGTAAACTTTTAATTATATTTTCAATTTCACTGACTGTAATTCAGGTGTTGATAAATTTTTATCTTCTTCACTTAACCTTGGTAATTCATAAGTATCTAGAATTCTGTCCATTTCTTCTGTGTTTTCCATCTTATTAGAGTACAGGTTCTCAAAGTAGGTATTGATTATCCTCTGGAGTTCTGATGGATCTGTTGTGACTCACCTTTTTCTTTCCTAATTGCATGGATCTGAGCCTTTTCTTTCCTTTTTTTTGATAAGGTTAGCTAAGGGTTTATCAATTTTATTTATTCTTTCAAAAACCCAACTCTTTGATAGATTTATTTTTGTATAGTTTACTTAGTTTCCATTGCACTGATTTCTGCTGTAATCTTTATAATTTCCTCTCATATGAGCTTTGTGTTTTCTTGCTCTTCCTTTTTTAGGAGTCTAAGATTTATTGTTTTGTTCTTTATTTGAACTCACTCTGTTTTCCTAGTGTGGGCATCCAATTCTATGAATTTTCCATGTAGAACTGTTTTTATTGTGTCCCATAGACTCCTGTATGTTGTATTAGCATCATCATTTATTTGTAAAAAATGTCTAATTTCTTCTTTAATTTCCTCTGTGACCCATTAATTGTTCAGGAGAGTGTTGTTCAATTTCCATGTGTTTGTGAAGTTCCTACGGTTTCTTATGCTATTGATCTCCAGCTTAATTGCACTATGATTTGATAATATACAGGGTTGACTTCAATTCCTTTTCATTTATTCAAACATGTTCTATGAGCTAGCATGTGGTCCATCTTGGAGAATGACCTATGTGTAGCTGAAAAGAATGTGTATTCTCATTTTGTGGGGTGGAGCACTCTATAGATGTCTGTTAAGTCCATATATTCAAAAGCTTGGTTCAGTTCTAGTATTTCATTATTGATTTTTTGCCTAGATGATCTGTCTATTTGTGATAGTGGGATATTTAGGTCCCCCACTACAATTGTATTAGTGCTTATTCAGTTTTTCAAGTTACTTAATATTTGTTTTATATAGTTGAGGGTGTTAATATTTGGTGCATATATATTTATGGTTGTCATCTCTTCCTCTTGGATTGTTCCCTTTACAAAGATATAGTAACCTTTTTTGTCTCTCAATTAGTTTTGGTTTGAAATTAAATTTGTCTGCGAATAGGTTTGCTACCCCTGCTTTTTTCTGTGCTCCTGTCACATGGAGAACTGTTTTCCTTCCTTTTACTTTCAGTCTATGGGCTTTTTGCACTAGGAGTGTTTCATGTATATAACATATTGTTGGATTTTGCTTTTTAATCCATTCTGCCAGTCTGTTTCTCTTCATTGGTGAATTGAGGCCATTGACACTGATGGTTATCACTGATATGTGCTGACTTATTATTGTCATGTTATTGTCCTTTTGTTGTCTCTTTTTAATTTTTCCCCCTCTCCCTTTAGTTTCTTGCCTTGCCCATTTGATTTGCTCTGTTGGGCCTCATGTGTTGTGGCCTTCATTGTCTTTTTCTAGGATATTGTTTAGAATTTCTTTTAGTTCTGGTTTGGTATTCATTACAGGTGTTCTTTGTGAAGAAGTATCTTATTCTTCATCCATCCTGCAAGAGAGTTTTGCAGGATATGTCAGTGTAGGTTGGAGGTTGTTTTCTTTTAGGACTTGAAATACCTCACTCCAGACTCTCCTTGACCTGAGGGTTTGTGTTGAAAAGTCTGCTGTGATTCTGATGGGCTTTCCATTTCATGTGATTTGTTTCTTTTGTCTTACTGCTTGTAGTATTATCATCTTCTGTTGGGTTTCTCAGATCTTGAATGTTGTATGTCTAGGTGTAGATTTTTTTGATCATGACTAGTTGGAGTCCTATATACCTCACTTATCTGAATGCCAACTTCTTCCCCTCTGTTTGGGAGCAGTTTTTTAGGTCATTTGTATTTTCTCCTGCTACTTCATGGATTCCTATCAGTCTTATGTTATTCTCCTTTGCATCATTTAGGAGTTGTTGGATTGATTTCTCATGATCCCTTATTGATTTTAAGAGACCTCTCTTTTCATGGTCACTGACTCAAATCCTATCTATGTCTGAAATTCTATCTTCACATTCTTTTATTATGCTGTGAAAACTTTCAATAGAGTTTTTAATCTCCTGGTTATCTGTTTGAATATGTTTCATGGATTCCATTTCTTTCCTATGTTTGGCATTCATAGTTTCCATTTCTTTCTCATGCTGTGCCTTCATAGCTTCTATCATAGTCTTGAGCTCATCTAGTTTTTTTTTTTGTCAATTTCTGTTCTAGAGTCTCTAATCATGCCTTTCATTGTGCTCACCATCTCTGTAGTTATCTGGGAAATTATTTCTGTTTTGAATTTTTGCAGAGCTTGGTTGATGTGTTTTGTTACTTCTTGTGTTATGAGATCAGGGTGCCCTGGTGGTTGACTGTCAGAGTTTTCAACCTCATTTGACCTAGAGTTTGCCATTGGTGTGCTGGAAGTCTGTCTTTTTGTCTTATGTAAGTGTTTTCTCATTTTTATTTTTGTTGTTCAGTTTTTCTTGGTTTAAAATTCCTGGGTTATGTCTTAAATCTTCCTGATATAGTTTGCTTTAGCTTTTGAGTCTCTAATGACTCATAGACATTCTCATTTTCATAATATAAGAAAGGACAACTTATTAAATCAGTCACAACCTTTTAGCCCAATTGATGCAATCAGCAACACAATAGGATCTGGCACAACTTACAAATTGACCATTTGTGGTAGTCATTAATCTATCAGATTTAAACCATGTGAATTAAGTCAAAATCAAGGATCAGTCCAAAATATGCTTACAGTGAATAACCTCTTCAATATAGCATCTTTATCCTTTAGGATGGGGTCTTAGACAGAGTTAGAATGAGATGAGTAGATAGGCAAAAGAATTGGAGAAAGTTTCAAGTAAAGGCAGAGGACACAGGCTGATCACACAAACTTTAGGAAACTGTTGAAGACAAGAGGGAAAGACAGAGTTCAATAATAAGGACAAGAATATAATAACTTAACAGTAATAGGGTCTTACTTTACTTTGAAACTATTGACCCTTGAGTGAAGGAAAATGAGAGCAGAATAGAAAATGGAGACCAAGGAGAAAATGATAAAAGAAGAAATACAAGTTAGGGCAGGAATAGGAACAGAAAGGGAGATGAATAATATGGGGGAGGAAGAGACTGAGTTGGAATAAGAAAACAGAAAGAAGAATAATTTGCAGAGTGGAATGAGGAAAAGAAAGAAGAAAAAGAATTTGACGGGCCTCTTTCACACTTTATCTCTGCTGTCATAATAGACAATGTGTGCAGCCATGTGCAGAGCTAAGTCCTTTAGTCTCAGCTAGTGGATGGCTGACCCCTGATATTCAGGCTGAATTTGGGCTGCAAGTCCCAAAATGAGCTCCTTGACCTCCTGCATCACTGCACTCTGCAAGGTTCTAGTACAGGTTCCCTCTGCCCTTTCTGTGAATATATTTAAATTTCTGATGGAACGTGTTGTTCTCTCCAACTTACCAATTTTGGAGATCTGATATGCCTTTATAGCAGTTGTTCACTTGTGTTCTATCTTCTGGAGCTCAGAAAAATGAGCTTTATGACCACCTGCGCCTTTGCAGAGTTGATCCAAGGACTGGAACAATCTGGACGCCTGAGAGAAGGAGGTGGGTGACGGGCAGCTATGTGGATATTGCAGAGGCACCCACGTGGCAAACCAGTCCTCACTGCTTGGCTTGAGGCAGGCTAAATGATGACAGGATCCCTGTCCCAGACCTCCACCTTCCACATTCTGCTGGATGCAGGCTGGGGTGAGGGCAGCATGAGGGTATGGCTAACCAGTCCTCACCACTTGGCTAGAGGGAGGCCAATCAAGTCCAGGATCCCTGCTAGGCAGCTCTCAGACCTCCACCTTCCACCTTCTGCTGCATATAGCTCGGGGCAAGGGTGGGGTGAGAGCATAGTTAACCAGTCCTCACCAGTTGGTTTAAGGCAGGCCAAGTGAGAAAGGGATCCCTGCGTGGTGGCTGTTCCAGACCTCCACCTTGCACCCTCTGCTGGATGCAGGCCATTTACCATCAATTTTAAAAGATAGTTTTTGACAGGATACATCAGCCTGGGTTGGAGGTTGTTTCCTTTTAGGACTTGAAGTACCTCACTCCATGCTCTCCTTGACTTGAGGATTTGTGTTGAAAAGATTGCTGTGATTCTGATGGGCTTTCCTTTGCATGTGATTTGTTTCTTTTCTATAACATGTTGTAGTATTTTGTTCTTATGTTGGGTTTCTGCTATCTTGATTATTATAGTTCTAGTTGTATATTTTTTTATCATGGCTAGTTGGAGTCCTATATACCACACTTGTCTCTATGTCAAATTCTTCCCCTCTGTTTGGGAAGCTTTCTGTCATTAATTCTGTAAACAGTTTTTTTTTCATGTCATTTGTACTTTCTCTACCGCTGCTTAATGGATTCCTATCAGTCTTATATTATTCTTCTTTTCATCATCTAAGAGTTGTTGGATTGATTTATCATGATCCCTTACTGTTTCTATGAGATCTCTCTTTTCATGGTAATTGACCATCATCCTGTCTTCTATATCTGAAATTCTATCTTCATGTGTTTTTCATCCTGCTGCAAATCCTTTTTATAGAGTTTATCAGCTCCTGGATGTCTGTTTGAATCTGTTTCATGGATTACATTTCTTTCCCATGTTGGGTATTCAAGGTTTTCATTTCTTTCCTGTGCTGGGCATTCATGGTTTCTGTCATGGTCTTGAGTTCATCTATTTTTTTAATGTTTCTGTTCTAGAGTCTCTAGTCATGTATTTCCTTCTTCTTACCATCTCTGTGGTTATCTGGGAAATCATTTCTGCTTTGCATTTTTATAGAGCCTCATTTATCTGTTCGTTTACCTCCTGTGCTATCAGTACAGGTGTCCAGATGGTTGAGTGTCAGACTTTTCTACCTCATTTCCCCCAGAGTTTACCTTTGTTGGGGTGGAAATATGTTTGTTTCTTGTTTAAATGCCTTCTCATTTCTATTTTTTTCATTGGTACTGCCCTTGGTTTAATTCCTGGGTTATAACTTCAATATTCCAGATAAAGGCAGTCTTTAGGTTTTGAGTGTCTAATGTCTCTGAGGCAAACTCATTTTCATTATACCAGGGAGGAAACTGATTAAATCAATTGCAATACCTTAGCCCAATTAATACAAACAGCAACACAGCAGCATCAAGCACAGCTTAGAAAATGACAATTTGTGGTTAGTTATTAATCTATCACCTTTAACCATGTGAATGAAATAAAAATCCTTGAATCTACCAAAAATATGGTTGTAGTGAATAATAGTACTTTTTAATATAGCACCTTTCCTCTTCACGATGGGGATATAGAAGGAGTTGGGAAAGGAATGATAGATATATAAGATAGAGTAAGGTTAGAAGTGAGGTAAGAGGGTGCAGGTAGATCACACAAATTCTAGGTAGTCATTGAAGAAAAGAGAAGACAGAATGAAATATTCCCAAGAACAGAACAAACTAACAACAATATGGAGGCCAGAGAACATAATCACTTTCTTTTTTAATTAATGGCAAATGAGAGAAGAAAAAGAGAAGAAACATAAAAGAAATAAAATAAATTCAAATTAGGATAGGAACAGGAACAAAAGGGGAAATTAATGGGAATCAAGGTGGCGGGGGCGGGGGAGAGAGAGAGCAGAAAAAGATTATAAATGGAAGAAAAATTTGAGAACAGAAAAAGACAGATAAAATATTTTAAATAATTGAAGATAAGTGAAAAATATTACTTTGAAAATAAAAAATACAAATAGAAATGGAAGGCCTCATTCAGAGTATGCCTCTGTTGACACAATAGACAGTGTGAGTAGGAGTGTACAGGCCTAAGATAATTAGTCTCAGCACGCCAGTAACTATCCTCTGAGGTTTGGGCTGATTTTTGGCTGCAAGCCCCAAGGTGAGATCTCTGTCCTCCTGCTGGGTTGCACTCTGCAGTTCCATTGCAGGTTCCAGCTGTCCTTTCCCTGATGTTATACCAGGTTCTGATGTGAGGTGCTCATTCCCCCGACTTACCAACTATGGTATGGTGTGCCTTTATCGCATATTTTCCTCACTTTCCCAGTGAGCTTCAATTTTCATCTAGGGGCCTAAGAGAGGCCTTCTTTTCTTGTTTGTGAGGCATAGGGAGGGGACAAACACTGCTGTATGATGCCTGTGTGTCTGGGCTCCTCTGTGGCACTGGGTCAAAGGGGTGGGCCTACCTCCTGGCACCATTTATTAAAGAGGCTATTTTCCAGTGAAGCTGTTTGCCTCCTTTATCAATGATAAGTGGGTTGAGTATGTCTAGAGTTGTTTATGCATCTGTTAGTCTGTTCCATTGATCCCCACATCTGCTCTTTTGCTGGTACCATGATGTTTTTATTACCTTAGCTTTGTAGTATAATTTAAAGTCAGGGCTTGTGATACCCCTGCTTTGCCTTTGCTGTCCAAAATTGCCTTTGGAATTCTATGTCTGTTCTGGTTCCAAATGAATTTTAGGATTATTTTTACTAATTCTGTGACACGCTATTCAAATTGCATCAATTCACTTTTTAAAAACACGTTTGTTTTTTGTTTTTGTTTTTGTTTTTGTTTTTGGTTTTTTGAGACAGGGTCTCACTATGTAGTTGAGAGTTACCTGAAACTCACTATGTAGCTCAGGCTGGTCTCAAACTCACAGTGATCCTCCTGCCTCAGCCTCCCAAGTGCTGGGATTACAGGCGTGTGCCACCACGCCTGGCAAAACATGTTATTCTTGCCCATGTAAAGGGATACAGAGATGGGTATCACATCAAACATCTAGATTCTCGTATTGCAGCATTCTAAAATGGTGACAATTCCAAATAGCAGGAATGTTGAAAGTACTTGTATTTGGAGTTGGTATATATTGTGGTTTTTGTTGTTAGTAATTGTTGTATCTGTTTGGTTTAGGATGATGCCAAAATCCATTTAGATGATCAGATTGAATCTTGATTGAGTTCTAGGGTGTGAGGGCTAGGAAGAAACATTTTTTCAATATAATCCATTAGTCAAGTCATGTCAGTGAGAATCATTGAAAGTTTTGTGATTCTTGAGTGTGCATTTTGACACACTGCTTCACTTTTCTAGCCTTTACCTGGCTAGAAGTGATAACAACAGGTGGTTACAGTGATAGGATTATTGGGACATATATCTCCCACAAATCACAGACATCATTGGGTAGCCATGAGCCAAGGTCTTTATACTCCTGGTAACTTTGTAATCTTCCCGAGTCCTGGAACTTAATGCTTTCTGAACCTGGGGTCTAGAGTGGTGATGTTGAGCACTTTGTGGGCAGATAGTACATATCACAATGTCTTTTTCTAACTGATGATCATTTATACACACTTAAGTGAGTTAACAGCACACAGAATGGAAATATAGACCTGAAGAAGGATTATGAGATACAAAATGAAGTTCTAAGATTTATTTCTGGCTGAACCCAATATGAACAAATGATTTTAGGCAAATCACTTTAATTCTCTAAGCTTGTTCTTTATAATGAGTCTACCTCAGAAAAATTCAGTGCTGACTTTTTCCATGTGATGAAAATTTGAGTTAAGCTGAAAATTAGTATATATTGCAAAAACTATTGCCTATAAAATCGGAATATAATGGTAATTTGAAATTACCATAGTGAAAAACAGAATGTAGGATTGACCACAAGGCAGTTTGTTTCTCTGTTTTCTGCTACGTGCTTAGTTTTCTAGTTTGACCTCTACCCCACATCTCAGACAAACCATCTTATTTCAGATGTGTTGCTCACTACAAGACCTTTGAGTGGCATATTCAGTGGGTTCAAAAACTCTTACAAGCAAAAGAGACCTTCATCTGAGTAGTGATATCTTGCAGGAATTGGATTAGACTAGTGGTTTTCACAAACCAAAAATTCCCCCAAAATATTGAGGCATCACATGATCTGAAAATTTACTATTTTGAAAATTAAGGACATTGTAAAACAGTAATTGCTATGTGGTTATCATTTATCATAAAAGAAGGGACATTTTAATATCAAAAATGAAAATATATAATTCTAGTTAAAAGGGTTTAAAAATTTTAAGCTTTTTAAAATGAGTACATGTTTATAGTATATAGAGTTTACATTCCCCATGGGGCATTGTATTATGTACATATTTATACCTTAATTCCTTTTTAAATTCTTCTTTCCCTTCTCTCCCTCCACCTTTCATCCATCTCTTGATCCCTTTCCTTTTTTTGTACCTGTATACAATATATAATATTTACATTCCTTGTGTGGAGTTGGTACAGGTACATGACTCATATTAATTCCTTTTTTATCTCACCCCCACTCTATGCATCCATCTTTTAATCCCCTTCCCCTTTGAGAAAAATCTGTCACCCTACTTTTTATTATCTGTCTTTTCTTTTTCTTTTTATTTATACTTTGAGTTTATAAAACAACCACTACATTGCTTTTGACATTTTTCCTTTAGACAAGTGAAATGTTTGTTATGAACTGGTATTTGTGAACTATCCTACTAGAACTGGGTTCTAATCTTTACTCTGCAACTAACTTACTACAAGACATTTGACTATATTTCTTTCTTTCTTTTTTTGCCATTTGGGGTCTCAGTTATCTCACCTCTAAAATAGGGACAGTTAGATTTGATGAAATCCAAGGTCTTTTCCAGCTCTAATATCAGGACACTAGAACTTCTAGATATTCTTCTTATTCTTTAGAATTTGAATTTTTGCCAGTAAGCAACTTTACTTATTATTACTGAATTCCAAATAAAGTAGTAGGCAATTCAAATTTCTGACAAGCACATGATGAAAAGCATTAACGTCAGCAATGATACAAGACACAAGGATTTTTTTTTGTATTTTTGCATTTTTGTGGAGAGGGCTTACTTCTTTGAGGACAAATATTTATTTCTCTAATATTCCCTACAATCACTACCTTTTCTTGTTTTTCTTTTTTCACCCCCAAATCATAGAAGCTCAAAGCCTCCTCTCATTCTTCTTGTATGTCTGGGTTTCTTTGCTACATGAAAATTTTTACTTTGTCTTATTCCTCTCTCTTCTTCCTCAATCCCTAATATGTACCTTCCATGAATCCTTTCTTATTTATTTTTTCTTTCTTTTTCCCCTTTAGACAGAAATCATGACCTCAGCAGTTGGCATGGTCTATAAATGGCATTATCTGAATTCTTGGCAAAATCCCAGTTGGGGAATGTTGGATTGCAATTGGTTTTAGGTAGCTGGAGGAAATATAAAATTAATTAGTAACTTAATTTTGGGCTTTACCTGCCTTGTAAAAGTGAACTAGTGTTTGTACTAGAAAGTACTTTTGGCCCAAATCCTACTCTGCTGTTTTAAGAAGACAAGGAGTTTAAATGAAACATTTTGAGCAAAGTGGTCATTTTATTGGCAACTCCATCTTTGCTAGTCCTGGGTAAGAAATACAAGAACAAGTTCAGAATTGCAATGCTACTGTCTTGGAGTTTAAGATGAGTTTAGTCTGAACTTGCATTAAGAGAATGTAGGTCTCCAAAGATGAAGTTCTGCTTCCTTGCTTCCAGTGCCTCTTTTTAGAGATTTATTTTGGCATCTGGTTGTGTAACATCTGAGGAATGTGTCAAAAAAAATGACACTCAGAATCAGCCCAAATTATAATAGTTTCTTTTAATCAAATTTAATTAAAAGTAAACCAAAATGATACAATCTAAAGACTAATTTTTATTCAGTTCCTCCAGTTTTTCCCTGTTAAGTGCTTTGAATTACTTTGTCTCTGGGAAGGCTCGAGCTAAGGCCATTTCTCTGTGAGCCACATCCTGCCATCCCTGACTTGCCTTCAGTGCCCACCCCGCTTCTTCATTGCTCTAGAGCTGGGCCTTTATAGCCTGGGATAGAGGAAGTGTGGCACAGTGCACTTCTGGATTATTCCAGTTATACTCTCACTAGGGAAAATCAGTTTTGAAATAAAGCTGGGGGCCTGCCAGAAAACTGAAAAGGGGTTATTAAAAATGGTATTTTTCAAACTACAACTGATGTTTTGCTAGCAGAGGGTAACAGGTTACTTGGAATTTGAACTGCTTTGGGTTTTGGGATGAAATTGCAAAGTTGGCTGAGATTTCAGACCCCCAGGGTCTTGAGGACTGAGGACACAATTGAAAGCATATTAGATGCTGGCTGCATCTATATAATTCCAATCAAATATTTAAAAGGGGAGAATTCACTAAAATCTGTTTATTTAGTGACATGAACACAAAAAACATATGTTTAAGTTTAGCCTTGTCCATTTTAAACTTGGTTTCATTTTAATAAATCTGAACTAAAATATTTTGAAAGTAGAAATGGTCTGTTTTTCTACTGTAAGTACTATATTGCTCAGAACTTCACTGTATTCTCCCTCATTTTCTTACAACAGGTTTAGGTGGGGACAATTTAATCTTAAGGACAAAAAATTATATGTGATTCTTTACAACATTATATTTCCATTGTACTCTCCCAATTTTTTCTTTACAAAACAATGACTTTATGTGAAATTTTATGATTATCCTTTTAATCTTTTGTTCATTCAGGTCCTGAAAGGCATTTATTTCAGTTTTTAAGAGTCCTCATTTCAATATTTGTTGGTGGCTTTCTGGTTTGTAGTTGGTAACCCCTGCAGTATAAAAGAGCTTTCCATTCTTCTTTTTCCCTTTTGAATATTTAAATTATTTCTTTCTGCAGTTATGTCACCAAGAAGTTTCTCAGCCTAATGTTCCTTAATCCCCCTCCATTGGAACTTTTGCTCTTGTCTTAATATGCTCAAGATACATGAGCTGAGCCCTGAACCCTGCTTCTGGTGTTCTTGAACCATGTTGTCCAAGGTACTTTTGTTTACCTGGCAAGGTTTGTTTGGTAAAATTCTTATGAAAAAGCTTCTATTACCTTATATATTGACGTGTCTGGCCTGGAAATTGGCAATTTTGAGCTGTTCATGATCACCTGAACTTTTATTGTGCCCAAGGCCTTATCTATGCCTCCTTCTTCCCAGGGGAAGGTGTGCCCCCCACCCCAAGAGGTTTAGTAGAGCTCTGGCCCAGAGCTCTGGCTCTGTTGAAGTTGGCTAAGGAATGGGGGATGGGGCAGTCAATAACTTTCAGCTGTCTCATCCCACTTAACTATTTTGCAAATTTAGAATCCCAGAATTAACTTAAATTGCTAGGTTTCCAGAGACCAGTTGAGATCTTCTAGTGCAATTTCTTCAGTTTTGTGATGAGGAAATCAAGTTTGAAGTAGGGATCTGGCCAAGATCACATACCTAGGTATTGGGAGAAGTGGAATAAGAGCATTGGTCTGTACAGTAAATTGTCAAATAGTATAGCTAATAAGTAGTAGAGCTGACAGTCAATTCCCAGCCAGTTGAATTTACAAAGAACTTTTTCCATTCCCAGTCTATTTGATAAGGAAAAAATATAACAAAATAGCACACATCAAATACCAACTGAAGTGTTAGAACTTTCTAGGTTTTGATATACTAGGTACAGCATTTTAGACCCTGCCTTTTCCCCCATAGTAGGGCCTCTCACTGTTCCAAACAGCCCTTGAAGGGAAGGTGAGGGAATTTTTCTGCCTCCATAGAAGGCAGGGCTGGCCTTAGGTCAATTTTCCTAACTTTCTCCCAGGCAGATTCCACAATAGATGGGGGCTCAGAGAAGGCACATTTGGCCCAGACTGTTTTTATTTGGTCTGCTGTATGTCAGATCAGACATTCTGAAGAGAATTGAAAACACTTCTTTCTTTGGATTCCTGGGACTGTGTAGGGGGAGCTTGGGCCTCACTTGGCAAAGAGTTGATTACAACATTAAAAAAAGTTCCAATATTGTTGCCCAAGGCTGAATGGAAAGTTTTTCTTCCAGTGAGGGCCGACTCCTAAACCCCACACCTTCTTAAGCCTTTGATTAGCAGACACCTGCCGTCAAGGAGACCAATAAACAATAAAGCTATGAGGGGCTTCTCAGAAAGTTCCTGAGGGTGGATCAACATTAATGAACTCTGGGTGGGAGGAGTACAATGATTTGCCATCTCTACTAGATCTCCCAGGACTCAAAGACTCAACAATATTATGCCAAGGTATTTTAAAAACTTTTGTTGAATTTGGTGAAAGTACAGTTTTCATTTTTGACTCATTCCTGTGTACTGAATGTATCAGAAAAATAATTTTGTTAAATGCCATTGTGTAAAAGGAGCTAACCTATCTCCTTTATTTTTTCATCTGAGGCAAGAATGCCAAACATCCCATAGGTCCTTTTATAATCTTTTTTATCCAAATGTTTTAAAGAGAAGAGACCAGAAATAAGATTGTTCTATTACTGACAAGTACTTCAGGGGGATTTGTGGCATAAGAGAAGGTGTTGGAAAA
Source organism: Fukomys damarensis (assembly GCF_012274545.1). Classification (NCBI taxonomy): domain Eukaryota; kingdom Metazoa; phylum Chordata; class Mammalia; order Rodentia; family Bathyergidae; genus Fukomys; species Fukomys damarensis. Next base: position 60,676,147 of record NW_022900951.1, on the reverse strand, counting down.
ACATTATGATTAATGGAAAGGAAAAAATAATAATGACTCACAAATAGAGGAACTTCAGACTTACCAGGAGGATACAGCTTTTCGAGATCCCTCAAATCAACTTGCCTTATGTGACATTATCTCTGGAAATAAGTGGTTTTTTTCATCAGCATGAATAATATTAATATTTAAAATATAATGATTATTTATTTATCCCCCATGTGCTTTCAAAATAAATTTTGGATTGCTACTAGTAAAGATTTGGATCTAATGGGAGGTCATTGCAAAGAGGCTCCTTTTGAAACTGGCCTTGATGAGGTATTTACCCAGAGCAAAGCACATTGGCCTAGTTGTCTTGGTGATAGACAACTTGGCAGCAAGAGCTGTCTGCACAGCTCTGAGGTGGGGTTGAACTGTCTGTAATTTCTCCATTCAAGTTTGGCTAATTGAAATCAGGAAGAAAAAATAATGTAGAAAGGAGGTGAAAAAATTATGCCTCCAGTCATGTTTTGCATGCCTGTCAATGTGCTGGGTTAAAAAAAAGTTTAGGGAGTCTCTGTTCTGTTATTTTTACTATGTTATTATTATACATGAGCTGGCATATGAGCCTCCAAGACAGAGTTAGCAATTGTGGCAAAATGCCAGTTTCCCAAGGACCTCAGGTGGAATTGAGCTACACCACTACCCACACTTTATCAGTATAATATTTGAGGCAGAGTTTAGGAGCATGTCTCTGCAAGGTGACTCTTCCAGTAACCACTAAGTTGTTTTATCTTTATCCAGGAAAGGGAGCTGTTTCTCAGGGCCAAAAGAAACTAAGACAAGGTCCCTTAACTTTAAGTCTGTAAACTTCCAGAAATTTTATGCAAAAAATTATTTGTATATTTATATGTGCACTTTTCTGGAGTCCTTCACTTTGATCAGATTTTCTAAGGGTCTGAAACTCTTTAAAAGTTTACAATTACTGCTACATAGGTTCATATTCACAGTCTTTGCCCCTGGTTAGTTGTCCTACTATTGAGGTATTAGGTGACAGTAGAATGCCTGGAAACTTTTATATTCATCATGTGGATGAACTAGCTGTATCTCAGGATAGTTGAATGTGGAGCTCAGTCTTTGAATAAAATAAAAGCATAAATATCAACCTTTCTCTGACATATTCCATAGTATATGATGTTCAGTAAGGTTTAAAGAAATATAAACAAACATGCACAACTTTTGCTTTTTTATGTACTTTATGTTATTTGGTATAATTCTGCCTTCATTATTATAGCTTACCTCTCACTTCCATGGCATATTAAAATATGTGTCACCATTTTATTAAGTTGCTATGCATCTCTATGTAGCTGCTTATATTAGTGGAGTCTCATTTGATAACAGAGTTTGTCTTACTCTGGTAACGTTCTTAGTTATCACTAGCTAATCAATCTCTTATTTTGGTCCCTCATCTTTTCCAGCTTAGCTACCATCGCCTAATGGCAAAGAGCTAATACACTGGGAGCTGAGAGTATAGCTGAGTAGTAGAATTTTTGTTTATTACGCACAAAGCTCTATCTTTCATCTTCAGCTCTATAGGGAAAAAAGATCTAGGGTAAGATATTTTGGCCCTGGCATTTTGAAGAAACTCTTTCAACAAGGAACTGTTATTACTGTTTTAAACCTATCAGGTGCTCTAAGTAGCATATATCTCTACCTAACTCCAATGCTACTTAGCAGTCTTAGTTTTTCCTGTACTAATTTCTTTATTAAAAAGTTAGAGTACATTACCTTTATAATTAGAAAAAAATTATCAATCAAGTTAAATTTTTCTGTCTCTCTGTCTCTGGTGCCCCCTATTTGTCGGCTGACCATTGAACCCAGGATCTATCACTAACAACATTCCCACCCCTCACGTTAATTTCTAAATTGTATCAATCATACTTTTGAAAATCTCAAGTTAAAGAATGTTATAATATTAAACATAGTCATATTACTGAGAAATCTGAGATTACTGTTAGAAGTAGAACTGAAGCTGGGCATGAGGAAGATCACATGTTTTAGCTCACCCTGGACAACTTAATGACTTATGAAACCCTGTCTCAAAATAAATAAGAATAAAGCTCAGTGAGAAGGCCCCAGGTTTGATATCCAGTACTATATTTTTTTAAAATCAACTGAAGATTTCCTATACATTGTGAGTTTGAGAATAAGAGATCAAAATGTGGTTCAAATATCTTCTCTCTCCAATACTGTTGACTTTTAGGGAAAAATAAGGACATTTGGAGTACGTATCAAAATACAAGTAAATTCTCAGACAGTGAGAAGATAGTTTACTGAGTATGATTGTTGGTGATATAGGGTAGTAAGCATATTATTGGTAAATGCCAAATTCTCATGCCAACCCTGAACCTCATCTTCTGGTAAAGGCAGACACTAAGATGAATCTCAGGAAGGGTTTAAGTTCATCTTTTTTATTACTGCACAATTTACAGAACAGCTAACACTGTAATGGGCTGTGTGTGTGTGTGGGGTGTTTTGAGACAAGTCCAGATTGTCCTTGAACTATATATTCCAGGCTGTCTTGAACTGCATTAATCCTCTTTCCTCAGTGCCCCCAGTGCTGAGGGTACAAGCCTTTCCCAGTACACCCTGCCTTAAAAAAAAAAAGCCTAAAAAAATGGTTAGCATTCAAGTAGCCGGGTCACAAAATTTTTGGTCAGAATGAATGTATAAAATTCAGAATTGATGCCAGGTGAAGTGGTACATATAATCCCAGTTGCTCAGGAGGCTGAGGCAGGAGGATTGAAAATTTTGAATCAACCTGGGTAATTTGGTGAGACCCCTATCTGAAAATAGCAAAATGACTGAGGATGTTACTCATGCATAGGGATATAATTTCCAGTACAGTGATAGGGAAAGAAAATCATAATTGATGTTCAACTCAAGTACTGCCTAATTCAGGGGAGTTTGCAAGTTACCCCCATCACAATTAATTGCTATTCTTCTACTTTTATAGTCCCTGTCCTGTATTTTTTGTCTATACTTACAGCAGATTCTTATTTTGTGAGCTTTTTGAGAGCATGAGTCATGTCTTAGTGATTTTTGCTTCTGGTAAAGTAGCTGTTATTAATTAAATCATTTGATTATCCAATATATATTTTTGCCAGGCATTATGGTATTGGGCATCTTAAGATTAAAATACATAATCCCTTCTCTCAAAGAGCATAGAGTTTACAAAGCATGAGCTAAATAAACGATGAACTATTGTAAATTTCTGCTTTCTTTTATTATTTTGGTTTAGAATAGGAAAATAAAACATCATTTTTCAGAGAAGTCTTAATATACTGTGCCATTCTGAAGAATCTATTAATAATTTGAAAAAGACACTTTAGAAATTTTCTTCAGCCATTAAAGAATATTTTTGGTGACCATATATGCTTTCAAATGAAGGCTTTATTATGAAATTTTTAAATTTAAATCTTAAGTGCAATTCATAGTACCCTGGGATGGGGTTGGTGTAGTGCCAGGCAGGAGGTCTTTGAGGGACCAGAGGTCTTAAACAACCTCTTGTCTTCCTGCTGGGTATCTCAGGGTTCCTCACCTTCACCTCCATGAAGAATGGGGAAGCAAGGTGAGACTGGCTCAGAGCCGAAGGCCCCAGCAGAAAAAAGAACTCAGTTCTGTGAAGAAAGAGTGAGTTAGAAGTGAAAGTAATATGAGGCAAAAGTTTATTTATGAGGTTACAAATGAAAAAGTCAGTTGCCAAGCAACAGAAAGCATAACAAAGCAGGTGAAATTTGACCAAATTTCTCAAGGTAGGGCCTAGAATCTGCTCATTCTTATATAGGGATAAACTGGTTCCTAAAAAAAATGGCTTCACTGAATGTTGTAATCTAAGTTAATCAGAGATTTAGCCTTTGTTTCTGGGTTGAGTATAAGGGCAGGGGGCTAGGGAGTTACAGTCACTGTCAAGTTATAGTTTCACAACAGCTGTTTCCTCAAGTCCATAGCTATGAAAAACTTGTAAAAACACAACCATCAACCACCAGATCATGTCTTATTCCTACCTACATATCTGTCTCTCTCTCTCTCTCTCTCTCTCTCTCCCTAGATTGGGGTTAGAAGCAGAAAGGAGCATATTCTAGAGAATTAAAAATATTCTAGTGACTGTAACTCATGGATATATGGTATGTAGCTTGTGCCAGCAAGGTAAAGTGAATGTCTAAGTGGATCTGATTTAGTAAAGAACACATTTCCAACTTTATAATTTCATATGGAATTAATGAAAGAGAAGTGAAGACTCCCTTGGTATAGCATTATTTTGAACAGAATATCTTTCATTCTGATGGTGTCATACTATTAGGTTATATTTACCAATGAAATGCATGTATATATCTTATTTTTGTGGTACTTGGTTTTGAACCCAGGGCCTTTGCACTGAGCTACATCCCCAGTATTTTTTTATTGTTTATTTTGAGACAGAATCTTACCAAGTTGCTACATTGCCCAGGCTGAGCTCAAACCTGGGATCTTCCTGCTTCAGATGCCAAGAATGATAGGATGACGTACCTGGTTTAGATGCATATATATTAATGCTTGTTCAGATCCCAGGTTAACTGTTTTGATCTAGTTGTTATATATTTCCTATAAATATGTATTTGGCTCAGTTTAGAATATAAACTACTAGTGAACAATCCTACACCTAGGAAAATTTCAGTCTAGTTTCCTTGAAAGTGAATATATCAGCAGACATTTGTGTGGTACATTTCTTACTAAGTGCTTTTCGATGCAACTGATAATGATGATAGTCACTTATGGAATGATCTGTTAAGGATTCAAATTGATAAATATCTTTCTTCCAGTGGAATTATAAATCTTGAATATTTCAAAGTATAAAAGATACATCTAAAACATTCTCACAGTCTATATTGAGTATATTTTATTAACAATAAGCTATTAGCTTGCAATTTGATTTTCTGACAAAGTATCCCCCAATTCAGGGTTGCTATGCTATGGCATGCTTGCTATGGTTTGACATATTTAATATATGCTAGGAAAGTAATATATCTATCACTTTAGATGTGAGAATTTTTCAGGAACTCTGTGCCCCCCCTTAAATATTTCTATCTATTTTTTTCAGTTCATCCAATAGAATAGATTATGTCTGGTTGTTTGATACACTAAATGAATCAATTGATAGAACTAATAAATGACTATAGAGAATGAATTCATTGTTGGTATTGACCTTTTTATGTTTTATTTTGTTTTGTTTTTGTTTTTTGAGACAGGGTCTTACTATGTAGTTGAGACTGACCTGGAACTATGTAGCCCAGGCTGGTCTTGAACTCACAGTGATCCTCCTGCCTCAGCCTCCCGAGTGCTGGGATTACAGGTGTGTACCACTATGCTGGCTATTATTGACCTATTGGTAGACTGTATTATCTATTTCACTGAAGTAACTAATTGTTGACTAAAAGAATTTTTTTAGACCAAACTGACCTAAAGTTTCTTTAGATTTTTCTTAGAAAATGAACCTAGGAATGTGATGAAATTAACTCTTCCCTTGATATAGAAAACTACTTTATTAAATGAAAATGGTTTATTTGATAGAATCATGGTGATCATAAGGAAAGTTAACAAAGAGTTGCAGAACTGGACATTTTTGTATCCTTACAGGATAGGCATTCAAAATGAATGAGTGAATTAAAAGTTTCATTGAGAAGGATTGGGCTTGCAAGGTACCCTATATTTCCCACTAGACCTAGAGAAACCATTGGTCTGATGAATTGAAGGCTCATGCTATCTATACTTGTCTTTTGAGAGCATTTTCCTGAGCAACATCAGCTGTCATTTAGGCACCTGCTCATTTCTAGAATCAGATGAAAAGTTAAAATTAGTAATTGAGAATTATATGTGACCTGTAAAATAAACCAGAATAGCATATTTCAAAATAGTATCCAAAATAAGTGTGTTGAGGGAAGGCATAGAATACATGAATGCTGAAAATACACTTAGAATTCACTGAAGCCTCATAAATTTTTAACAGGCTCCTGAAAACCAAAACAATGCTACCCTATCTCTTAGTGGATGAATGACTTGGATGGAGATGAGGCAATCAGGGGTAGGTGTCTAGTATTTCAGTTTTTCTAGAGAAAATAATTTGATGAAAAATCTTCTAATTTTGACTGTCTGGGGCTTTAGGATTTATAAGTATAGCTATTTCAACCTATACTACAAATTTAGAGGTATAAAATCAAATACACCTATTTTCTGTGTATATCTCCTCACTTCACCTTTCTTGGCTTCCTTTTGAAATAACATTTTCTCTTTCTTTATTTCATTCTTTGCTTTTTCTCTTTCTATGTGTGCGGGTGGGAAGTTCTGAGACAGGGTCTCCCTATGTAGTTCAGGCTGGTCTTGAACTCACCATGTAGCCCAGGATAGCATTGGACTTGCAGCAGTCCTCTGCGTCCTGATTGCCAGGATTACAAATGTGTGTCACCATGCCATGCTCCAAGTAAAGTTTTCTAAGATATCCTGTGAATAGAATTTGGAAAATTGTCATAAGATGTAATTCTAGCTGAACTGGCACAAGGGAGCTGAGATGGTCTATAAGTATAAGAGAGAATAAACATAAAAATGTACTAAAAGATCTTTCCTTAGCCTTTCATTCTCTAGAGGACTTGCTGTCTCAAAAAGGCTGTGATACTTAGTCTTTGCATCAGATAGAAGGTCGGTAGGATGAGAGATTTTCAATAGGAATTTATTGGGAAAACAGGATTTTAAGGAAGCCCTATATCCCACCTACTTGGGGGGAATTGGCTCTTACACTGCAAATATGTAAATTTAGGACTATGCCTGGTTACTGGGGCAAATTAAAAAGTTTCAAATAAATGAAACTGTACTTAATCTTTTTTAAATTAAGTGTATCAGTACTTTTTAGGTATACAGTACAGTTGCATTCATCATTGGGATCTTGTACATAATGTATCTTCATTATTTTTTCCCTATACCCCTGCCCTCCCTTCACCCCCTCCACCTTTCTCTATTTACAAAGACTTTGCTGCCATTTTTTCCATTTCTCATATTTTTCTTTTCCCTTCTTTCCTTTCCACTACACTTTCCACTTTCCCTAGTCCTTTAGCCCTTTTCTTCCTATTTCTTTTTGTCAATTATACAATTTGAACCTTATTTACAATTTTAGATTTTCACACAAGAGAAACGATTTGTTGTTTACACATGTGTGTCCTATTTATTTCACTTAAGAGTATGGCCACAATATGCATCAATTTGCCTATAAATGTCTCTAGCTTTTAATTCTTTATGGCTGAGTAGCATTCCATTTTATAGAAAAATCACATCTTCTTTACCCAGTCTCCAGTTGATGGCCAATTGTGCCGTTTCCAAGTTTTAGGTATTACAAACTGTGCCATTATAAATACGGGCATGAATATATCTCTGTGGTATGATTCTTTTAATTCTTTTGGAAAAATACCTAGTAGAGGGATAAGTGGATCAAGTGGGACCTCTAATCCTAATTTTTTCAGGTATGTTCATACTGATTTCCACAGTGTTTGTACCAAACTACACTCTCACCAACAATGGGAAAGGGTTCATTCTCCCTAAAACCTGGTAGCATTTGTTATTGGTTGATTTCATGATATCAGCCATTCTTTCTGGGGTGAGGTGGAATCTCAGCATTGTTGTCATCTGCATCTCTTGAATAACCAGTGATGTTGAACATTTATTCATATATTTATGTGCTGCTTTTACTTGTTTGTCTGAGAAATGTCTGTTTATTTCAGATGCCCATTTTTTAATTGGGTCTTTATATTTGCGGGGTCTGATTTTTTTGAGTTCTTTATATATTCTAGATAGTAGACCTTTGTCTGAGGAACAGCTGGTAAAAATTTTTCCCACATTGGAGGTTGTCTCTTAGTTCTGTTGGTGGTTTTTCTTGAAGTACAGTAGCTTTTTAATAAGATACAATCCCAGTTGTTGATTCTTTGTGCTAGTTCCTGAGCTACTGAGATTTTTTCCAATCTTTTCCTTTGCCAATGTCTTTAAGAGTTCTACCTAACTTATCTTCCAGTGAGTTTAGTGTTTCTGTTTTAATATTAAGATCTTTAATACACTTTGATTTTAGTTTAGTGCAAGGTGAAATATAAGGGTGTAGTTTCAATCTTTGGGGGGTTGAAATTCAGTTTTTCCATCACAAATTATTAAAGAGGCTATCTTTCCTCCACTGAGGCTCATTGGCTCCTTTGGCAGAGATGAGGTAGCTGAGTACATCTGGAGTTGCTTCTGTATCTTCCAATCTATTCCTCTGATTCTTGGGTCTGTTCCTTTGCCAGTATCATCTTTTTTTTTTCTTGTCACACTGGCTTTGTGGATTAGTATCATTTTGAGAATTGTGATACTCCCTGTCATGTCTCTGTTGCATAGAATGAATTTTTCTATTCTAGGTCTCTTCTGGTTCAAATCAATTTTTGGATTTTTTTTCTAGTTCTCTGAAATTTACTGTTGGGATTTCAATTGGGATGGCACTGAATCTATATAGCAGTTTCAGAGGTATGGCCATTTTCACTATGTTGATTCTTCCTACCCAGGAACAAGGGATATCTTTCCATTTTCATTTATCCTCTTCCATCTCTCTTTTCAGAGTGCTGTAGTTTTCAATGTAGGGTCTTTGCTTCCTTCATTAGATTGATTCCTAGATATTTTATTTTTTGGATGCTACTGTGAAAGAAATTGTTTGCCTAATTTCTTTATCAGTGAGTCTGTTATTTGTGTACTAGAAGGCTATTGATTTTTGTGTTGACCTTGTATCCAGCTACTCTATTGAATCTGTCAATTAAGTCTAGAAGTCTTTTGGCTGAGTTTTTGGGGTATGCTATGTAGAGAATCATATTGCCAGCAAATAATGACAGTTTAACTACTTCCTGTCTTATTTTTATTGCTTTTATTTCTTTCTCTTGTCTAATTTCTGTGGGTAATATTTCTAGAACTATACTGAACTATAGGAGTGGTGATAGTGGACATCCTTGTCTTGTTCCTGATTTTAGCATGAGCATTTTCAGTTTTTGAACATTGAGTATGATGTTGGCTGTAGGTTTTTCATAGATAGATTTTATCAAGTTCAGATAAAGACCACCTATTCCAGTTTTCTTCAGGGTTTTTTTTTTTATCATGAAATGGTGTTGAATTTTGTCAAGTGCCTTTTCTGCATCTATTGAGATGCTCATGTGCATTTCGTTCTTGACTCTGTTAATATAGTTTATCACATTTATTGATTTACATATGTTGAACCATGTTTGCATCCCTGGAATAAATTTTTCTTGGTAAGGGTATATGATCTTCTTGGTAACCCTCTGTATTCTGTTTGCCAGTATCTTGTTGAAGCCTTTTACATCTATATTCATTAGGGAGATTGGCCTGTAGTTTTCTTTTTTGGTTGGGTCTTTCCATGGTTTTGGAATCAAAGTAACATTTGCTTCCAGGAATGAATTTGAAGGTATTGCTTCCCTTTCAATTTCATTCAAATGTATAAAGAGTAGTGGTAATGGTTCTTCTCCAAATGTTTTGTAGAATTCAGCAATGAAGCCAGCAGGACATGGGCTTTTATTTGTTATTAAACTATTAATTACACTTTCAATTTCACTGATTGTATTTGGGGTGTTTAGAATTTTTTTATCTTCTTTGTTTAACTTTGGTAATTCATATATATCTAGAAATCTGTCCATTTCTTCTGTATTTTCCATTTTATTAGAGTGAAACTGTTCTGTCTTGACTACATGCCATACCTTAAGTGTTTGGAATATTTTCAAGAGCTGGTCATGTATATTATATTTTGGGGCTGTGGAGAGAATTTAGAGGCAATTCTATTTCTGAGCATGCTAGTATTTAACTTTTTGGGATTTGCCTAGCCATCATATATGTACAGCTGATGTCTCACTTGATGGATAAATTGACAGTTACTGCCACAATCAAATCACAGATAACTGGAAAAAATAGCTGACACTTGTTGAGTATGTACTATGTGTCAGATAATGTTCTAAGAATTTTATGTTAATTTACTCATTCTCGATACAAACTAAGGAAGTAAGTACAATTATTATCTCTACTTTATTGATAAAGAATATGATGAAACAAGAGCCCTGATCATAAGTGACTGAGTCATGATTCAAATCCAGACAATATGACTCCAAATTCACTCAGTTCAGATAAATAATTATTAAAACTATTGCTATGGTATTTATCTAGATATTTATCTAGGTATTTATCTAGGTATTTATCCTCCAAGAGACTCATGAGCTCATAGGTGTGGCTATGGGGATGAGTGGATTATGGGGGCTTGTAGCTGACTTGCTCTTGGTAGGTGGGATCTGGTTGAAAGAGGAAGGTCACTGAAGATGTGGCCTGGTAAATTTTATCTCCTTTCCCAGCTCCTCCCTTTACAATCTCAATGCTTCCTGGATGCCATGACATGAGCAGCTATTCCTCTGGTATGCCCATCGGCTATGTTGTCCTGCCTCAGAGACACTGGAGTATGGACTGGAACCTCTACAAACTGTGAGCCAAAATAGACCTCTCCTTTAAGTTGTATGTTTAGAGTAATGTGTCTCAGTAACAAGGAAAGTGACCAAGAACTACTTTACATTTACAAAATAATATTATAATTCTTATTCATGTTGGTCTTTATTTACACTTCATTTTATTCTAAGAAACATATCAGCTTAGGATTTCATGTGAGGCATAAATTACAGGTGGTAATTATTAATTTAGATAAACAGCAATGTAGCCACGACTAGCAGCTGAGTTTACTGACTCATATAGAGGTATATGGAATTATTATTTACTTGATGATTTTATAAGGAATATGAGGTCCAGGGAAGTGAAAGCGAACCTGGGGATAATTGAGTATGTAGTAGCATTAAGGTGTCACAGGAATGTATTGGTAATAGAGAATAATGAGTATTGTGATACACAGTTTAGGCACTAGTAGCACACAGATAAATTGGATGTGATCTTTAGCCTCAAGGAACTTACAGTTTAGTTGAAGCATCTGCCGTGGTTACAATAGTATGACCCATGCTATAGTGATGTTTGAGTCAGGTAGAGGGCATAACATGAATAGGCTTGCTTAAGGGATTTAGATTTTAATCCCCAACTTAATGTTGACCCATTTAACTAAGGCAGCAACTTGTTCAAATTTGTGGGAAAATTTACTCTGATGGCAGAACATAGAAAAGATACCAGAAAAATGAAATTAGATGCTTCTATCTTTGACCAATTCCTGATTTTATTCTTTTGTAATGCATATATATCTTCTTTTATTTGTAAATTTATTGATTCATTGAAACATTTCAGTGAGTGTCTACTATTTTGGTTAGGTGTAGTGAATACATAAATGAAAGACCCTCGAAGATCTCACAAATCAGCTGGGAAAGCATTCATTACAAATAAGATTACATGACAATATAACCTACTATGTGTTTTGAATGTGTTGTAGGGATAGTGAAAGCACTAACTGTAGTATCTGGAAAGAGTATACCCTATAGACTGTAAGAGCTCATTGAGGACACATGACTGCATCTTGTATTTTCCAGTGTCCATTATAAACAATTCAAATACATAATAAATCCTTAGTAGAATGTATTGTTGTAGTTCTTATTCAGTGTCTAATATTTGCATTGACAGTGACGCCCATAGTGACAGCTCAGATCTTAGGCCTACTCCTGCTTCTTTCTCAGTTTATTGAACCTTTGTATCCCTTGGTAAAGTTGTGTGTAAAATCATCAGTAGAAATGCTTTTGTGGCTCATTGTTCCCCTCCTAAAATAATACACATATTATTTAGAAATATTCAGTCATACATTTGTTAATTCTCCATTTCAGATACTCAAATCTGTGACTATTTCTTCTGGTTTGGAAAGCATTTATAGATAGATTTCATGCTACATAAGTTCAGAAACATTAAGATTTTTAAAAAAGGCTATAAGAGTAAGAGTCAAGTTCATCATTTTTACTAATATCAAGAAGATATCCAGTAGAATTTCATTATGGACATGGAGAGAATTGGATTCACTGTCTTAGACTTAGTAATGACTGTATGGGAAGTCTTTGCAGGACTCCTACATGAAAACTGTTCACAATCTTCTCTGGCAACTGCTCAGTCAGGCTTAGTACTTAAACTTTTCAGTCAATAGTAAAGACTATTGGTTATGGACAACTGCTTTTATTTTCATTTTGCTCTGGTTCAAAGGCATTCCCCACAAGGTTGCAACTTTTGACTCCAGCTTTCCTCAAATTTATGGCCAAATGGTTATTATTGACCTCAAGTATTTTTTTTTTTTGTCCTTTAGATACAAAGTTTGGGTCATGTCCTTATTTCCTTCTAAGAAGATGGAATTAGTAAATATGCAGCAGGAATAAACACCATGGTACAGGACAAGTTTGCTATTCTTTTTAATTAAGAAATTATTACTTTTTGAAACTCATTGTTAGCTATGGAGCTTCGAGCTGTCAAATTAGGGTCTTCTCTGAATTATTGGGTCTGATGGAAGAGTATCTCCAATCACATTTATAATTAGCACAGGGAGGTTAGGTACTCTCATAATTTGGGATGGGAGGTACTGAGGGAGAGAGAGGGAGGGAGGGAGGGAAGGGAGGAAAGAGACATAGAGGAGAGACAAAGGCTCTTTACAACCTAATAGAAAAATAAAGAAAGTCAAAACAAAAAAAGGAGAAAAATTTCAAGAAATAATGCAATTAGGTTATGCCAAGCAAACAACAAAATTGTGCTAGGTTTCCATCTGTTGTCTTAGCTAAAATGTCTTCTGCTGATAGTCATCCCAGTTCCAGGTGATTGACCATAAACCCAGAGAGTGAGAGGGAAGAGAAATTATACAGTTCAGGCATGATTAAAACTGTCTTCTTCTCTGTTTGATTGTCTAAAGAAGTAGATTAATTTTATGAGAATTTGTCTACTCACTACCAAGCATATATAAAATGGCAATATATCCCATACCCAAGATGAGGACTCAGAGCAGAGCCCAAAGACTCTATCTCCAAAGACATTTTGAGCCTATGTGTTGATATGAATGAGCACAATGTTGCAATGTGTTGTAATGTTTATTTTTCCTTGACAATACTCAATGGAAAATACTAGTAATGTTCAGAAAAGCCAACAACATTATACGATTTTTATAGACTTTCAAGTTGTGTAGTGACACCTTGATGTCTCTGACTTGACTGAAGTAATAGAGATCAATTTTCTTCAAGGTACTTCTAAATAGCCAAATTATGCTCTTGCAGGATACTCGCTTGATAGCCATTTTACATTAGGATAATTATGGCAATCTGACTTTTGTCTAGAGGACTGCAAAATTGATATTTCTGAATATGTGGCCCAGCACATTATTTTGGAATTTAAAAATTCTTGTAAGAGCTAACATTTACTGGTCAGAAAACCTTAGATTATAATGATTTAGCACATTTTTAAATTGAAATATAAGTTCTAAGAAAGGACACATGGGGGAATTTGCTCAGAATGAAGTTTTGTTGTTTAGTGTATACATGTTTGTATATGTGTTTGTGCATACTCTATAGCACTGAATGCTTCCCTTAAGGCATTTAGATTAGATCATAGATTATATGGGTTGAAAATGATATTTAATAGTTAAGTAGTGATTTTCATTCCTTAACCCCATACTTGAATCATGAATATAAAATTCTTTCCTAATAGTTATCCACCTCTAGCTGCATACTCAAAATTCAAGATCATCATTCTGAGTTTGAATTTCTGTTTTGTAGATAAATTACTGTGTTGGTAAAGTAACATGGCCTTTTAAAGCCAAGCATACATGGATTTGAATCCTGTCACTAACACTTTACTAGGTGATACTGAGAAAATTGCTTCTCCTCTGTGAGCTTTAGTTAGCAAATTTTCCCATAAATATATGTGCCCTTACCTGGGTCTACAAATGAAATTAAGACATTATCATAAGAAATCTTTTAAATCAAAAAAGCAATTCTTAACTATAAGTACTTGTGATAAGACTTTAGTTATTGCTCGTTATTGACAATTAATATCTTCCAAGCTGGGTATACACCCTTCATATAACCATGCTTAATCAACTCTGGAGTATGTTAATACTTTTAAAGCTTTTAAATCACCAAAGTTGTCCCAGTAACAACTATTCTTAAAAACAGACAAAATATGTCCCTCAGAAGCAGGTTTTTTTTTCTTATTCTGTTTCTTTGTTTTTGCTCATGCTGTGTGTCCAAAATTTGGAATGCCATTTTCTCCTTTGAATTAATATAAATCCTGTCCATTTTTCAGTGTAATATTCAGTTTTATCTACCATCATGAAGTTATTTGTAGTCATTCCAAAACATCACGCTCTCTCCATGCACATGGAATTCATCTTATACATAGTAAAATTTACCCTACTCATTAGGAAAAAAAAGTTTTCAAGAAATTCTCCATTTGTGCCATACCTACTAGGTACCAAATTTAAACAAAAATGTGAATGGGTTCTTGGAATGCATACATGACATAGCTAATTATTTGGACTTGAAACAAAACCACAGCAATGGAACAATATGAACAGTTTAACTATATTTTCTTTCAGTAGGTAGATGCTGATGGTGAAGCAATGGGGAGTTTTGATCTAAGACTAATTGAGGTGTGTAATGAAAAAGGTATGAAACCAGCAGGACAGGCTTTAAGATTTCCTAGGAATAGAGATTACAAGAGTAAACAAAATAACTTTGAGGTGAAATGGCTGTAAATTGGGAGGAAGGATATAGTAAGTTAAAGCAACAGAAAATTCTGATATCTCTCCCAACATGTAATAAGCTTGAAAGTCATCACTCTCATCCTCATAACAAGAACAAAGAGAAATACATGGAAAATCAACAACTTTTCTTAGATGCATCAAAGAATTATAGCCACAGGAATACCCACCACACTCCAATTGGACATATACAGAGAATCACAGTTTATTGGAGGAGAAATTTAAGAGCAAAAACTACCAATGGGACCAATAGTGGGATAAGAAACCTTGTAATTGACGAGTTGCTAGAGGCTCAGTGTAGACAAGCTTGACATTTAAAAGTTCCAGGAAGGCTCAGTTTTAGTAGATTCCCCTGTTTTCTTTCTAGGATCTCAGCCAGGTTCTACAATGAAGATCAGAGAAGGATCAAAAAAACACAGAAGAAATATTCAAAGTAATAATGACTGAAATTTTTTGAAAACTAATAAAAGACACCAAATTACAGATCCAGGAAGCTCAGAAAACAACAAATAATGCAAAAACCAAAGGTTTGTTTGTAGGCCTATAATGACCCACAGAAAATCAAAGGCAGTGGAAAAATCTTGAAGTGAGACATTAGAGTAGAGGTGAGAATATTGGTAGAGAGAAGCATAAGGGAGAGTAATAGACACATGGATATGATCAATGTATGTCATGCATATGTTAGATGGTTTATATCTGGATGTCCCTCAAGAGTTTTATATCTCAGAGGTGGGGCTTTTGGAAGGTAATTAGATCATGGAGTTGCTATAGATAATTTGCTGTGAGGAGGTGGGGTCTGGTCACAAGTGGCAGGTCACTAGGGGTTTGATGTGGAAAGGCCTCCCTCCCTGGCTCCTCTCTTTGCTCTCTGCTTCCTGGCTACATTGGTATAAGCAGCTTTTCTCTACCAAGGTCCTTCCACTGTGCCTTCCTGCCTTGGAGCTGGCCAACTACAGACTAAAAATGTGAATGAAAATAAACTCCTCATCATTTAAGTTGGAAGTGTTGGGTATTGAGTTCCAGAAATGAGAAAGTAACTAACATAAGATATATGAAAATACCACATTGAAGTCCAGTGTTTCATAAAATTAGTAGGCACTCAAAAAACACGATTAAAATAAAAATAACTAAAAAGAAAAAAAATTAAAAGAAAATTGAGGAAGAAAACTCTTATCTATAAATAACCATTGGTGAGAATTGTATTGACATTCTCTTAAGTTACTGTCTAAACAAGAAGAGTAAATTGAAATATTTAAAGTCTTGAAAAAAAAACTCATGTGCCTGGAATTCTGTAGTCAGTGAAATTATGCTTGGAAGTTTGTAGTTCAAAATGGAAAGAGAAATAAGAATATCGCAGGTAAACAAAGAGAGAGGCAATTTGTTACCAGAATACCTTCCTTACAAGAAATGTTTTTAAAAGTTCTTAAGAAATAGGCTAAATCTAGTCTCCAGTTCATAGGCAATTGGGCTGTTTCCATATTTTAGGTATTACAAACTGTGCTGCTATGAACATGGGTGCACATATATCACTGTGGTATAATACTTTTAATTCTTTTGGGAAGATAGCCAGCAGGGGAATAGTGAGGTCAAATGGGAACTCTAGTCCTACATCTTTGTGTTATCTCCATACTGATATCCACAGTGGTTGCACCAGTCTACACACCCACTAACAGTGGAGATCCCATCCTTTCTCCCCACAGCCCCATCAACATTTGTTATTGGTTGATTTCATAATAGCAGCCATTCCTTCTGGGGTGAGGTAGAATCTCAGCACTGTTTTCATTTGTATCTCTCAAATGACCAGTGTTGTGGAACATTTTTTCATATGTTTATTTGCTGCTTTTACTTCTTGTGAGAAATGTCTGTTCATTTCAGATGCTCATTTTTAAATTGGGTCTTTAAATTTAGGTGGTATGATATTTTTAAGTTCTTTATATGTTCTAGATAGTAGACCTTTGAGGAACAGTTGGTAAAATTTGTTTCCCATATTGTGGGTTGTCTCTTGGCACTGTTGGTAGTTTCTCTTGATGTGCAGAAGCATTTTAATAAGAAGAGATCCCACTTATTGATTCTTTGTGTTAGTTCATGTGCAACTGGGGTTTTGTTCATGAAATATTTTCCTATGCTAATATCTTCAAGAATTCTACCTAACCACTGTTCCAGCAAGTTTAATGTTTCTGTTTTAATATTCAGATCTTTAATCCATTTAGTTTTGACTTTAGTTCATGGTGAGAGATAGAGGTCTAGTTTTAATTTTTGGCAAGTTGCAACCCAGTTTTTTCAGCACATTTATTAAAGATGGTACCTTGCCTCCTATGAGGGTGTTTGGCTCCTTTGTCAAAGATGAGGTGGCTGAGTGTGTCTGGAGTTGTTTCTGCATCTTCTAATTGGTTCCACTGATCCTTAGGTCTGTTTGCTTTGCCAGTATCATGTTGCTTTTATCATAGTAACTTTGTAGTATAGTTTCAAGTTGGGGATTGTGATACCCCCTACCATGTCTTTGGTTGTTTTTATAAAATGGAGTGCTACTCAGCCATGAAGAATGAGAAATTAGAGGAATTTTAGAGCTAAATGGATACATATTGAGGCAATATTCTTATGTGAAATAAATAGGACTCACATGTGTAAATACCTAACAGTTTCTCTGGTTCGAACTACAGAAAGTGTAAGTAAGGATCAAAATGTATAATAGATAAAGTGAAATACGAAGAAAAGTTTCAATGGGGAAGGGGAAATGGGAGGGGTAGAAGAAACGAAAGAAAGAAGGGAATGAAATTTATGAGAAAATAAAAAATGGAAACAATGTCTTTGTAAATAAGGAAGGGTGGAGAATGGGGAAAAATAAGAATCAAGATATATTATGTAGGGCCAGGTATTTAGCTCAGTGTTTCCACCACCTGCTTCACAAGCACAAGGTCCTGAGTTCAAACCCTGATACAAAAAAAAAGAGACATATATTATGTAAAGGTAGAAATCTCCAATGATGAATGTCATTATATGGTATATCTAAAAAGTATCAATAAAATTAATTTAAAAATAGACTAAATAATATAAGTCAGAAACTTGGATCTATATAGAGAAGAGTATTAGAGAAGGTATAAATGTAAAATTAAACCCTTTTATCTCTCATTGTTCATTTATTTAATATCATATAGAAATAGCATTGTATGTGTTGGCTTATCTTATGGGTAAGTGAAATAAATGACGTCAGTGTTCTAAGGAATGGGCAAGTGCAATCAGAATGCTCCATTTTAGGGTACAGTATTTGAACAGCTTGTGACATGATATAGTAATATTTCAAAATGAACTTGGATTAGTTGTAAATGTATATTAGATGCTCTAAGACAACCAGTATAAAAAATAAATAAATGTTATATGCTTAAAAAAGAAAGAAAATTAAATCATTTAAAATGTTCAATAAAAAACAGAAGGATCATGGGTCAATATTACTGATTTCTAGTCTTGACTTCAATTACTTACTGGTATGTGCAAGTCACTAAACTCTTTCAGTTTGTTTATTCACCATTAAAGTACAGTTAATAATATGGTTATGGATTGAATTGTGTTCTCCCACCCCAAATCCATATGTTGGTACTCTAACCTCAATATGATTCTATTTGGATATAGAAACTTGAAGGAATTCAGGTTAAATGCCATATTGGTGGTACCTTAATCCAATAAAGCTGTGCATAAGAAAAGGAAGAGACCTCAGATCTCCATGTCTGTCTGTCTGTCTGTTTGTGTCTCTTTCTGTTCCCCCTTACTTTTTTCTCTCCATGAATGCACAGAAAAGGCTATGTCTGTACATAGTAAGAAGGTAGCTGTCTACAAGCTAGGAAGAGCAGCCCCACCAAAATCACCCAACATATTGATTTTGAATGTTTAACCTCTAAAACTGTGGGTGAATAAATGTTTGTTCTTTAAGTCATCCTGTCTGTCATAATTTGTTATGACAGATCAAGTAGAGAATACTTCTTTTTTTTCAGCTTTAATTGAGTTTATTGGTACATTTTAGGGCTACAGTACAGTTACATTCATTGTTGGGATCTTGTACCTCTACATGACAAGTCTTGATTCTCATTTATTCCCCTTACCTCTGCCCTCCCTTCACCCCCTCCTCCCCTCCCCATCTACAAACACTTTATTTTCATCTTTTCATTCTCTCACATTTTTTTCTTTTCCCATTTTACTCTTCCCCTACGCATCCCACCTTCCCTACACCTTTAGCTCCTTTCTTCCCATTTCTAAATGTCAGTAATCTTATTAGAATCTTATGCATTGTTGCAGATTATTTACACCAGGGAAACTATTCGGTATTTACACATGTGTGACTTATTTATTTCACTTAGGAGTATATCTTCAATATGTATCCATTTTCCTATGAATGAATCTATTTTCTCGTTCTTTATGGCTGAGTAATATTCCATTTTATAGAAAAACCACAAGTAGAGAATACTTCTTAAAATCATGAACATTACTTCAAAGCAAGAATTCTTCAAAAGTCTTAATTTCATATATATGATTCTATTCTTATTAATATTCATCCTTTTCTATAGCTAAGCCATTTGAAACTGTAATAGATAGCTATACTATATGTGTGTAATTAATTTATCTGTAGCCTTTAGTGTTTGATTTTTCAACATTGTAATTACTCAATTCTACCAAATACTAATTTTGGGGGGTACTAGGGATCAAACTTGGGACTTTGCACTTGTGAGGCAGGTGGCAGAACCTGTTAGCTAAATCCCCAGCCCTACCAAATACTATTTTTTTAAATTTTTTTCTCAAAGATTAAAACTAGACCCTTATCTTTCACTATGCACTAAACTAAAATCCAAGTGGATTAAAGATCTAAATATTGAAAAAGAGACACTAAATTTGCCAAAAGATAAGTTAGGCAGAATTCTTGAAGATATTGGCATTCCCATGGGTAAGTGAAGACTTTATGAACAAATCCTCAGTAGCACAGGAACCAGCACAAAGAATCAACAACTGGGATCTCATCTTATTAAAAAGGTTCTGCACTTCAAGAGAAACCATCAACAGAACTAAGAGACAAGCTACAATGTGGGAAAAAAATTTTACCAGCTGCTCCTCAGACAAAGGACTATTATTATCTAGAATATATAAAGAACCTAAAAAAACACCCCAAATATAAAGATGCAATCCAAATACTATTTTCTAATACACTACTACACTACAAAATGTCAGAGACAAAAGAAAGGACAAGGTAAAGGCTACAGTTTCATAATTTAGCATAAAGAGCAGATAGTCTGAGCTTGCGTGGCGACAATGAAACAGAATGATCAGTGGGGTGACCTTGGTTTGTAGGTTTCATTTCTATGTACCTGTATAGATCTCATTTGGTAACTCAGTTAATGACTAGAACATATCTCCATATTGTCTCCATTTTGTCTTTCTTCCCTCTGTAATTTGAAAACACACATACACACATACACACCAAAACAGAGATGGAAAGAGACAGATTTAATTCAAAGCAGAAGTTTCCTTCACCTTAAGTTACCTCAATAATTTTTCACATGCAGTGAAATTTCTTGCACTTGGTTTCAGGCCTAAGGTATATATATGTAACATTTCAATAAAATTACTTGCTCCTCTCTTCCCATTTCTAAATGTCAGTAATCTTATTAGGATCTTATGTATTACTGCAGATTATTCACACCAGGGAAACTATTCGGTATTTACACATGTGTGACTTATTTATTTCACTTAGGAGTATATCTTCAATATGTATCAATTTTCCTATGAATGGAGCTAAAGGTGTAGGGAAGGTGGAATAGGTAGGGGAAGGGTAATAAAGGAAAAGAAAAAAATGTGAGATAATGAAAAGATGAAAATAAAGTTACTGCAGATTATTCACACCAGGGAAACTATTCGGTATTTACACATGTGTGACTTATTTATTTCACTTAGGAGTATATCTTCAATATGTATCAATTTTCCTATGAATGGAGCTAAAGGTGTAGGGAAGGTGGAATAGGTAGGGGAAGGGTAATAAAGGAAAAGAAAAAAATGTGAGATAATGAAAAGATGAAAATAAAGTGTTTTTAGAGGATACTTGCAAAATACTGGAGTGTGTGCCTAAGAACTATGAATGTCTCAAATATTTAAAGAAAAGACCAAATACTTTTTATACAGGCACCAAATTAAATGTAATAGTTTTTAAATTTTCTAATTATTTCAGAGGTATACCCCATTGTTGGAAGAGCTCTGTTTTGTATAAGACATGGTATGCTGTTGCAATCTATGTCAGGAGCTGTAAATTCCACAAACTTCATTTAAAGCCCTCACCATAATGCTATCCTCTTTGCTTTCCATTCTGAACTATTTCATTCACTCTTTCAGTTTAATTCCACATATATTTATTCAAGTGCTAGCAATGTTCTTGCTAACCACATGGTAGGATCTGGGGATAGAAAGATAAATATATCTATAGGTCCTTCTTTAAGAAGCTCCCAAGCCCACAGGCTCACAGGGAAGTGCTTCTAAAGTATAATACATGGTGAATGGTATTATAGAAGTTTGTTCCACATAAAGAAGTAATATACAAGGGAGTAGGAACCACCATTGTTCCACTTCTGACTACTGGTCTTTCTGAAAGCCTTGAACAACAACAGAACATAGAGAACAGATTTTAGCTATGGAAGTTATAAGTTCTAGTTTTGTGTTGATTTTGATAAAGTCATTTCTTAGAACATTTGCACCCATAGTATGATATTCCTGATTAATTTTAGGAAATTCCAAGGAATGAGATATAACTATCAGTGAATTTTCTTCTGGAAGTGAATCTTTGCCCTTGGGCTCAAGGCTAGGTTTTTCCAACAACTTTGGGGAAAGCTTGGAAAGCAAGACATGTACTTACCATGTGTCATGCTATATATATGCAAAGTTCTCAACCTTTAATAATACAGCGATGTAATTCTGAGAATAGTAGGTACCCAAGTCCTACCAATGTTTCTGCTTGTTCTCCCATTTGACTCTATGATATTTGATATAACAGAGGTATGGATACTTCACATAAGAAATGGGAAAGATGTCTAAGTGTATGTGTATGTCGTGGGGGTGGGTACTGCTATATATCAAAGGAAGTTGAGATGATGGGCATTGAGGATTCAGCACTTTTATACCGTGCCATATTCGTAGTGAGCCCCATTTTTCCAGAGATTTTCAATGCAGTGATCAAGAATAAGATGTGAAGAATAAAGGATTAAATGCCTGCTGCTCAAATGGAGGTTTGGTACTTGGAAAAATGGTACTTAAATGGTGCTTGTAAGGTTAAAATACTTGGATTCTTGTCCCATCATTAATTTACAGTGGGACCTTGAAGAAGTCATTTCTTATTCAGGGACTCACTTTATATGTTTAAAAATTCAATTAATTTTGAGTCCTAAAGTTCTCTCCTCAAGATATAGGACTGTCAGCCAGTTTTAGCTAGAAGTTATAGAATATAAAAATAATAAAATAAAAAATTTTAGAATACAAACCACAAAATAGTTATTAGTATCACACTATATGTATTTTCAAGACTTCCCAGGATAAATATTCTATCCTATTGTCTCGAAAAACAATTTGAACATCATGGAAATTTCAGTGTTTCACCTTCCCAATTGCATCTCCTCAGTTGCCTAGTTCAATCAGAAAGGACTTTTGAGTAGCAAAAGCAAACCACACCAAACTAAACAAATAAAAAACACACACAACTCACAACAAACAAACAATCGAAACAAACAAAAAAAAAATCCAAAGAGCAACCAATGCCTGATTTTTGTTTCAGAAAATATGGTCAACATTACTCTGTTATACTTACCTTACCTTATCTTTCCTTTCTAGTTTTCTCTCATGTGTATCACTTTGTTAATCCGTGTATATACTTTTCATAGCAATTGAAACTGTGATTAATGTAAGTTGCTTGGATCACTTATTACTTACAAATGACATGTGTTTGGGAATATAAATAACAATTCTTAAAACTAGTCATTACAGTTACAGTTAATACTTAGAATAGACAAAGAAGTCAAATAGGTTTCTCCACTATAAGATTCTAGTAATAGAGGGCAAAAGAATGCAAGGAGAGAGAGACAGAGAGAGAGAGAGAGAGAGAGAGAGAGAGAGAGAGGGAGAGAGAGAGAGAGAGGTGTTAGGGTATCCAGCAGAAGAAGCATGGAAAAGAGAGATGTTTCAAATATCCTTTATATCTAAGTTTTAAGTATCATATGCATGTAAGGATTAGGAACCAGCAGGTTTGGATTTAGGTGAAGGAGCACCCAAATGACATGATGCCTGACTGAATATTCATCTCTGGCCCAAACCACTCTCTGAGTAACAAACCACAATTTTTAAGGTACCAGTTATGTCTTTCAATAAGGTACCCTAAACTCATTTTTCTTCCTTCGAACATCCTGATTTCACTGTTTTTATTACTGGAACCATTATTTTAAATTTCCTCAGTAACAAATAACTTTAGCAATAATTCTTCTTGTTATATTGGGAATTTAACCCAAGGCCTTAATGCTGAGCTACATTTCCAGCCCTTTAAATTTTCTTTTTGAGACAGTATCTTGCTAATTAATTAAAATGCTTACTAAGCTAGGCTTGAATTTGCAGTTCCCCTGCCTCAGTTTCTCAGAGTACTGGGATTAAAGTTGTGCCCCCTAGTTGTTAGCAAGACTTTTGATTTCTCCATTGTCCTACTAAATCTAGATAATTGCCCAGTTATGGTGATATTCCTCCATAATTTGTTCCAAAATATGCAACTTATTTTCATACTACTAACATCACCATCACTTGCGCTATTATGATGTCTCATTTCAAGTATTGCAATAACTTCTTAGCTGATTTATTCTCTAAATGTTGAAGTCAACTTTGTTGACTTCAGCAAACATTAGGTAAGTTCCTTAGTTGTATTTGTACATTTTGCATTGATAAGAGTGAGGAAGGAATGACATTTTCAGTCACAAGGAAGTCATTAGCTTGCTGAACTACCTAGAATAATTGGAGGCAATATTAAGAATTAATGATAGCTTAAGGAAACATTCATCCATAATTAGATTTGTATCTAACTTTGAAACACTTTCATTGTGTATTTGATCTCCCATTTGGACGTTAAAGCATACCTGACACCTTTAGTTATCTCAGGGCCAAAACATAAGATTTGCTCTTATTTGATTCTTTTCTTATGCACTTACATCATCTGAATGCTTTATTGTTCCTTTTTTCCCTTTAGTCTTGTCTAGTCCATCTCACAGATGTTGAGGATTCAAGGATTCCCTTAGGTTTGAGTGTTTCCATCCTCATTTCCGGCCTTGGCCTTTTCTCATAGTCATTTTTCCATCATTCACATGGACTTGGCCACGTGGCAGCTTTGCTGATGGGCTCTGCAGCCATCTCCCACAAATCCAGGCCAAGGAATGATATTCAATCTATCCACAGAGTATATTTCCATCTTGCCAAAACTGTAAATGTGTCTGGATTATGGCCTTTTCCAGTTATGTACACTAGGAGGCACTTTCCAAAGACATTAATCACTTTTCTAATGATTTCATGGCATGAAGGTGGAGCTCAGGTGTCTTGTAGCAGGAAAGTAAGGCCGTAGCAACACTGGGCTAGTGGTTTAGGCTCAGAGCTCCTTGAATTCTCAAGGCACAAGGCATGAGAATCCATTGGATATTTCTGAAACTTATCCAAGTAAAAGAAAATTTAGGAAAATATAAATGTCCTAACTGTCAAGTGAAGACTGCTCTTTAATGAAGGTCATGGCATGGCTCAGCCATGCTCCCAGGCTAGCTACCCCAGTATTGCCATCCGTTCAGTTATTTTGCTGGCTGGATCTAGGGACAACTATAGTAGGCTTGCTCAGTATCTCAGGCATGTACAACACTTCCACTTAACTCAAACCACATGCAGAAAGATCATGTCATACTTGGCTCACAACCAATTGAGAAAGGCATCAGAGGGTGTCCAAGCCTCATCTTGTTTGAACAAATGTTCAAAAAATATTTCTAAGGGATATTCCAGAAAAAAAATACTCACTCAAAGTCTTAAAACAGATGTTTGGTCTCTAGGATTGTGTTGCTTTGCAGCGATTACTGTTGAATTTTTAAACTGTGATCAAATCACTTTAAGTTTTGAACTATATGCATATTTACAGTTTTCTTAATTCTTTATTGTAATCCATGGGAAGGATGGGTCAGAGAGCAAAGTATAATACTGAGTTGGCATAGTGCTGTGCTTCAGTTAGACAGGCAAAGGCTTAGATCCCTGATTAGGTCAGTTAGTTAACATCCCATAGCCTCAGTTTCTTTATTTATAAAATCAGGATTACAATATTACTCAATAGGTTTGTGAAGAGGATTAAAATATATTACACAAAGGACCGATAAGGACAAATAGAACAGCACAGAGATAGACTGCTACCCCCACTGTGCCAGGCCTCTGAGAATCTCAGACTGGTGAGGAATACAGCTGCATGGGCAACCCTAAAGTTCCACCCCAGCATCCACCCCCTGCCACCTCTGGCCTCCTGATTCTGTGGTACCTGGATCAACACCACAGAGGTAGAGGGGATCATAAAGGACATTGTCCTGAGCTCCAGAAGATAGAGCAGAAGTGAACAACAAACAGAAAGAGGGCCTCTCTCAGGCTCCTTGATGATAATTGAAGGCCACTGGAAAAGTGAAGAGAATCTTCAATAAAATCACACTAGACCCCAATAGTTGGTAAATTGGAGGGATTACCACCTCCCATCAGAACCTGGACTATATTCAGGGAAGGGCAGCTGGAACCTGAAGTAAAACCTTGCAGAGCTCAACCCTGCAGGAGGTCAGGGAGCACAACCTGGGCTTTGAAGCCAGAAATCAGCCAGAATGTCAGGGGTCTGCTGCTGTCCTCCTGAGGCTAGTTAACTTAGACCTGTACACTGCTGCCCATATTGTCTAATGTGATGGAAGAAACATACCCTTAAGGATACCCTTCATTTTTTATTTTTTATTTTAAACTTTTTCTTTTCTTATTTTTAATTTTATTTTTTCTACTCTTTTCAAAGTCTTCCTTCTTTTCCTCTTTTTCTTTTATCTCTTTTCTTTAACTCATGCTCACACTCTCCCACATTGTTTTTCATCTCCCTTTTTGTTCTGGTTCTTGCCCTAATTCATATTTCTTCTTTTTTTTCTTTTCTTCTCTCTTTTTCCTTCTCTATATTGTCAATAATTTCAAAGGAAAGTGAGTATAGTTTCTAGCTTCCCCACTCCTGTTAGGTTGTTCTATTCTTGTCTTTGTTCTTTCATTCTGTCATTTTCTGTTGCCTTCAACAGTTTCCTAGAATTTGTATGATCTTCCTGTGTCCTCTGGCCTCACATCTAACCTTCCCCTATCCTTCTACTTATCTATCACTCTCGCCCCAACTCCTTCTAAGTCCCCATCCTAAAGGGTAAAGTTGTTCTAATGAAGAGTTTATTCACTATAAACATACTTTGGGCTGGTCCTCGATTTTGATTTAATTCACGCTGTTAAAGGTAATAGATTAATAACTATCACAAATTGTCATTTTTAAAGCTGTACTTCAGCTATTTTTTTGCTGATTGTATCACTTGGGCTAAGGTGTTATAATTGATGTAATCAGTTTTCCTCCCTGGTATTATGGAAATGAGAGTGCCTCAGAGTCATTAGAGGCTCAAAGCCTAAAGACCAGCTATATCTTTAAGATTAAAGTATTAACCCAGAAATTAAACCAAGGACAGTACCAACAAGAAAATTAGAAATGAGAAGACATTAAGCAAGGCATAAACACAGACTTCCAGCTCAACAAAGGAAAATTCTAGGAAAAATGAGGTGGAAAAGTCTGCCAACAAACCACTTGGACATACTGAACTGATAGCACAGGATGTAACAAAAGAGATGAATGAGGCTCTAGAAAAGTTCAACACAGAAATAACTTCCCATATAACTACAAAGATAGTGAGCAGAATGAAAGACATGATTAGAGACTCTAGAACAGAAGCAGATAAAAAGAAGTTGAGTTCAGGTCCATGATAGAAGTGATGAATGCCCAGCATAGGAAAGCAAGGGAAACCATGAATGTTCAACATAGGAAAAAAAATGGAATCCATGAAATAGGTTCATACAAATATCCAGGAGATTAAAAAAAACTCTACTGAAAGTGTGCACAGCAGACTGTGCCAATATGAAGACAGAATATCAGCTATAGAAGACAGGGTGGTGGTCAGTGACCATGTAAAAAGAGATCCCTTTTTTTTCTTTTCATTGAGTTTATTGGTACTTTGTAAGTATACAGTACAGTTATATTTATCATTGGAAACTTGCACCTTTACATGACAGATCTTGGTTCTCATTTTCCCCCCATACTCCTTCCCTCCCTTCACCTGCTTCCCCATCCCCTATTTAAAGAAGATATCTCTTAAAAATAGTAAGGGACCATGAGAAATCAATTCAACAGTTCCTAGATGACACAAAGAAGAATAAAATAAGACAGATAGGAGTCCATGTAAAAGGAGAAAGTATAAATGACATTTAAAAAATCTTCACAGATTTAATGATGGAAAACTTCCCAAACAGAGCAAAATATTTTATATATGGATAAGTGAGGCATAGAGGACTCCAACTAGCCATGATAAAAAAAAAAAAAAAACATCTACACCTAGACATACAATAATCAAGATCCTGGAAACCCAACAGAAGAACAAAAAACTACAAGCAGTTAGAGAAAAGAGACAAATCACATGCAAAAACAAGCCCATCAGAATCCCAGGAGATTTTTCATCACAAACTCTCAAGTTAAGGAGAGCCTATAGTGAGGTGTTTCAAGGCCTAAAGGAAAACAACCTCTAAACTAGACTGATATATCCTGATAAACTATATTTCAAAATTGATGGGGAAATAAGATACCTCCATGACAAAGACCACGGGAGAAACTTCATGAATACCAAACCAGCACTCCAAAAGTCACAACTCAATGAGGCCCAACAGAGCAAATGTCTCAGGCAAGGCAAGAAATTAAACGAGAGTGGGAAAAATTAAAAAGAGCAAACAGTAGGACAATAACATGGCAGTGCTAAGTCAGCACATATAAGTCATATCCATCAATGTTAATGACCTCAATTAACCAATCAAACGAAATCAACTGGCAGAATGGATTACAAAGAATAATCCAACAATGTGTTGTATACAAGGAACTCATCTAGTTCAAAAAGAAACTCATAGACTCAAAGTAAAAGGATGGAAAACAGTTCTTCATGTGACAGGAACCTGGAAAAAGCAGGGGCAGCTATCTTATTTGCAGACAAAGTAAATTTCAAACCAAAACTAATTAAGAGAGACTAAGAAGGTCACTACATCCTTGTAAAGAAAATAATCCAAGTGGAAGAGATGACAGTCATAAATATATATGCACCAAATACTAATGCCCCCAACTATACAAAGCAAATTTAAGGGACATGAAAATCCAAATAAGCACTAATACAATTGTAATGTGGGGCCTCAATACCCTGCTGTCACAAATAGACAGATCATCTAGACAAAAAAATCAAAATTGAAATACTAGAACTGAACCAAGCTTTTCAACAAATGAACTTAATAGATGTCTACAGAGTGCTCCATCCCACAAAATCTGAATTTACATTCTTTCTGGCTGCACACTGGTCATTATCCAAAACAGACCACATCCTAGCTCATAGAATATGTTTAAGTAAATGCAAAGGAATGGAAGCTATCCCCTGTATATTATCAAACCATAGTGCAATTAAACTGGAGATCAATATCCTAAGAAACTGTAAGAAATTCATAAACATACAGAAATTGAAGAATACTATCCTGAACAACCAATGGGTCACAGAGGAAATTAAAGAAGAAATTAGACTTTTTTTTTTTTACAAATAAATGATAATGCCAATACAATGTACAGAAATCTGTGGGAGATAATAAAAGCAGTTCTAAGAGGGAAATTCATGGCAGTGAATGCCTACACTGGGAAAACAGAGAGCTCAACTAAACAAGCTAAAGCTGAATCTTATGCTCCTAGAAAAAGAAGAGGAAGACAAACCCAAAGTTTGTAAAAGGGAGGAAATTATAAAGATCAGAGCAGAAATCTCCATGTAACACGAATCTGGAAAAAGCAGGGTTATCTACCTTATTTGCAAACAGAGTAAATTTCAAAGCAAACCTAATGCAATGGCAATTAAGAGAATGATACAAAAATAAACAAATAGAAGAGTTGTTTTTTTGAATGAATAAATAAAATCAATAAAACATCCAACCTTATCAAACAAAGTAAAGAAAAGGCTCAAATTCATGCAATTAGGAATGAAAAAGGTGAAATCATAATAGTTCAATCAGAAATCCAGAGGATCATCAATACCTATTTCAAAAAACTATACTCTAATAAAATTGAAAATACAGAAGAAATGGCTAGATCGCTAGACACATATAGACTTCCAAAGTTGAATGAAGAAGATATAAAAAGTCTAAACACTCCAATTACATTCAGCGAAATTGAAAATGTAATTAAAACATTACCAACAAGGAAAAGCCCAGTCCCTGATGGTTTCACTGCTAAATTCTACAAAACATTTAGAGACGTACTATTGCCATTCAATGAAATTGAAAGAGAAGCAATACTTCCAAATTCATTTCTGGAAAAATAGTATTACTTTAATTCCAAAACCAGGGATGAACCCAACCAAAAACGAGAACTGCAGGCCAATCTCACTAATGAACATAGATGCAAAAAATCACAATAAGATATGGGCAAATAGAATGCAGAGGGTCATCAAGAAGATCATACACCCTGACCAAGATGAATTTATTCCAGGGATGCAAGCATGGTTCAATATATATAAATCAATAATTGGAATACACTACATTAACAAAGTCAAGGACCAAAACCATATGATCATCTCAATTGATGAAAAAAATGCGTGCGACAAAATCCAACATCCATTCATGATAAAAACTCTGCAGAAAATTTGAATAGATGGTCTTTATCTCAACTTGATAAATGCTATCTATGAAGGGCCAGGGATTTGGCTCAGTGGTTTTGCCACCTGCCTCACAAGTGCAAGGGCTTGAATTTGATTCCAGGTACCAAGCAAACAAACAAAACAAAACAAAAAGCTATCTATGAAAATCCAACACCCAACATCATACTTAATGGTCAAAAACTGAAAACCTTCACTCTAAAATCAGGAAAAAGACAAGGATGTCCACTATCACCACTCCTATTCAGTATAGCTCTGGAAACATTAGACACAGCAATTAGACAAAAGAAAGAAATAAAAGTAATAGAGATAAGAAAGGAAGTAGATAAACTGGCATTATTTGCTGATGATATATTACTGTACATATAAGACCCAAAAAACTCAGCCAAAAGATTTCTAGACTTAATTGACAAATTCAGTATAGTAGCTGGATACAGAGTCAACACTCAAAAATCAATAGCCTTCTTGTACACAAATAACAGACTCACTGTGATAGAAATTAGGGAAATAATTCCTTTTATAATTAGCATAAAAAGGAAATATCTAGGAATCAATCTAGCAAAGGAAGGAAAAGACCTCTACACTGAAAACTACAGTACTCTGAAAAAAGTTATCGAAGCAGATAAAAGAAAATTGAAAGTCATCTGTTGTTCTTGAGTAGAACGAATGAACATAGCAAAAATGGCCAAACTTCCAAAACTCCTATACAGATTCAGTGCCATTCCCTATTGAAATCCCAACAATATATTTCACAGAACTAGAGAAAACAATCCAACAATTCTTTTGGAACCAGAAGAGAATTAAATAGCAAAAGCCATTCTAGGTGACAGAAAAATGCCAGTGGGTATCACAATCCCCCTATAGCACAAAGCCATTGTGATAAAAACAGTATAGTACTGGCAAAGAAACAAACCCAAACATTAGTGGAATAGATTAGAAGATGCAGAAATAACTACACATACTCAGCTATCTCAACTTTAACTAAGGTGCTAACCATCCTTAGTAGAGGAAAGATAGCCTATTTAATAAAATGTGTTGTAAAAACTGGATTTCATTCTGCCAAAGATTAAAATGAACACCCTATCTTTCACCATGCACTAAACTAAAATCAAAGTGTATTAATGACCTAAATATTAAAACAGAATCACTAAACTTGCTTGAAGATAAGTTAGGTAGAACTCTCGAAGACATTGGCGTAGGAAAATATTTTATGAACTAAACCTCAGTAGCTTGGGAACTAGCCCAAAGAATCAACAACTTTGATCTCATCTTATTACAAAGCTTCTGCACTGCGAGAAAAACCACCAACAGAGCTAAGAGACAACCTACAATGTAAGAAAAAATTTTATCTGTTGTTCCTCACACAATGGTCTACTACCTAGAAAATATGAATAACTCAAAAAATCAGATCCCCCAAATATGAAGACTGGATTAAAAAATGGGCATCTGAAATGAACAGATATTTCTCAGACAAACAAGTAAAAGAAGCAAATATATGAAAAAAGTTCAACACCACTGGTCATTCAAGAGATTCAGATGAAAGCTTGACTGAGATTCCACCTCACCCCAGAAAGAATGGCTGCTATCAAGAAATTTACCAACAACAAATGCTGGTGGGTTTGTGGGAAGAAAGGAACCTTTTTCCATTGCTGTTTGTAGTGTAGACTGCTACAACCACTGTGGAAATCAATATGGAGATACCTCAAAAAACTAGGATTAGAGGTCCCATTTGACCCAGCTATCCCTCTGCTGGGTATTTTTCCAAAAGAATTAAAAGAATCGTACCACAGTGATATATGTGTACCCATGTTTATAGCGGCACAGTTTGTAATAGCTAAAACTTGGAAACAGCCCAATTGCCCATCAATTGGACAAAGAATATGTGGTTTTTCTACAGAAAGGAGTTCTACTCAGTCATAAAGAATGAGAAACTAGAGACATTTATAAGTAAATGGATATATATTGCAGCCACAGTCTTAAGTGAAATAAATTGAATGCACATGTGCAAATACCAATTAGTTTCTCTGTTGTGAAAAACTAAAAGTGCAATAAAGGTTCAAATCATATAATTGATAATGTGAAATAGGAAGAAAAGGGCTAAAGGAGTAGGGGAAGCTGAGAGTGCAGGGGAAAGGAATGAAGAGAAAAGAAAAACATGAGAAAAAGGAAAAAATGGAAAAAAGGTATTTGTAAATAGGGAAGGGCAGAGGGGGTGAAGAGAGGGCAGGGTTATGGGGAAAAAATAAGAACCTAGATACATTATTGAAAGTTTCAAGGTCCCAGTGATGAAAGTAAATGTATTGTATTCCTAAAAATACCAGTAAACTTAATGAAAACAATGTTTTACACGTGATATGTTTGTGTAGTGTATATCATGTATTAAAAGCTCAATAAATTCTAGAGTGTTGGTATTACTAGAAGAAGTTTTACATTTATTATTCATTTATTCCTAATTCTATACTACTGCTGTTATTTCTATTAGAAACAATAAGAAATATTTGCAAATTAAGTGAAGTGTTGTAGAGCATTGTATTTTCCTACACTATGACAAAGGTTATAGTCCTAGGGTGAAAGGTTCCAGAGCTCTGCTTTGAGATAGAAATAAGGTCAGTAGTAGACCAACATATAGAGACTTGCTATTTTATTTTCCTCAACTCAGACCAAATCTCTTCTACTCTTCATTAGTTTTCTGTGTGTCCTAGTTAAATGCACTTTAGATAACTGGGTTTAATTGCCTACCCTAAATATAAAGCCACATGGCACTTATTTTCAACTTGCTGACATGTACCAGATGCATAAACTATGAATGGAGCATGGTATGAGCAAAATGGGCCACAGGGAGCAGGTAGTAACCTCTAAAGGCACTGAGCTTACCAGCTCCTAATTCACCTTTTCACTAGCCACTGCAGAGCACTGGTATCTTAGACTTATTGTTATAAAGGAAGCATGGCCTTACTTTCAGTATAGCCATCATCTTGGTGTTTAACATCTTCTATTTATATTTGCTGATTGATAATAATTAAAAATTTTGTGCTGCTGGAGATCAAACACAGTACTTCATGTAGGCTAGGCAACTACTACATCACTAGGCTATATGCCATTTCCAACCCATAATAACTCTAAAGGAGTCCATCCATCCATCCATCCACCCAACAAAAAAATATTTGTTGAGCAGCTACAACATGCCAAACATTGTTCACTGGCAATGCATCTCTAAACCAAAAAAGTCCCTGCTATTATGAAACTTATACTGTAGATACCTGGTTTGATCAAATGTAGTGTACCAACAAATTTTATTGAACAAATTTCAGTCTGGCTTTTTAAAATAGATACTGGTCAGTATTTTTCAACTGGACATGTTTTTCAGAGAATTGGTTGGGTAAAGGATGAGTTGATATCAGTAGTCTTGAATCCAACCTGAGAAAGGGTTCATAGAGTGGTTTGGGAAAGGAATTTAATAACATTGTGATTCTATTTTGATTTTGCAGATTAATAGTTCATAAACTGGCTCTGAAGGCAGTTGTAAATGAGAACTTCAAAAATATTCTGAGTAATGGCAACATCACCAGAACAAGTATGTATCTACCCAAGTTGACACTATATATTTGGGTGTACATGTTCTGTAATGTCATTAAAACAAATGCTGTTAGCACTTAATTTGTTTAAAAATCAGTAAAAAGAAAGACATAGAATCTGGGCATTGTAGTGCATTCCTGTAATCATAGAACTTGGGAGGATGAGGCAAGAAGATAATGAGCTCAAGTCAGACTAGACTGCACAGTCAGACCTTGTCTTCAATAAAAATAAATAAAACAAAACCAACAAAATACCTAGAAATAAAGATGTAAATATATATATGTATAAAAAGCAATGAATCAAAATTTTCTTTGCACTTAGATCCATTCAATGAGTTCTTACAGAGTCTTCTGAATAAGCCTTAAAAATTACAGTATAGTTATTTGGCTATTACCTATGTTATGATTAAATTTTATATGAAAATCTGCCTTCTGATTTGATGCCAGGGTATGATCAAGTTTCTTGCATTCTAACTGATATTTATGTTACAGGATGAATGTTAAATCAGGAATTGTAAACAATTCCTAGGCAATGTGTATAATATTTGTAAGTCATTCCTAGAAATTGTTCACAATGCCTGTAACATATATGCAACTAGCAAGATGCGTCAGATATATATTTTCAAAATGCTAACTGATTTTCTTCATGATGTCTCTTGATTGCAACATTTGTTTTAGCAATTGTGCTTATTTGTGTTTATATGTTTAGATATTATTCATAATTCTACCATTAACAGTGTTACTTAATTTTCATAGCTCTCAAGGATTTCTGGATTTTGCTAGTTCTTTGGTGATCTCAGGTGTTGGATATACTCATTTTAAAAGGCACTAAGAATAAAAGAAAGCAATAGAAGAGAATAAAAGGAATCTTCACGTCAGCTGTTCTAAGGCCCCATCTACATTTTCTTTTATTCTTGTTTACAAGATTTAGTCAAAGCTTCCTTGCCCTTTTCCCTAAATCACCTGATTCTGTCCAAGTAGTTTTTTTATATTCTAGCGCCCTCAAGCTTTCCTAGGCCTCTCAAGAGAAATTTAATGATTTTTCCCAATTTAACTCTGTCTAATCATGAAACTTTCTTGCCTTTTTTTGCTCATTTCCTCCTAATATGACTGGACATGTGGTATAATTATTTAATCTATATATTTTATTCATATCTGTATCTACTTTTATTTATGATTTTGAAATTACCTATATATTAACTTATGTCAATATTGTCTGTTAGGTGTTATATCTATATAACCATCCTAAACCAACTTGGAGATTAAAATAAAATCAAATTAGTCTGGCTTTTTAGTAGTAAAATTGGAATTCCTTATCCTTTCAAATTGGAATATTTCTAATCCATGAAGCCAACTACAATGATTTGGTAACCTCTGATTGGCTGGAATTGGATCATTCTAGGGAACCCAATAGGATAAAGATAGGGAATAAGCAGGCAAGGTATGATATGGGACAAAGAGGGAAACCTCTGAGAGATTTGACAGGTTCTTCTGAAAACTGATCTAAGAATCCAGTGTAGATGCCAAGGAATTGGCTGGTAAAGTAAGATGCTGCTGAGGAATGTTTGACAGTCCATAGACTTAGGCCCTTTTAGCCTGTGCAGATTATAAGCCTCATCCCTATTTCTACCCTCATTGTATTCAGATATGATCCTTCTCTTAGGGTAACAGGATCAGCTTTCTAGCTAAGCAACTTTCTCAGTACAAAAGCCTTCAATTCAATCCCTAGTACCAGCAAAAAATCAATCTGGAATCATTTAGTTTAGTGGCTAACTCTCTTATGCACCTTATTACACCTGAGAGTGGGACTGAATAGAATAGAATGTTATGTTTATAATGACAAAATTTAGTTATGAAGACAAATGATGTTTCATTTACCCAATTCATGTAAAATTCATGGTTCTTAAGACTAGGACTCAAAGAAATTCTTTCTAATCAATTTATCCTCAACAAAACACCTTGGATTTGTTTTTCTTGCTGTGAAGGACAGTTAGATACAAATTATTTCCAAATGTAATAAGCACTTATTTTGAGAGAATAACAACCTAGAGGAGATGGAATACAAGAAAGTCTATTGAACTTTGAAAGGTCACAAAAGAAAGATTGTGATATAGTATTCTTCTGCCCCCTTTGTCAAATATTAGTAGCATTTATTGGCAATTCAATAGAATTTTGAAGTGTCATCAGGGAGAAAGTAATGATTTTAGGAATTCTTTAGATTGGATATCATCAACAAATACCACAGTCCCTAAGAAAGGACCTTAAAATCTGCTTTTTCTACTGGACAGTGCTCATGACTAATGGGCCCCATGGAAGTTGGTATTTCTAGGCTATTATTCACTGTGGCAGTCAGAAGGCCAGCCACAAAATGGTGTGTGCCAACAAAAATGGAGAAAATAAACATTTTTTATCATGTGACAAGCCAGTGGATAAATGTAAAGGATTGATAGGGCAAGTTTGTTCTGCATATCCTCAAGAGGGTGGGCCATGCTTCTGACCATATCTAGCTTGGTAAACAATATTTGGCACTGATGATTGGTCCCATTAGATGTTAAACTTATTGAGGGTAATAACTATTTTTATTTTATCCTCTATACTTTTTTACCATACAGTCTGAATGGTAATGTGGAGACATGTTGAGAGCAAACTTTTGCCTTGATGAAAATAGTTTCCTTGGAAAATGAGTACATGGTCATCAAATGCCTACAGTCCTTCTGCTTTTAGGGTATAAATCTAGGTGCTTTTGGGAAGTAGTGGAAATTCCATCCTTGGCGAATTAAGGGTGGATGCTGTGCTGGTAGCATATGTCAGGGATATTATGAGGGAGATCCATGTATTAGGCTGGAATGGATAGTAATTAAATAAACTTTAAGGAACAGTTTAGATAAAATGAATTCTCATTCAATTAATATGAATTCTAATTCAAAAGTACATGAGAAGTCTCACCCAAAAGCCCACAAATATTTTGCTAATGCCTAAACCTGACTCATTGGTAGAGATTAACAGATTAATCCTTTATCAAAAAAATAAGAGCTTAAAGTTATCCAGATCAAACATTTTGACTCCCTTGGAGTATCTGGATATAGACTTCCTCTTGCTCAGTTCTACGTTATCTCAATGAAAGCTAGCTCAGAAGGATTAGTAGAGCCAAGGACTTCATGAGTATACAAATTTTGGGATTAGTGTTATGAGACAGTGGAGAACTGAGCATTGTGGTAGTCATAAATAGTGTAAGCCTTTGTTCTTGTCCTGAGAAAGCTTCAAGAAGAACGACATAATTAACTTGATATTGCTTTTCCTCCAATGTACCAACTATCTTTCTCTGCCCCATTCCCTTCTTCCTTCTTTCAAAGAAAGAGATTCAGACACTCATCACCTTTTATTTAGACTTCTGCAATAGCTTCTTAAGGAGCTTCTCTCCACTTGGGCTGTTGTCTTCAAATCTAAACTTTAACATGTAGCCAGAGACTTTGTCCTTAAGTACAAATGTGATCATGTCACTCTCCAGTGGTTATACATTGCCTATGGAATTCGTTCTCAAAATTATGAATAGCACTCAGTGCCTTTCACAGTCTGGACCTCATCAATTTTAGGTTCAAATCCCACCATACACCTGACATGCTAGCCTTATCCAATTAATCCTTATTTCTCTAACATAACACATTCTTACAAACCAGTATATTGTTTCACATGTTTATTGTCTTAATCAGTTTCTTGTCCCTAGCACACAATACCTGACTCCTACAACTTAAAGGGAAAAAAGGAGATTATTTTGGATCACACTTTCAGTTCATAGCCAGCTCTAAGGCAAGAAGACATGGTTGAAAAGTCTGGTGGAGTAAAAGTCTCATGTTATGTTGGCCAGGTAGCAGAGAATGAAAAGAGGAGGCAAGGAGGAAGATAAACTCCCAGTAACCTACCTCTTCTGAACAGAGCCCACCTCCTAAAAGCACATTCAGCTATTACTTCATCAGTGGATTATTCCACTAATGAATATGAAGTCCCATGGTTCAATCGCCCTCCACACCTATGAGAATTGGGAAGCATTTTAGATCTAAACCATAACATTTACTCTTTACCTAGAATGTTCTTCTGTATCATATGCCACCTGAAAAATCCTACTTAACCTTTATGAAATTTTTTGTAATACCATCATATGGATTAATTGCTTCTTCTTTGCTCTCATAGCTGGGGAAAAGAAGGTCTCATATTCATAGTCAGCTTTGTTCATAAGTAGGCAAAACAAATTTCATGTTAGGAAGGTCTCCATTATTACCAATTCGTAGACAGTAAGTATGAGAAGAAACCTTAAAATCACGTGGTCTAAATCTTTTTATACTCAGAAAGATGAAATGACTTGTTCAAGTTTGCACTGTCAATGTTAAGTCCTTATAGATTAATCGGTTATTTTTATGGAACAATGTTTATCTTCAAGATTATCACTTTAGTCTAGTTTTGAGTTTTTCATTGCTTCTCCTAACTACATTTAAATGCAATGACCCATGAAGGGATATCATCTTAAGCTTTCAGCACTTCATTATACATACA
Organism: Fukomys damarensis; assembly: GCF_012274545.1. Lineage (NCBI taxonomy): Eukaryota > Metazoa > Chordata > Mammalia > Rodentia > Bathyergidae > Fukomys > Fukomys damarensis. The sequence goes on along the minus strand of NW_022900951.1, from coordinate 60,638,258 downwards.
TTCATCAGATCGTTTTTTTCCTGCAACAGAAGGCATTAGTAACATTATGTAAGTGAAATTGCACCAAGTCTCTAATTTTGGTAATGAATCATTTTCAGATCTAAGAAAATTTGAAAATCAAAGAATGAATAGAAGTACAGGTATTAAAGAGGATATTTGTGGAATTTTTTCATCAGTTCCTGATTTCTGCTGTTATGGAAATGCTCTATTAATGCTGGTACTGTGTTGGTACTAAAAGTATTCAGGAATATGTCTTGCTTTAAAACCGATGCCAGAAAATTGGAGATATTTCAAGGGAATTATTGAAGGATAATTGGGAGTAGCCAAATAGAGACTAGGATTTCCTGATGGATAAAGTTGTAGAAATAGACCAAATGAAGAAGATGCTTCAAGACTGCTTGAAGGCACTAGATATAAAAAGACTGGTGTACTGTCTGATATGGTTTGAGAGGGGCAAGGGGACTATGATAACCCAAAAGTATGAGACATTGGTAACAATTATTTTGCCTGATAGCAAGGGAAGAACGTAAGATTAATGATATGAAATTATTGTGGGTATTAGAATATATGCTGACAACATAGAAAATACCTTAACAAACAAATATAATGAATAATAGCATCATCTTTTCAAGGGAGGAGGTACAAACTATGAAACTTAAAAAATACCAAAGGACATTAAATTGTAAAATACTATAGTGATGGGAGTAAATATGAAGACTTTTAGCTTGTGTGACAGGAAGGATATTTTCTAATTTAGAATTTCAAACCTCAGGAAGTCTGAGCATATTGTGCAAATAACGGTAAAGTAGTAGGCAAAAGGTGACGTGAGGTGATGGGTAAAATTATCTCTAAAATTATCTTTAGGTAATTTTCCTTTCAATATCTTGAGTTATGGAAACCAGCAATAGTAATTGTGTCATGTAAAATTGCCAAATCTTGATATATTTTTTAAATGTTTTATTTCAAGATATCTTTCTTCGCCTGTAGTTTTCAGATGGTTACTTGTAATGTGTTTTTATTTCCCCATTGTGTTTATAGGTACATTTTAGGGATACAGTATAGTTACATTCATCATTGGGAATTTGAACCTTTACATGACAGGTCTTGGTTCTCATTATTTCCCCATACCCCTGCCCACCCTTCAGCCCCTCCTCCCTTCCCTATTGACTAAAAATTTATTTCCAATTTTTCATTTTTTCATAGTTTTTTCTTTTCCCTTATTACCTTTCCCCTACCCTTCCCAATTCCCCTACACATTTAGCCCTTTTCTTCCTATTTCACACTGGCAATTATACCATTAGGATCTTATGTACAATTATAGTTATTCACACCAGAGAAACTATTCAGTATTCATGTATATATGACTTATTTATTTTACTTAAGAGTATATATCCTCAAAATTCATCCATTTTCCTATTAATGACTCTATTTTCTCATTCTTTATGGCTGAGTAGTATTCCATTTTATAGAAAAACCATAGCTTCTTTATCCAGTCTCCAATTGATGGGCAAATGGGTTGTTTTCAAGTTTTACCTATTACAAACTGTGCCGCTATAAACATGGGTGCACATATATCACTGTGGTATGATTCTTTTAATTCTTTTGGGAAGATACCCAGCAGAGGGATGGCTGGGTCAAATGGAACCTCTAGTCCCAGCTCTTTGAGGTATCTCCATATTGATTTCCATAGTGGTTGCACCAGTCTGCACTCCCACCAACAATGGAGAAGAGTTCCCTTCTCCCCACAACCCCGCCAACATTTGTTATTGTGTGATTTCTTGATAGCAGCCATTCTTTGTGGGGTGAGGTGGAATCGCAGTGTTGTTTTCATCTGCACCTCTTGAATGACAAGTGATGTAGAACATTTTTTCATCTATTTACTTGATGCTTTTACTTCTTTGATGAGAAATGTCTGTTCATTTCAGATGCGCATTTTTAAACGGGGTATTTATATTTGGGGGCTGATTTTTTGAGTTCTTTATATATTCTAGGTAATAGTCCTTTGTCTGAGGAGCAGCTGGCAAATTTTTTCCCACTTTGTAGGTTGTCTTTTAGTTCTGTTGATGGTTTCTTCTGCAGTGCAGAAGCTTTTTAATAGGATGATATCCCAGGTGTTGATTGTGCTAGCTTTTGTGCTACTGAAGATTTGTTCATAAAGTCTTTTCCTATGCCAATGTCTTCAAGAGTTCTGCCTAACTTATCTTCCAGCAAAATCATTGTCTCTTTTAAGATATTTAGATCTTTAATCCACTTTGATTTCAGTTTAGTGAATGGTGAAAGATAAGGATCTAGTTTTAATCTTTGGCAGGTAGAAATCCACTTTTTCCAACATAATTTATTAAAGAGGCTATCTTTCCTCCACTTAGGATGGTTGGCTACATCATCAACAATGAGGTAGTTGAGTACATCTGGGGTTGTTTCTTCATCTTCCAATCTATTTCACTGGTCCTCAAGTCTTTCCTTGCCAGTACCATGCTGTTTTATCACAGTGTCTTTGTACTATAGTTTCAAATTGGAAATTGTCATACCCATTGCCATGTCTCTGTTGCCTAGGATGGCTTTTGCTATTGTAGGTCTCTTCTGTTTCCAAACTAATTTTTGGATTCTTTTTCTAGTTCTGTGAAATATAGTGTTGGAATTTCAATTGGAATTTCACTGAATCTGTATAGCAGTTTTGGTAGTATGTCCATTTTCACTATGTTGATCCTTCTTACCAAGTAGCAGGGGATATCTTTCCATTTTCTTATATCCTCTTTGATCTCTGTTTTGAAAGTGCTGTGGTTTTCAGTGTAGAGGTTGTTTGCTTCTTTCATTAGACTGTTTCTGAGATATTTCATTTTTGGGATGTTATTGTGAAATGAATTGTTTCCCTAATCTCTCTCTCAGTGAGTCTGTTACTTGTGTACAATAAGGCTATTGATTTTTGAGTGTTGACCCTATATCTAGCTACTCTGCTGAAAGTGTCAATTAAATCCAGAAGTCTTTTGGTGGAACTCTTTGGGTCTTCAATGTAGAGTATCATATCATCAGCAAGTAATGACAGTTTAACTTCTTCCTTTCCTATCTTTATTGCTTTAATTTCTTTCTCTTATCTAATTGCTGTGGCTAATGTTTCCAGAACTATACTGAAGAGGAGTGGTGATAATGGGTGTCCTTCTCTTGTTCCTGATGTTAATGTGAAGTTTTTCAGTTTCTGGCCATTTAATATGATGTTGGCTGTTGGTTTTTCGTAGATAGCCTTTATTAAGTTGAGATATAAACCATCGATTCCAATTTTTTCCAGTGTTTTTATCATGAATGGGTGTTGAACTTTGTGAAATGCTTTTTCTGCTTCTATTTAGAGGATCATATGGTTTTTGTCCTTGACTCTGTTCATATAGTGTCTTACATTTATTGATTACATATGTTGAACCATTCTTGCATCCCTGGAATGAATCTGACTCGGTCAGGGTGTATGATCTTCTTGATGACCCTCTGTATTCTGTTTGCCAGTTTGTTATTAAGGATTTTTTCATCTGTATTCATTGAAGAGATTGGACTGTATCTCTCTTTTTTGGTTGAGTCTTTCCCTGGTTTGGGAACCAAAGTAACACTTGCTTCCAGAAATCAATTTGGAAGTATTGCTTCCCTTTTAATTTCATTGAAATTTTGAAAGAGTAGTGGCAGTAGTTGTTCTCTAAATGTCTTGTAAAATTCAGTGCTCAATCCATCAGGAACTGGGCTTTTCTTCTTTGGTAAACTTTTAATTACATTTTCAATTTCACTGATTGTAATTGTAGTGTTTAGAATTTTTTTAATCTTTTTCGTTCAACTTTGGTAATTCATAAGTATCTAGAAATCTGTCTATTTCTTCTGTGTTTTCCATCTTATTAGAGTACAGATTGTCAAAGTAGGTATTGATGATCATCTGGATTTCTGCTTGATTTGTTGTGAATTCACCTTTTTCTTTCCTAATTGCATGGATCTTTGCCTTTTCTTTCCTTTTTTTGAGGTTGGCTAAGGGTTTATCTATTTTTTTATTCTTTCAAAAACCCAACTGTTTGATTCATTGATTTTGGTATCATTTTCTTAGTTTCCATTGCATTGATTTCTGCTCTAATCTTTAAAATTTCTTCTCTTATATGAATTTTGGGGTTTTCATCCTCTTCTTTTTCTAAGATTCTAAGTTTCATCATAATATTGTTTATTTGAGCTCACTCTGTTTTCCTAGTGTGGGCATTCACTGCTCTGAATTTCCCATGTAGAACTGCTTTCATTGTGTCCCATAGATACCTGTATGTTGTATTGGCATTATCATTTATTTGTAAAAGCTGTCTAATTTCTTCCTTTGTTTCCTCTGTGACCCATTGATTATTCAGGAGAGTGTTGTACAATCTCCATGTGTTTGTGAAATTCCTATGGTTTCTTATGCTATTGATTTCCAGATTAATTGCACTATGGTCTGATAATATACAGGGCAAAATTGATTATTTTTCATTTATTCATACCTGTTCTATGAGCTAGTATGTGGTCTATCTTGGAGAATGACCCTTGTGCAGGCAAATATAATGTATATTCTGATTTTGTGGGGTGGAACACTCTATAGATGTCTATTAATTCCATATGTTCAAAAGCTTGGTTCAGTTCTAGTATTTCATTGTTGATTTTTTGCCTAGATGATCTGTCTATTTATGATAGTGGGGTGTTTAGGTCCCCACTACAATTGTGTTTGTGCTTATTTTGTTTTTCAAGTTACTTAATATTTGTTTTATATAGATGGGGTAATCAATATTTGGTGAATATGTGTTTATGATTGTCATTTCTTCCTCTTGAATTTTTCACTTTACAAGGATATAGTGGCCTTCTTTATCTCTTTCAGTCAGTTTTGTTTTGAAATTTATTTGGTCTGTGAATATGATAGCTGCCCCTGCTCTTTTCTGGGCTCCTGTCACACGGAGAACTGTTTTCCTTCCTTTCACTTTCAGTCTGTGGGCTTCTTTTTGCACTAGGTGTGTTTCCTGTATACAACATATTGTTGGATTTTGCTCCTTAATCCATTCTGCTAGTCTATTTCTCTTGATTGGTGAATTGAGGCCATTGACCTTGATGGTTATAACTGATATGTACTGACTTATTATTGTCACATTATTGTCCTTATGTTGACTCTTCTTAATTTTCCCCCTCTCCCTTTAGTTTCTTGCCTTGCCCATTTGATTTGTTCTTTTGGCCCTCATGGTGTTGTGACCTTCACTGTCTTTTTCTAAGATATTGCTAAGAATTTCTTGTAGTTCTGGTTTGGTATTCATGAAGATTTTGAGGTGTTCTTTGTCGTGGAAGTATCTTATTTCCCCATCCATTTTGCAAGAGAGTTTTGCAGGATACATCAGTCTAGGTTAGAGTTTTTCTTTTAGGACTTGAAATATCTCACTCCAGGCTCTCCTTGACCTGAGGGTTTCTGTTGAAATGTCTGCTGTGATTCTGATGGGCTTTCCTTTGCATGTGATTTGTTTCTTTTGTCTTACTGCTTGTAGTATTTTATTCTTCTGTTGGGTTTCTGCGATCTTGATTGTTATTTGTCTAGGTGTAGATTTTTTTTTTATCAAAGCTAGTTGGAGTTCTATATGCCTCACTCATCTGTATGTCTAATTCTTCCCTTCTGTTTGGGAAGTTTTCTGTCATTAATTTTGAGAAGAGCTTTCTTAAATCATTTGTATTTTTTCCTGCTATGTCATGGATTCCTATCAGTCTTATGTTATTCTTCTTTGCATTATCTAGGAGTTGTTGGATCGATTTATCATGATCCCTTACTGATTTAAAGAGACCTATCTTTTCTTGATCTCTGACTGCAACCCTATCTTCTATATCTGAAATTCTATATTCGCATTCATTTTTCCTGCTGTGAAAACTTTCATAGTTTTTCATCTCCTGGATATATGTTTGAATCTTTTTCATGGATTTCACTTCTTTCCTATATTGCACATTCATGGTTTCCATTCCTTTCTTATGCTGGGCCTTCATGGCTTCTATCAAGGTCCTGAGCTCGTGTATTTTTTTGGCAGTTTTTGTTCTGGAGTTTCTAATCATGTCTTTCATTTTGGTCTCCATCTCTGTAGTTATCTTGGAAATTATTTCTGTTTTGAATTTTTCTAGAGCCTGATTGATCTGTTTTGTTACTTCCTGTGCTATGAGTTCAGGGTGTCCTGGTGGTTGACTGTCAGACTTTTCAAACTTATTTGCCCTAGAGTTTGCTGTTAGTGAACTGGAAGTCTGTCTTTGTGTCTTGCTTAAGAGTGTCCTCATTTTTATTTTTGTTGTTGGGTTGTCCTTGGTTTAATTCCTTGGTTATTACTTAAATCTTCCTGATACAGTTGTGCTTTAGCTTTTGAGTCTCTCATGACACATAGACATTCTCATTTTTATAATATCACAAAGGACAACTCATTAAATCAATCACAACCCTTTAGCCCAATTGTTGCAATCAGCAGCATAATAGGATCAAGCACAACTTGCAAATTGACCATTTGTGGTAGTCATTAATGTATCACCTTTAAACCATGTTAATTAAACCAAAATCAAGGAACAGCACAAAATATGTTTACTGTGAATAAAATCCTTGTTTACTGTGAATAAAATCCTTGCTAAATCCTTGTTTCTTTACAGTCCTTCTCAGATAATTATGACATTTTAGTATTCACATAAATTGATTGTCTTTTCTCATTCAAGTTTTGGATTTCTTTGCATTTTATTTGAGAGTTGATTTTTTATTATTTATCAGATGTTTTACCTGTTATATTAGCAGATTCTCATTCCTGTTTAAAATTTTAGTTTTAGCAGGTAGTTACCAGGATTAATTTAGCACACAAATTTTGCCTACTTTTGTGACCCACGGTTTCAATGACAGTCTAATTTTCAAAACACTTTCAGTGATATTTTGATCTATAACTCTCTTGTGCTGGTTTCAACTTGATTGGTTTTGCATCCACTCCAGAAATTGGCAGAGCACACTTCTAAGTGTGCGTGGGGGTGTAGTTTATGGAGGTGTGGCTTTGGAGTCTGTTTCTGGTCTCTTATCACTTTTGCTTTGACCAGCTTACCTTTCTCTGCTTCTTTGCTGCCATAAATGAAGTATCTTTGCTCCCCCATAATCTTCCTTTGTGATACCTCTGCCATGTAGCCCACCAATCATGGGCTGAAACTGAGCAAATTAAAATTATTCTCTTTTAGGTCATGAGTATTAGTGTGTGACCAGAAAACTGATCAATTTAAAGGTTATTAGAGTGTGGGAATGACTGGCTGAGGATCAGTGTATTGTAGGATACATTTGTGAATATACAATAGGCTTAGCCACAAAGCTATGGAATTTATAATTAGAGGAACAAGAATTGGTTTGGCAGGTATATCTTGTTCCTGCATTAGTAGGATTCCTTTAGGAGTTCCATTTCCACCTAATCATTTATGTAAGACTTTGGACTGTTGGAAGAATTGGAGTTCAGTCTATGCCACTCTTATTACCTCAGGAAACTGTGCACAGTAGAGAAAGTTGTGGAGAGAGCCAGAGTCTAGGAAATACTTGGATTTTAACCTATAGTTGGCATAAAAAATAGTGTCCAGATGAAGTGCATTATTACAATGTTATAAAAATTCTCTGCCCTACTGAGCAAGGCTATGCAGTTATCTTGTAGGTAAATAGTATCACTCAATATGAAGTTGTGTATTATGCCTGGTTGTCAAATTGAAATTAGCATGTTAAGGACACATGCACCCAACACTGCTGGAAATATTTTCATAGGTAGAACATAAACATAGGATGGACTATATGCTATCCAAGATATCTTCTAGCTTTAAAAATCATCAGCTACTTTTTAATAGTCAGTTATCATTTTAAGTTACCCTGTCACATTATTTCTATTTCTGAAAGAGTCATGACAGCTTTCTGGGTAAAAATGACAATGCTGTTTCTGACCATGGCCACTATTTCTGTCTTTTTTCTCCTTCTTGGATTTTGTCAGGACTTGGAATGTAGCTTACTGGTGGAATACTTCTCTAGCCTGCATGAAGACTTTGGGTTCAATCCTAAGCAAAACTAAAACAACAACAACAGCAACAGAAACCCTAATGAGAATTTGTCTGCAAGTCCTATGTACATCTCTTCTTCTTTTTTCTTCTTGTTTTGTTTCTTTGGTGTATGTAATCTGGGATTCCTTTTTTTTTTGGTACTGGGGATTGAACTCGGCTCCTTGTGCTTGTGCTTGTGAGGCAGGCACTGAGCAAATCCCCGGTACTTGGATTCCATTTTAATTCATCTTTGTCTGTAATAAAGTATAATATCTAACAGTAAAATAATTATCTCAAGTATATTCTCAATAGATCAGGATAAAGTAGAACTATTATCTCTTTAATTCTGGGCAGGATACCTCTGTTAACACCATTTAACATTTTATTTGTGTTTTTGACAGGCTGCTAGCTCAGCCTAAATTCAGAATCAACTAGCTGGACCTTAGTCTCTTAAGTATTTTCTGTTACAAAGTCATATCTTCTCAGTTCTGTGTACTCTCTGGTTTTGTTAACCATGTACACAGTCTTATAAACAGAACACACATTTGGGAACTGTGTAGAAACGTTTGAGGCAAAAAATTAGCTTTGAGACATAGAGCAGTTTTTTGAATTGTGTTTCTGGCTTGCAAACAATTAATGAAAAGTTTTTTTTGAAAAGTTAATTGTAGCCAGGCGTGGTGGCACAGGCCTGTAATCCCAGCACTTGGGAGACTGAGGCAGGAGGATCTCTGTGAGTTCAAGACAAGCTTGGGCTACATAGTGAGTTCCAGGTCAGTGTTAACTACATAGTGAGACCCTGTCTTAAAAAAACAAACAAAGACACAAAAGTTAATTGTTGATCTTTTTTTCCTCATTGACATAGCTCATTCCTCACTTTTAACCTTCAAATGTGCTGTGTTTGTACCATAAAGACAGTGGCTGGAATTTTCAACCTTTAATTTTTCTGTATTAATCTCCAATGAGGTTTATTCTCTGCTGAGCCTGTTAAATCATGAAACAGCTTGCTCAAATTACCTACTTGATGAAGAACAACTAAGGTAGCTATGCCAGATAAGGTTAAACTAATGGCAACTTTTGCTCCAGGAAGTGATAGGATCACTAAGGGAGTCAATAAAGATAAGCATTTTGAGACACTTACTTCCAAGCTCTTACTTTAGGCTCACCCTATCTCTCAGGTCATCAGAAAGATGAGTGAAGAGGAACAACTATAGTATGATTATTTCCTAACCCCAAACCCAAGCCCAAGCAGATATCTGAAGAAGAGTTTTGTTGGCATCCAAGAAAGATGTGTATTTGACAAGATGAATAGTGTCATGGCTGTGGAGTGAGTGAGTGAGGGAGAACAAAATCTTCATATATAAATATTTAGGAAGAGGACAGTATTTGTACATGTGGCAAGTTATTATCTGTTCTAGAAATTTCTGGCTGGAAGTCAGGGGAAGGAGCAACAGACACCTGAGAATTTAGTGATAGCTGGATCAGTTCCATTGTCTTTGGGTAAAATATATTTTATAAGTCAGATTCTTCTCTGCAATTCTGTTATTATATTGCTTGGGGGAGAATAGAAGTTACAAAGGCAATTGTCCTCTTACTCTTCTTGAAACTTTATACTCATGCATCATTCAAACTCTTCTATCACGTCCCCAGCAATCAAACTTTTTCTTCGTTTATCCATCATGACACAATCAAGTTTGGTGAATTTGTTCTTTTTTAGTTTTTTACTTTTATCCCAGAAACCTTATCAAAGAAATCACTGGCCAGTAAGCCTGACTCTCTGAACTGTTTGTTGGCAGAGTTATTGAGGTTGCCAAGATTATTTTCCACTTGAGGCAAGGGCAGGATTGGGAAGCAGCTTTACTTCACAGAAATACTGATCACAACTGAGGTATTAGGAAATACTTTTCTGGGAAGTTGAGGTGAGAAATCATTAGGGAACAAATGGGATGTACTTATGAGCCAAAATAATTGCAAAGAGTCACTTTTCCCAAAAGGTACATTGTAATACCTCTTGGATTGTTACATTATGGGGGTAGCAGTGGGAATGGGGGGTGGAGAAAAAGTGAGTAACATTTTTGGAGCATAAAGCCCAAAAGCTCCATGGAAATGCTACATTTTTTCCATTTCACATTTATCCAAGACTACATTAAAGAGATTGAAAAATAAAGTAATAAAAACTGCCCAAGAAGTTCCCCTGGTCTAAGAAAATCTAATGCAAGTCAAAGTTTAATCTCCCCATTTCCCATTTATGAAAAATTATAAATTTTTCCCCTTGTATGGTAGCATAATTTTTTCTAAACTTAAAGACAAATGTATTTAACTTAACTATTACTCCCTCCTCTGCTTTCTTTAAACTTAATTTGGTAGATAAATCTGGTTAGTACTGTTTAATAGTCATGAAACAATATAGGAGCCATAGAGTGATGTGATTGAGTGTAGACTCTCTCTCTCTTTCTGTCTCCCCTCTATGTCCTTATAGATAAATAGGATCAGTTTGACACTGTGATCATATTAGCTCTAGTTATAGCTATCTAAGTTATATGCAGCTCTAATTGGAGGTGTTATATAGAAATGCTCCTATAGATTAATTAAATTCAAATTATTCACTAGTGGTTCATCTCTGAATACCTCCAAGACTTTCATGATACTTAGTTCAGATTTCATAACACAATAAATTGCCATTTATTTTTTGAAATGATAAGTGCATGAATTACTAATTTTCATATACTACTGAGACTATAAGCTGTACATTAAAAAATGATCTCTTGTAGGTGCCAGATCTTCTGATATTAGTGAGGGAAAATGGTATGAGAACTACTATATGGTAGAGAGAAAGAGCACCCAACTAGGAAGAAAAAATTCTGGCTTTCAGTTTCAGCGATACTATCCTATACTTAGTTCTATAATCTTAGGCCAATTATTGCATCTTTTAGAGTCCTCATTATTCTTTTTTAAAATTTTTTATTTTTATTAGTACATATTTGGAGTACAAACTTTTTGTTTTTGTTTTTGTTTTTTGAGACAGGGCCTCACTATGTAGTTCAGACTGCTCTGGAACTAACTGTGTAGCCCAGGCTGATCTCAAACTCACAGCAATCCTCCTGCTTCAGCCTCCCGAGTGCTCGGATTACAGGCATACACCACCATGCCTAGCTTGCAGTACATAATTATTACATTCATTGTTGATATTTGGTACTTGCACATAACTCATCTTAATTATTTTTACTTTTCCTTCTCCCCTCTTCCCTTCCCTTCGCGCCATCTCTTAGAGGTCTTCATTTTCCTACTCAGTGAAATGAGACTAGTAATACATTTCAAATTTGCAACAACAGTGTCACTTTATTCTTAGTAGTCCAGGTACTAGTAATCTTGTTTTACAGGTAGGGAACATCTCAGGGTAATTTTTAGATAGTAGAGTGTCTGTAAATATATTGTGGATAACTTAGGCTTCTTATCCATAATTTGTAGCTTTAGGCAGTTATTATTAAGCATCAGAATCATAACTATGTAAATAAAATAAAGAGGTTAAATTCAGACAGGCCTGATGATAGAAAATTTAATAATGTCTTACAGATATAGAAAAAAATGTTAGTCAGCCTAAATTTGACAATTTCTGGGAACCCAGTAAATTATTTATATATTCTAGATATAAGCCATTTGTCAGAAATGTGTTTTGCAAATAATTTTCCAGATATAGGATTCTTTACTGTATCATTCTGGTAGGGCCACCATACTAAAGTAATAGAATAGGTGATTTAAATAACAGAAATTTATTTTCTCACAGTTCTGGAGGAAAAATTCCAAAGTTAAGGCAGCAACATGGTTGGTTTCACCTGAGGCGTCTTGCCTTGGCTTTTACTTAACCATCTTCTTGCTGGGCCCTCACATGGCTTTTTCTCTATGCACGTGTACTCCTGGTTTCTCTGTCTCTTCTTATAAGGACACCAACCCTATTGGGTTAAGACTCCCACATGACCTTATTTAACTCTAATTCTTTTTTTTTTTGAACTTCTGTATACAATTTAAGTCTTACTGACCTCCCAGTTTTTAAAAAAGTTAAATTTAAGGTCATACCTCTCTTAAGTTTGGTATACACAGATTGTGCAGAATATGAATGAGTATGAAGAGATACAAATTAGTCCATGCCCAAAAAGATGTACTAGAATAGAGAATCATCTTCATAAATATATATA
>NW_022900951.1:60616110-60623908 GCF_012274545.1 Fukomys damarensis | reverse complement strand
GTAGGGGAAGGGTAATAAGGGAAAAGAAAAAAATGTGAGATAATGAAAAGATGGAAATAAAGTATTTGTAGATGGGGAGGAGAGGAGGGGGTGAAGGGAGGGCAGGGGTAAGTGGAAAAAATGAGAATCAAGACTTGTCATGTGGAGGTACAAGATCCCAACAATGAATGTAACTTTACTGTATCCCTAAAATGTACCAATAAACTCAATTAAAACTGAAAAAAAAGCAAACAAAAAAGACTGGTGTGAATCCAAAAATTTTAAATGCTTCCATTTTGAATAATTCGATTCAGAATCTATACAAGTTTGTTCCCAGGAACTAACAACACATCACTTGTCTCCATGAAGAAAAATTCTAAAAATTGACATGGTTTTTTAGTATTTCAAATCTCACTATTATATAAAAACCTAGAGACCCCATCACATATGCGACAGCTTTAAAAGATAAGATAAAAGACTGTTTGCTGTAATCAACATTACCAGTGTTGGCCAGGCCTGTTTAATATATACACAGGGAAAATACACCCACTCTATAATTTCTTATAAAATAACAAATAAGGAATAGATGTAGGAGATGTAGAAGGGGAAAGAGAATTCAAGAAGTCCTTCTCCTCGGTAACTTTCACTTCAGAATCCTAAAAAAGCAGCCAGCCACTTCCCCTCATACTCCTTTAAACTCTGCACTACACAGGAAATTTTGTTCTCAAATCCACTCATGTAAATGCCTGTTTGGTCACTGGATTCCTTGTTTCTAACCACTTCACAGATCCCATTAGTACTGTGAGTCTCAGAACTTCTACTTTCAGCAAATACTGTACTGGCAGCCTTGTCAGGATTAGATGCTTTGTTGTAAAGCTTATAATCTGCTTTGCTCTTTTGTCCTCCAAGAAGTCCAACAGCTTCTACATTTTTTTGTTCAAAACTTTACTTGGCTATGTATTTCCCCCAACTCTCATGGACACTTCTTCATCATCATAACTTTTAGCTACACCCCTTGCTTCCTCCTCATTCAGTCGCTCTGGCTTACCCACTTCACACATCTGGTCAATCACAAAATTCTCTTTGTCCAGTTCTAAGCTGTTGAGGTCGGTGACTTTAACAGAAGCAGTGTAATGCCCACTGCTAATTGTAATGCCACTGTGCATTACAACTACAAATATGCCATAGCTGTCATTGGTTGGTCTTGTGCTCCATTCTTCTAGTGACAACTTAAGAGATGTCAGTAAGGGAGTGTTGATCTTGGAAAGTCCACCGTCATAACAAACTCCAAGCCACTAGCAGCAAAGCACTTCGAACGAATGGTTATAACTTCAGGCATTTTGTCAAAGAGAAGACTTCGTTCACCTTCAGTGTAATGATGACAATTTTCACAGAAATATTTATCTTCTCCTACAATCCTCTCCACCGAAGCAAACTGTGAAATTGCCCATCTCACGGTCTTCATTTCTGTTTTTGGCTCTGGAGAATTTCAGAACTCTCCTCTACTTTGGAAATCTCATCTTCTTCCACTGGTACACTGATGTCCTGGAAATCTTCTCTTCTTTCTGTTAAACTTTCACATTCCAAGCAATGATTCCTTAATACCAGCTGACCTTGAAATAATTTTTCCACTATTTCAAAACAAATTTGCTCTATACCTTTGTTTATGGGTTTAACTTCATTAACATCCATAGGTTGTAGCATCGCTTCTGTATTTCCTAAAGTCTGCAAGGTTACACTCATTTTCTTCAGAGTCCTTTGGGTCCTTGTTTTTTTGTTAGTTTTCCCAGACTGAAAAATTTAGAAAGAATGCTGGGCTCTTTTGTTGCAGACTTTAACCAGTTTATTTTAACTCTTGATTTCTTCTGTGAGGGTCTTACACTCTTATTTTCAGAAACAAACTTGGGGATGACTTAAGGAGGACTCTCCTGTGTTTCCCCAGCAGCTTTTCTTTTTTACCTAATTTGTCTCTGGTTCTCATCCAGTGACTGGTGTTCTTTGGAACCTTTGACTTTTTTCTTCATGTTACCAAATTCAGTGCCACTTTTTCTTTTTCCATTCCTTTTTGGAGGTTTTTTTTTATAGTCCTCAGAATTCTTCATATTGTCCATTTCCAAGCTGTTAATGCCACTCACTTCCTTTTTCTGAGGAGGTTTTTCTCCTACCTTTGTAGGTAACTCTGCCACATTTTTTACTTCTTCTTCTTTTAGGAGTTGGCATGTTTCTTGCATGTTTCCCAAAATACACTGTAATACTTCCTGTGCATCATGCTGTAGATATCCTTTGTACATAGGGTTGAGTTCCCTGAGTGTGTTAAGCAGTCGTCTCGGCTGAGTAGCAAGCTCATTAGTGTATGTCTCTGGATGTAGGAGGTAACTAGCTTGAAGCTGTTGCACTGAAATGATTAAGGACTGTAAACTGCATATAAGTTCATAACTTGCCAGAGAATCTTCTTTGCAATTTCCTTTGTCTTTCTGAGTGGCTTCATCCTTTAGCGCCTCTTTCTTCTTTGAAATAATATTAAATAAGTGCTTCAGTCCAGATTTAAAACCAGGACAAAAATATAATACCTGAAGTATATTATTAAGATAACGAGTATTGCCAAGATTATTCAGTCCCACAAACAGCAGCAAGTTTTCTCTCTTCTCACAGTTTATAGGTGAGGCCTGTGCTGTGGGAAAAAAACTGGTCAATTTATGGTCCTCTGTATTCACAAGCTTTTTCTTTATTTTCTTAAGAGTCTGTAAAATCTAAGGCTCACTTAGTTTCCTTTTTCTGGAGAAACTTCAAGGAAAGTCTGTTTTTCTTAGATGGACTATCCCTTGAGAGTCCGTTACTTTCACTAGGTACGACACCGGGCATTTTCTTTCCAAATCCCAAGGAGCTGACAGGAGTTTATAGAGGGCAATTGTATCAGCAATTTTGTCCACTCGTGGCCCGGCCCGCTGCGCAGGCAGTCCCCAAGCCTGGCCGGCCTGGCCGGTGCTCACATCCCGGGCGGCGCCCGTCAGGTCCCTGGAGCCCCGCGGTCCTGCTCCACACCCTTTAACTCTAATTCTTAAAGGCCCTGTATCTAAATGTATTCACAGTGACAGGAAGGCTTCAAAATAGAAATTTGAAATGATACAATTGAGTCCTTTAAATTTCATCCTCCGTTTCCTCAAACTTCAAGTCATTTTCGCATGTAATACAACAGCCTCCCAAATCTTGACTCATCATCAACTCTAAGTTCAAAATCTCATCTACCTATCATCTAAATTGTGCATGGGTATGATTTATGCTATAATTCATCCAGAGTCAAGAAACCTCCCTAGCCATAAATCTGTAAAGCTAGAGAAGTTATGCTTCCAAAATACAATGATAGACAATCACAGAATAGACATTCCATTCCCAAAAGGAGAGAGCAGTAAAAAGAATAGGGTAACAATCCCAGGCAATTCCAACACATAGAGAAAGTCAAATTCCATTAATCTTAAAGGTTGAGAATAATCTTCTTTGTGTTGATAGTCTGTTCCCTGGAGTCACTGTGATGGCAGCATTGCTCCTAAAGCCTTGGATGTGGGCAGCCAATCCCTGTGAACGTGAAGCTTGTCCCTCTCTTAGTGGTAAGACAGTGTTGACACCTGCACCTGTGGATGAAATAGCAAGAGTACTCATCTCTGAATTGCCTTTGGGGTTTGTCTTTCTCTTTCTTGAAGGATATTGTACATTCATAGTCAAATGGTTCTCACATTCCATCTTGTAGAATCCAAGAAGTCTAACAGACTTCCTTCATTCCCTGTCTTTGTTTTCTTTAATTCAAACTAGCAGTATTTCTGCTGGTATAATCCCATACTCTCTTTATTGTGTGATATTCCAGCTTCGGTATTCTCTCTAGAACATACTTTCTCATTTCTTGTAATATATACTAACTGAGAATTTTCCAGTTCTTTAAGTTCTGTTTCTTTTTGCATAATATTTTCTTCTTCAATTTAACTCTCACCTTTTACATTTTACTGCTAGCACTAAGGAAAAACTAGGTCATAATTTTAGAAGTCTCCTCTGTTATGTATCCAAAGTTTTTACTCATAAATTCTTTCTTCAAAAAACAATACAACACAATTCATCCATATTATTTGCCACATTATAACAAGGATCATCTTTCCTCAAGGGCTCAATAGCATGCGTCTCTTGTTTATCTGACATCTCAGCAGAATCACCTTTAATGTCCATATTTCTACCAATGGTTGCTTCATGGAAATCTAGGCTTTTTAAAAAACACTTGCTTCAACACTCTTCCCGTCCCTATTCATTACTCATTTCCAAAGCCATTTTTATGTTTTGAGGCATCTGCTATAGTATTACTCATCAAGATAGTGCCCAAATCTATATAAGTCTGCCAAGGCTGCCATAACAAGAAACCCCAGCTAAGTGGCTTGCACAATAGTTATTCCTTTTCTCACAGTTCTGGAGGATAGAAGTCCAAGATTCAGGTGCTGGCAGTTAGTTTCTCCTGAGACCTCTATTCTTGGCTTGAAGATAGTCATCTTCTCACTGTGCCTTCACATGGCTTTTTTTTTTTTTTGGCTCAGGCACACACCTGGTGTCTGTTCCTCTTCTTAAGAAGATACTAGTCCTATTGGGTTATAGTCTCTCAATTACCTCATTTAACCTTAATTGTCACCTTAAGGACACTATTTGAATACAGTCACACTGACAATGATGATTTCAATGCATACATTTTAGGGAATACAATCCAGTCCATAACATTGGCTTACAATTTTTTTTTATTTCAGGACTTGAAGTATATCATCCAGCTGCCTGGTTTCTGATGAGAAATCAGATATTATTTTTATCTTGTATTCTTTGTGTGTGATGAATCTCTACTCTCTTGCTGCTTTCAAGATTTTGTCTTTTAGGGGCTGGGGATTTAGCTCAGAGTTTCACCGCCTGCCTTGCAAGCGCAAGGACCTGAGTTCAATTGCCAGTACCAAAAAAAAAAAAACAAAAAAAAACAAAAACAAAAACAAAAACAAGATTTTGTCTTTTGGAAGCTTGATTAATATTTATCTTGAGAATCTTTATTTTTCCTTCTTAAAGTTTTGAAGTTTCTTGAATATTTTGAATCATATACAGTTTTAAATCATATTTGGAAGTTATAGGCTATGATTACTGTAAGTTCACACAATTTTTCTGCTCTGTGTTTTCCCTTTATCTCTCTTCTTTCCTTTTAGGCTTTCCATAATATATATATATCAAGGTCTTATTCATAGTGTCCCATAAGTTTCTTAGGCTGTGTTCACTTTTCTTAATTTTTTGTCCTTTCTGTTTCACAGACTGCATAATTTCAGTAATGTTTAGTGATTTTTATCTTCTTGTTTAAATATTCTTGTTGATCTCTTCAAGTAAATATTTAATTTCTGTTATTTTGCTTTTTAACTCTAGAGTTTCTATTTGGTACCTTTCAATAATTTCAATCTTTTTCTTCATGTTTTTACTTTATGTCTTGTCTATGTGGTTTACTTTAGTTCTTTGTTCTTGATTTCTTTTAGTCTTTTGTGGAAGGATCCAAAATTTATACATTTTTTCATATTTTTAGAACATGTTTCTAGTACATAATGATTGCATTCATCATGGGGATGTGTACATTCACATAGTACATCTTAATTTGTTTTTCCTCCTCCCCTCCCTCCGACCCTACTTCCCTTCCAAATTTACAAAAGCTATATTTCAATTTTTTTCTTTTAATTCTTCTTTTTTTCTTTCAATCTTTTGAGTACATTTAAGACAAAGTATTTTTCTAGTTGGATCAATGCCTGGAAAGTTTCTTTAAGTTAATTTTTTTGCTTTGAATCAGTCATACTTTTCTGTTTTTCTGCATGATTTATGATTTTTTTGTTGTTGTTAAAAATGAGATAGCTGGGGATTTAGCTCACTGATTCCGCCACCTGCCTCACAAGTACAAGGACCTGAGTTTGAACCCTGGTACCAAAAATGGGATAGTCAAATGTTATAATATGATAACTCTGAAATTCAAATTATCCCATTTTCTCTAGCATATTCTGTTTTTAGAGGTTGAAAATTGGCTTGTGTTGAATTTTTGTCTATTGTAGCTTAGTTTTTCATAACTTCAGTAGCTTAAAAAAGAAAATATCTTTTCTAATCTTTTCTGGTTAACACTGTTCTGAATACTCCTAACACTTAACCAGGGCCCTTAAAATTCTGCCTCAGTGTTTACTTCCTTATTGCAGTGAGCATGCAGATCGGCCAATGGTGAAGACTTAAGATATTCTCAGTGTGTGTGAGTGTGTGTGTGTGTGTGTGTGTGCATGTTTCCTGTCCTGAGTAAATGTGTGACTTTCTAAAATGTTCAGTATATGTGAGAACTTTTTAATGCCCTAATTTCTGAAAGAAACTCTCTCCATGACTTTTTCCTCAGCTAGGTGATCCATTATGTGTTTCAACTGTAGCCATTTGCTTCATGATGCTCTCTTTTTTTCCAATTGCCTTATAATGTTTATGAACAATGACTTCCTCTTTTTACACTGATTTTCAGGTAGGTGACACAGTGTCAGTTGCCTTTACTTCTCCATGTATCTCTCAGTTTAGAAGACAGAGTCATTTTTGAATAGTGTCTCCTTGGCTCCCTCTGAAACCAGAGACCAAGTTTCCCCCAAATTAGCACCCTTGTTCTAGATTACTGATAAATTTTGGGAGGAAAATTGGTGAAAACAAAAGTAAGTAAGAACACCACAGAGTTTTCATTGCATTTTTAAACTTTTGCTTGATTCAGTGTATGCTTGGTTGCTTTAAAGCTTTATCCAGATTCTGACAGAGTTAGTTTCTGGATTTTTCCTTGATATTTTTCTGTATATAAAGGAGTTTGCAGTTGCCTACTTGGTATTTTAATGATGTCATTCTCAACCTGTTTAAAGATTTATATATTTATACCATTTGCATATCATAAGAGTGCAGTAATACTTTGGTTTAGAAACACTTCTGTTTGTGAACAATTTTGGTTTGTTAAGAGAAGCATTTGGCAAAATTTGCTTTATGAACTCCGTATTAGATGAAGAACATGACCATTACCATCTTTCCTGCATGAACATGAATGTGGCCATCTTACCCACTCTGACATGTGATTGTGGCTTCCTCTAGTTGAGATTGCAGTCACAGGCAGTCCTCTGAACACTTGCTGTGGAACTTTATTGTGTGCTTTTTAGTGCAGAGTCATTCAGTCTAGCATGGCTCCAAAAAAAGTACAGAGTAGGCATGGTAGGAAAATGGAAGTGCAGAGGGGTTATAAAGATGACAAGAATATGCAGAGCAGCAATGAAGGTGACAAGAATGTGCAAAGCAATAATGAAGGTAACAAGAAAGTACAGAGCAAGAATGGTAAGAAGAAGGCCTTGAAAATAACCATTTAATCAAAGATGGAAAGTAGAAAAACATGAGTGTGCTATTTGTGTGACTGATCTGGCTTGGAGCATAAGATGGCAAAGTTAAAAATCTTGACTCTTTTGAAGAATAAAGATGCCATCAAATGAGTGAATATGGGGCCGGGGATTTAGCTCAGTGGTTCTGCCATCTACCTTGCACGCACAAGGTCCCAAGTTTTATCCCTGGTACCAAAAAAAAAAAAAAAAAAAAAAAAAAAAAGAAAGAAAATGAGTGAATATGGCAAAAGGAGTAATGATGTAAACCAAATAAGAGGACACAAGGGCTTGAAGAGATGGAAAATCTTTAGTTAGTGTGGTTGAAAGTGTCTCGAGTAGGAGTGTGAACTAACTGGAGGTCGAGACAGAAGTAGCTGCCAACTAGATTTTTATATATTATATAT
>NW_022900951.1:60571627-60616032 GCF_012274545.1 Fukomys damarensis | reverse complement strand
TCACACATCCAACATGTCAACTCATACCCGCCAGTTGCCACTCTCTATACCTGCACAAGTCCGAAGAGCGCGACTTTGTTTCTCCTTTCCTGGTGATTGCGGTGTTCGAATCTGGTGGTTATCTCCTGTTTGATCCTGGGGACCACTCTGGGCAGGAGTCCGAGGTCTCGTCCAAGGTCTCGTCTGGTTTTGCCATTGAGCTGGGTTGGTCAATGAGTGGGACGACTTGTCTTCTGCGCTGTCTACTTATATATGATTTGTGGCACTGGTTCCGGTCTTATCACACACATGGTGTACAGGTTGTTCAATAACATGTTTACTATTACAGGCTTATCACTGCAAACATTCACTCAAACTCTTTTGGGTAAAAACATGTTTTTCTACTTCATTATTGTGGTTGCAATATTTTGTTGAGTGTCATCATCCTGGTCTGCTCTGTTTTGTGTGGGGAATGGTGTTATGCACTCTTTAATGTAGTGCATTCTACTCTCTACATTTCATCCCCCAAATCTGGCCTGAAAGCATTCTTTGGCGCATTCAGGGCATGATCCATTATGCATTTTTAGCCATAGCTCTTGTCTTGCCATCATCATATACATCCACCAATTATACCATGTACTGAATTGGTAGATTGCTTCATTAATGGCTTTCTGGAAGTGATGTCTAATTGCGAAGTGTTGCAAGGAGATAGGTTGTTCTAACAATTCTCCTATGAAATGTATATTCATTATTGTGTTTACATCTGTAGGATCTATCATC
The DNA here is from genome assembly GCF_012274545.1 of Fukomys damarensis. Lineage (NCBI taxonomy): Eukaryota > Metazoa > Chordata > Mammalia > Rodentia > Bathyergidae > Fukomys > Fukomys damarensis. The sequence continues at coordinate 60,615,273 of NW_022900951.1, read as the reverse complement.
AATATTCCATGTATCCAATCTGGGTCTATGTTGTGACTGTAACTCATGTATTGTGCTACTATTAATGCTAGGGTGCATGCCGTTATGTCAAATTTTTGTTGTGTAGCTTTTTGATGTCTTTCTAATGGGTGACAAAATGTGTGATGTATGAAATCTGCTAAATCATCACAATTGTTTTCTGTGCCTGTGTATAATAATTTAGGAGATGTGCAAAATTTGCATTGTAATTGTGATCTATATAACAATCCTTGTATTCAAAATATTACAGTTACATCAGTATTCATATCTCTACATGCTTTTATAAATAAATTTTCCATATGTTGAGTGGCACAATATCATCATCCACTGTGGTAATCAGAACGTCGTATGCACCACGGGAGTGTCTTCACCCGAAATTTCTTCTTCACACCCTGTGAAGCTGAGTACTGTATGGGCATGCCTTCCTGAATACCGTGCTTCTTTTACTGTGACTTAAAAGATTTCTGAAAACAGAACTTATAAAGCCAACATATAATTTTTATTCCTAGCATTGCTATAAGTATATAAAGCACTACATCTAGACTACGTCTTAACCAATACCATATGTCCCATTGGGGAATGCATATTGCCTGAAAACTGAGTAGCCTTCGTGCCATATCCCATACATTACATGTATTGGAATCATTGAGCATACCTTTCCAACTTATCACATTCCTATTCATGATTGCAACTAGATTTTTGTCTTTTTCATGTGTTATCTTTGAATGCCCTATGTCCTTTTTAATTTCTTCATGTATGGCTTGTAATTGTTTCATGTTATAGTCTGCTACTTCTGCAATTTGTCTTGAATGTTCTACTTCTTTTTCTAATACTTGTTTGTCTGTGTCTTCATAAAAAGTCATTGATGTGTCAAATGGATGTTGTTCCTGTAGCCAGATTGTAGATGATGCATTTAGGGATATGCTTCATGTGTTATTCCTTGGTTCTGCAAATGTCAGATCTGCTAGTGATGCATTGTGAATAATATAGCATCCTGTGGTTAAATTAAATGTCTCAATGTGTGTTGTATCATCTGTTTCATTATAATTTGATATGGTGAGGATTGCTTGTTTTGTTGTACATGCTAAAAATCTGTAATTACCTAGGTCTGTCAATTTGGGTGTCATTAATGTTACTGCTAGATCTGATTCCCATGCATTTTCTCTTGCTCTGTGTGAATATATGTGAGTGTTTCCAAATTTTAATGTGTTCTGTACTAGTATCACCAGTGCAGTAGAATTGCTCATTGTCCATAGGTAGTCATTCACTGGTATTACCCATTGATTTTTGTAACATTTGGGTATGTTGACTGTGTGATATCCTCCTAGCGCATTCGAAAGTTCAATCTGCATGTTGTGTATTTTGCATATGCCTGAGTTGCAATATGAATCGCTCCCTGAGTTTAAGATTGTTTTAGAGTATTTTGTTTCAGTTCCCTGTCCTGTTGTAAATAATATATCTAGATCTCTATATATCAGGTCTAATAGTCTTGTGGCTCTATTACATTGTAGTTCTTCATATATGTCTCTTGTTGTTTTCTCTAGTGTGTTCCTGGTTATCTATGCTTGCTTCTGTTGGATTTGTAGTTGTTTTATGATAAGTCCCTGTTCTGTTGTGATTGTTTCTGTAAGTGCCTGTAGTTGTTCTAAATGGGCTGATACTGCATTTATTATTTCCTTTTGTGATGCTGTCAAACACTGTAGTTCTTTGATCCTTTCTGTGCTTTCCATGGTTATAGCTGTAGCTATTAGTGCTCCTATAGCTGCTCCTGCCACAAAGGCTGTTCCTGCTGCCAATTGCAGTGGTTTTCTCCTGATGTTATTTATTCCTGAGGTGTAAGTGTATAATGGGTGTGTATAATCTAGTTTACATTGTGCTGTTATTAGGTGTTGTAGGTAGAGGTCTAATTCTATTCATTTTATTTCTGGTTTTAAGATAATCCTTGTTGGTATTGTCAGGTCTGGCATAAACCATGGAGCTTCTTTTACGATTGGGGTTATGTTTGCTGGAGGTATTATGAAGCTTGGTATGTAATGTGCTGTGAAGAATTTGGTTCCATTTATTTCTCCTCTGTCCATTATACAAGGTCTTTCTGTGTGTTCATAGAGATAACACTGTGATCTTGAAATTGGGAAATGATATATCACATCCCATTTTTCTCCATCCAATTTTGAAGTCATAGATGCATTCAGTAATGGTCTATGTGCTATGAAGTCTCCTCTTGTCCAATCTTTGGTTACTGGATGTGGTCGTATCATGGAGAATAAATATGGTAGTCGTGTGTGTGATTTCATTGAGTCCAGAATGGTCCATGTTCCATGTTCTCCACCAGTATAAGTTCCTATTTGTTACATTTATGTAATAATTTGGGAAGGTGAAGCTGTCCATGTCAATTTTGGGTATTTCTCATTCCTGAGAGTGATGTTTGGATATTTGTATCTTCCATCCCATTGATTCCATTTTGTGGTGATAGTTTTGTCGTTGACTTTGTGGTTTCTTTCCTTTGCAGTTATGGTAGTATTGATGCCCATTGGAATTGGAAAGTTGATTACATCATTGTATTCCCATGGGGTAATGATACTTACTTTAAAGGTATGATTTTTTTTGGTCATTTTCCAGCATATCTCAATGTCTGCCATCATGTTTTCCAGGTGCATCCACCATGAGGTTAATGTTTTGGATCCTTTGTGCTGAGTTGTGTTAATCCATGATGTCCCAATTTCCATTGTGTTTCCATTCAGTGTTATATTCAAAGATGTTAGTTCCCTTTGTACTTTAGCAGTGCCAGTTGTGGTGTTTTTACTCACTGTGTTGTTCAGCTTTTGCCATGCATCTTTTGGGGTTCCACTTATAAGGTAAACTGGTATAGTCAAATATGTGTGTTCACCCATCGTGTATGGAACTTCCCCGTAATTGAGTCCTTGTGCTGACAAGTTGGTGACTATATTTTCCATGTCACAACTGCTGATGTTTTTGTCTTCCTATTAATACTTTTAGAGCCTAATGTTTCATTTAATTTCCTAATACCCATTTCACTATCTTGGTAATTATAGCATATTATTCCTATTTTATGCTGTGGGGTTATTTCTATAGTATCGTTACCAATCCATTTTTCTTTTGCATACAAATTTATGATGTTGCATCACATTGTTTGATGCATGCAACTCCTGCTAAATTGTCGGTTTGTTTTCTTATGTATGTCATATGCTGGTAATGGTCAGGGTATTAGTTCAGTAAGCACAATTCGAGGTCGAGAGTGTCCTATTCCTAGACTCGATATTTTTATCATTTCTGGTATGTATGGTAGTTAGAATTTAATTTTAGAGCCAAATCCCTGATATATTTCTAATTTGTTATAACATGGTAGGTTTGAGAATTATAAATCTTGAATATTTCAAAGCATAAAAGATACATCTAAAACATTCTTACAGTCTATATTGAGTATATTTTATTAACAATAAGCTATTAGCTTGCAATTTGATTTTCTGACAAAGTATCCCCCAATTCAGGGTTGCTATGCTATGGCATGCTTGCTATGGTTTGACATATTTAATATATGCTAGGAAAGTAATATATCTATCACTTTAGATGTGAGAATTTTTCAGGAACTCTGTGCCCCCCCTTAAATATTTCTATCTATTTTTTTCAGTTCATCCAATAGAATAGATTATGTCTGATTATATTTCTCCCTTGTTATTTAGTGGTCCTATAAAGTCTATTTGTTCTGTATTGTTAAATCTGTATTGTTAAATCCAGGCCTATGTGTTGGATCTCTTATTCTTCTGTTATAAAATCTAAGTTTGTTTGATGGACATTTTTTGGCATAGCTTTATAGCTTCATTGACTCCATGCCATGTTGCTATCAGATTTCTATCATCAATCCATTTATATGTTGCATGTGTTCCTAGATGGCCCAAATTCCTGTATATCTCTAGTATATACGATTCACTCATTCTTTGTCTTTCCTCTGGTTCTATTTTCCATTCTCCTTTAAGTGTTTATTTAATTTTTTATGAGTCCTTTTCTTAGTTTCAATGTCTATTTCTTGTCTGTTTGCTTTCCAGTGTCTTTTCAGTTTTATCTTTTCTATGTTTGCTGATTCTACTTTGCTCAATTTATCTGCTATATCATTTTGCCTTGATCTGATGTCTTTCTTTCTTGTATGGGCTGATACATGACTAACATATATTTTTATCTTTTGTGCTATTCCATCTATCAATTCCTAAACATATTTTGACCATATTTCTTTATCATTTATTTTCCAATTATTTTCTTTCCATTTACCTGCCCATAATGTAATAACATTGGCCACTATCCATGAGTCAATAAAGATATACAGGACTTTTTGTTTTTCCTTAATGAATTTTTCGCAGGCTAATGCTGCTGCTTGTATTTCTGCATGTTGTGCAGATTTTGTTGTGCTTTCTTTGGTTCTCATCATGCCATCCCCTGGTCTGTATGCCACCGCTCTCCATTTTATGGTTCCCCCTACCGTGTTCGCAGACCCATATGTAAACCATGCATTACATAGGTCTTCAGTATATTCTAGTGGTCCCCATTGTCCAGTGTTGTACCTCTTTCAGGGAGGGGTGATTATTGTAGGAGGCAGGATTATAGGTTTGTCCAAATCCTCAGTGACACTTATTATGTCTCCTAGTTCTGGATCCCGCCCGCTATGCATCAGTGCATCTTGGGATAGGGAAGTTACAGACCCCTTTGCTACCTCCTGCACTTTGCTTTGCACATTTTCTAGGAACCATTTCCATTGTATGACCTTTGCATCCAAAGGCCTCGTGGCTACTTCTTTTGGTTCAGCATGTATCCACCTTATAATAGGCACTTCTGACCTTAATATTATTGGTCGGCCAATTAGCAGGCTGTGGCATGTTCGTATTGCCTCATATGTAGCCCATAATGTTTTTTCAAAAAAGCTAAATTTATGTTCTGACCATGGGAATTTTTTGCAATAGAAACCAATTAGTCTGATATCTTTTTCTTTTTTAATAAATATGTTCCAGTTTCCATATTCTTTGTGGAACAAAATATCTAATATTATGGTAACTCCCTTCTCTGGGTAGTTTAGAGCTCTATATTCTCTGCATAAGTCTTTTAGTGTCTTTAATGTATTCCTTTCTGTCTCTGTCCATTTAAAATCTGAAGCTTTTTTGGTAATTGTATGTAATGGTTTCATTATATTCTGTATATATGGTATATGGTTTCTCCAGAAATTAATCCTAAAATTAGTTGTAACTCTTTTTTGTTATTTGAGCCCTTCAGTTCCTGCATTTTGTCGAATACTATTTCTAGTATAGTAGGTCCTTCTGTTGTCCAATTAATTCCTAGGAATTTTACTGCCTTTCCTGGTCCTTGTACCTTCTCTTGGTTTATTGTTCATCCATCCTTTCTTAGGGCATGTATGACTTTTCCTAATACATCTTTTACTTCTTTTTCTGTTTTTCCTGCTATTAGTATGTCATCTACATATTATATTATTAATATGTTTTCCCTAGTTTAACTTTGTCTAGAGAAAGTTGCAATGCATTATGTGCTCTTACAGAGCTATTTTTGTAGCCTTGTGGGAGTCGATTAAAGCAGTATTGCTTATTATCCCACGTGAATGTTATCAATTCTGTTGAATCTGGGTGTAGTGGAATTCCAAAGAACATGTTTTCTAAATCTATGCTTGCTAATATTTTTGGTGCAAAATTGTTAATCCTTTTAGTTATATCTTCTAGTTCAGGTAAATTTCCTGGCATAGATGGTGTTAGTTTGTTAATATTGCTATAATCAATGGTCATTCCTCCATTGCCCAGATGTTTTTTTTATAGGCCAAATTGGGCTGTTAAAGTTAAAGCTTGGTACTAATTCTATTATACTTTCCTGTTGTAATTATTTAATTGCTTCTGTTATGTCTTCTATTCCTCCTTTTATGGTGTATTGTGGAGTAAAACTCCTTTGTATTTGTGGTAATTGTACTTGCTCTATATGTACTTCTGCTAGACAACTTCCTTTCATTTTTATGCATATTTTATGTCTATCCATTTGTTCCAAATCTGTGGTATTAAATCCATTCCTAATACGTTATATGCTACTGATCCATTATAAATTTCACATTCTATCTCCTTATCATACATAAGTACTTTTGCCTTAATCTTTTTTAATACTGTCTTATTCCCTGTGATTCCTTGTTGGGTTTTTTGTTGTTGTTGTTGTTGTTTTGTTTGCTTTGTTTTGTTTTGTTTGGTTTTGTTTGGTAGTGGAGATTGAACATGGGTCCTTGTGCTTGCAAAGCAGGCCACCAAACCCCTGAGCTAAATCCCCGGCCCCTTATTTGTATATTTTTATACTTTCTTGTTTTATAATATCAGCGTATATGGTGACTTCACTCCCTGTGTCTATTAGCCATATCACTGGTATCTCCTTTTTATGGAATATTATTGGTATCCAAATCCATGGTCTGGGGTCCACATCCATGAGGGTTTCCTGAATTGCCAAGGTTTTTGCATCCTGTTCTTCTCTTGCGGACCCCCTCCCCTTCCCTAAAAAAGGCTTTGATGGTCCTTACTCTTGCCTTGGGTTCCCTCTTTCTTGTGGTCTCATGTCATAATTGGGTTTATTGCCAAATATTCTCTGCGTAGGGTTCCATGGTCTCATATTTTGAAATTTTTGTAAATTTAGTTTATAATTGGGGTTATAGCCAAATGGTCTAAATTTTTGAAATCTCGGCCTTGCTTGGTTAAGAAGTTGATTTTGTTGCCTTGTGTTTCTCCCTGGTTGGGTTTCCATAAAGCTTATTACCTTTGTTGATTCTAGTTCTCTGCTTTCTTTAAAAAATTTGATGGTATCTCCTATAGTGTTTGCTCCTTGTATGTTTGGTCTAATGATTATTTTTAGTGATCCTGGCACCCCCTTGAGGATAATCTTTTTAAATGCTGGTGTAGCTGGTGTTTCTTGCGGTGTATGTCCTCCCATATATATCATGCCTAGAACTCCTAACTTTCTTGCTAATGTTATGCTTTGATCCCACTCCTGCCAACGTTTCTCAGCTTCCCATCTTGTTAAATCTAGCGTGGGATATGCCTTTTTTATGGTGGTTGCTACCCATTCTAACAGAGAATATGTCTTTCCCTGATTATATTCAGTGAGTTGTACTAGACATTCCTGTATAGCACGGTTTTCTACAATGTTTTTCAGCCTGATCATCTCTCCACTACTTAGTATTATAGTATCTGCACATTTTCCCATATAACACAAAGATAAGAGGCATCCCCCTTGCCATTTTGCACAAATTCTTGTCTTATTTGAGTTAACTCTGTCCCCTTTAAGGGTTTTACTTCTTGTATTAATTCTGAATCCTGTAGAAATGTATTACTTCTCCCATGTACTGGAGTTCAGACACTAGTTCTAGTTACTGAAAAGACCTCCCAATTACTTTTGGGTGGTTCCGATGGGCCCTCAACATCTAATAGTTCCTTGAAGGGATCATTGTCCTTCAATCTCTCCACCACCTTTTGAGCCATGGCTTTTCCTTTTCTCCTGTCTTCATCTAAATCACTTATGGTCTTTATTAGTATGCTGGGTACTTCTCCCTGCGTTTCTCTCTCTAGTAGGGGTTTTACTACATTGGGATCTGCCAGCGTAATTTCAGTTTCAGCATTAGTATATTTGTATTTTTTTCTTAGCTATGTCCTTGGCAAACTGCCATTTGTTCCTTCCAGTTTCATCTAGTTTAATTTTTATGGTGAGGTTTGGTCACCACTTTCTTAATTCTTGCCCACATTATTAGCCAATTGGAGCAGAATCTTAGTCCATTTCCTTTTACAGTACCACTTAAAATTCTTGTATTTATATATATTTTGGAGCAAATCACTATATTCCTTTTCAGCCAAATTAAATGCCCTTTTCTCTATCCACCTTTGCAACTGTATAGGATCGTCCCAGTTGCACACACCGAACGATGTAGCTTCTTCCTCCTTCTAAGCACCAAAGAACTCCAGAATTGTCTTTCTTGATCCTTCCCTTTGAGAAGGGGCTATGGAACTCAAGTAGTGTCTGTCCGGGTACACACACCAAAAGGTGTGGCTTCTTCCTCCTTCTATGCAATGAAGCGCTCCAGAGTTGTCCTTCCTGACACTACACTCGTTCCGTACCCTATAACCATTTCAATTTGGAGTCCCCGAACCAAACCACAATCCTACCGAGTATGCCAACTGTCGCGAGCAGTAGTCTGTACTAACTGGAGGTTAAGACAGCAGTAGCTGCCAACTATCTATATCTATATATCTATATAGATATAGATATATAGATATAGATATAGATATCTATATAGATATAGATATAGATATAGATATATCACCACTTTGTTTCTCCTTTCCTTGGGATTGAGGTGTTCGAATCCAGTGGTTATCTCCTCATTGATACGGCGGTCCACTCTAGGCAGTTGTCCGATGTCTTGACCGAAGTCTCGTCCGAGGTCTCGTCTGGTGTGGCCGTCGAGCTGGGTCGGTCACCGAGTGGGACGACTGGTCTTCTGCGCTCCCTACTTATATATGATTTGTGGCACTGGTTTGGGTCTTATCACACACATGGGGTACAGATTGTTCAGTAACATGTTTACTATTACAAGCTTATCACTGCAAACATTCACTCACACTCTTTTGGGTAAAAACATGTTTTTCTACTTCATTATTGTAGTTGCAATATTTTGTTGAGTGTCATCATCCTGGTCTGCTCTGTTTTGTGTGGGGAATGGTGTTATGCACTCTTTAATGTAGTACATTGTACTCTCTACAGAAAGATAAACAACTGGCAGGTGATAGTGTTAGTGAAGCTAAATTCAGTAAAAAAGCCAGGAAATTACACAGTGATTTACAAGAAAACCATTCTAAAAGTGCAACAAGGTATGAATTTAATGCTGATTTCATAAATGCAAGAGAGGTGGCATTCAGTGTGATTAGACATGGTGAGGCTTCTCGTTCTGACAAGGCTGCTGCAGAAGCCCATCAAAATAAAAATTCATGGAATTCATGAAGGCAGAAGGATAGTCACTCAACAAGTATCCAACTGAATCAAAATAGGGCTTTTCTCTAAGAAGAGGCTGAGTAGAACCTACATCATGCGGGGGGAAAAGGCATTGTCAGGGCACAAGCCAATGAAGGGCATATTGAACTTTTTGCTGTGTGTGAATACAAGCACTGATCTGAAGATTAAACCCATGCTAGTGTACCATTCCAAGATTCCTTGTGCATTGAAGGAACAGAATATGAACAAGATCAGACTGCCTGTCATGTCATGGGCCAATGCAAAATCTTGGGTCATTGTTCATGGAATGGCTGCATAAAGTGCTCACACCCACCATCATGACATTGCTGACAACCAAGTGCTGAAAGGTGCCTTCTTCTGATGGACAATGCTCTGCAACACCCTCTAACCTTGACAGATGATATGAATGCTGAGTATGACTTCAAAAAAGTCAAGCCCAACCTCCCCAATGACACCTCTTCTTCAGCCCATGGACCAGCAAGTGGCAAGTGATCTGCAGCTTCAAGAAGGTGTACACAGAAGCACTCTTCACCAGGTATTTTAATGTCCCTGAAGAGATATCCTTGACTCTGAAAGAGTTCTGGAAGAAACATTTCAATATACTCCACTACATCAACCCATTAAGCCTGGGAAGATGTTACATACTAGACCCTAAACTCAGCCTGGAGGAAACTGCGGCCAGAGTGTTACCAATAAAAATGACTTTGAAGGGTCTGGTACATGGGTAGTAGAAAAGATTGTGTCCATGGACAAGGGTATGGGTCTGGAGGTTGTTGGTATAGATATAGAGGAATTGTTGAGGTCTATACAGACGAGCTAACAACAGAAGAACTTTCTGAACTCCAGAGTGAGCAGCAGAATGTGCTTGTTGAGAATTCCACTGAGGAAAAGGAAGAAAGGGAGGAGGTGAGCCATGATGTGATAAAATTCATTATGGAAAGATGGAATGAATGCCAGGATTTCTTTGAGAAATACCACACCAGCATAACTGTAATGAACAGTACTGAATCTGATGAATAATAATGTGGTCTCTCATTTCCAGAGCGTTGGTTATGCAGTGCACGAAAAAACAAGTGACAGTAGATTTTTTCATCAAAACTGATTCTGTAGCTAAGAGCCAAAGAAGAGATCCCCTGAAGGAGATCTCCCCTCAATGTCCTAATAAAGGGAGACTCTCCCTCCAGACAATAACCTCCTCTCCACCCACCTTTCTATCCTCCCATGCCAGAAGTTGCCTCAAGCAAGGTTAGCGTTCTCTCTCTTCCTACTATACTGTACTATTCTTTGTTTCATATTTTTGTAGTTAAAGAATACCTATGATTCAGAATGGATTAATCTTACTTACCTTGAACTTTATGGGGAAATTTGATTTGGTTCATGACCAATTTGACTCATGTCCAGAATTATGGAATGAATTAAGTTCATGAACCGAGGCACCACTGTATTCTAATGCTAAAGTTTAAATCTACCATTTTATTTTAGCTTTTTCTCCATTTTCCTTTTCTGCCCTATTATAGATTACTTCAACATTTTTAGAATTCTGTTTTTTTATGTGTTAACTATTTCAAGCATCAATAATTTTCACAGCCATGTTTTCCCAACAATATCTGTTCTTGTACAGAAGAATTTTTCCATCTGTGTATCTTTTCCAGGAATATATGAAGCAAAAGCTCCTCCAACTTAATGCCTTCTGGTAAGAGTTATGATAATCATAAGAGAAGTATTACTCACTTCCTGTTTTAAAGTCTGTTCCTGCAGAAACGTGGATATTGATCAAAATTAAATTTGCATAAAAGAGTTTTTCATAGGTGTGTATCTTCTTACCAGAGGAGAAATATTTGAAATCAATATGTTCCATCATCAATGTCACAAAACAAGCTTGCTTAGCTTTGGGTACTGGGAATTGAACCCATGCCCTTTGTACTGAGCTATATCACTAGCCTTACTTATTTTGAGATTTCTCACCAAGTTGCTAAGGTGCCCAAGCAGGACACATATTTGCAGTCCTTTTGTCTTAGCTTGCTGGAGCACTGTGATTACAGCAAAAACAAATTTCTTATGTATATTTATGTATTTTTCTAGCCATAGATGCTTTAATTTTACATTGGGAATTATGGAACTACTCAATGTTTACATCTTAGAAATCCATAGCTTTTCTTGTATTAAGAATTTTCCTTTTCTTAGGAAAAAATGGAAACAAAGTCTTTGTAAATAGGGGAGGGTGGAGGGGGTAAAGGGAGTGCAGGGGTATGGGGAAAAATGAGAACCAATATCTGTCATATAAAGGTATAAGATCTGAATGATAAATGTAACTGTACTGTATACTTAAAAAGTACAAATAAACTCAATGAAAAAAAGAATTTTCCTTTTCTTGCCTTTTTTAGCAGACACAATTACTTCCCCAATAAGACACCATATCTTCATTGGAAATTCTCACCTCTATAATGAGAAGTGCCATTTATCTGTATATATTCATCAACAATAGCTACTTTGGTGATAAAGAATTATTTCACCTTGCTTTTATCACATAGCACATAAGTATCAGCTGAGATATTAAAATAAATTACCCATGACCATATTTTACCCAACCAATGATTTCTTAACTTTTCTAAGACTATTTCTTCCACAGAAAAACTATTTTCATGCAAAAAGAAATCTTTTGCCTCTTTACATTTTCCAGTAAATTTGTACCTTCTGTGAGACATAGCTGCCAACTTTGTGTTCATAGGAACTTTGGTTGCAAATGTAGTCATCCACTTTCATATATTTTCTGCACATAGATTTTTAATATGTAAGATTTTCATCCACACATCTTCCTGAACTACAGAAGCTTTGGCAGAAAGATATGCTTTCAAATCACCATCTTCTTTTACTGTAATTTAATAAGTAAGGAAATAAATCTTCTGCCTTGTTTTCCCTAGCCACTTTTACTTTCATGGTGAAAATAACCATCTCCCTGTCTTTTCCTTCCCTAGCTGGTTTGATGATTCAATATGTATTCTCTCACCCTGTTTTCTTTAGTTGTATTAGTCTTGCTCAAGAAAGAATTCCATAAGATCTCTGTGTTTACCAATCATATTTTCTTGGCAAAGTAATGTTCACTTCTGTGTCTTCCTCTGCATATCTGATTGTACTCAACAGTTTTTATCACTGGGACAAAGTTTCTGACATACACAGCTTAAGGGAGAAAGGATTTATTTTGGCTCACAGTCTGACAGGTGTCAATCCATGGTTAGGTGGATCCAAGGCAGAAACAATGGAGAAAGTGCATGGAGAAAAACTGCTCATGTTTTGGTGGCTGTAAACAGGGAGAAAAAAAGAAGAAGGGAAAAGGGAGAGAGGGAGATAGAGAGGGAGAGACAAGAGAGAGATAGAGATGTTGGGCTTGGGGCAAGGATTATGCCCTTCTAGATGGCTGGAAGCAGGGAGGAAAAAAAGAGAGGGAGAAGGAGGGAGAGAGAGAAGGGGAAAGAGAGAGAGGAAGATGATGAAGAAGTAGGAGGACGAGGAGGAGGAGGAAGAAGAGGAGGAGGAGGACGAAGAGGAGGAGGAGGAGGAAGTGGAAGAGGAAGAGGAAGAAGAAGAGGGAGGGAGAGTTAAGAGAGGCAGGGAGGGAGGGAGAGAGAGAGGAAGGGAACAGAAAAAGAGAGACAGGAGGAAGGGAGAGAGAGGGAGAGAGGGAGAAAGAGGAGAGAGAGGGACACCAGAGAGAGATGGAGATGTTTGGGTTGGGGACAGGAATACACCTTTCTAGGTCACATCTCCAGTGACCTATCTCTTTCAGCTAGACCCTACCTCCTAATAGCACATTCAGCTATGAACTCATTAATGAATTAATCACTCACAAGTTTAGCAACCCTATGATCCAATGAGCTTCCAAGCGCCTCACCTTAAAACGCACATAACTTTTGAGGGAATTTTTCTGTTTTTTGTTTTGTTTTGTTTTTTGAGAAAAAGTTTCTCTCTATGTAGTACAGGATGGTGTCAGACGTATGATTCTCCTGCCTTAGCTGGAATTACAATCATGTTCTGTCATGCCCATCTTAGGGAATATTTTTAGCTAAACTATAGCACAGGTCTAATGTTGAAAGAAGTTTTAAATTTCTCTTTTTTTTTCCTAAAAAGAGCTTCCTTGAACATAAAATTAACTTTTTATATTGTGTCTCTGGAATCATGTTTGGCAATGAAGTATTTCAAATCCATGTTTTTCTCAGACATAGCTGCCTTCATTTCCATGGCCTCCTCCTTTGTTTACTATTTGCCAAAAGAAGAAGTTTTCCATGTAATATTTTCCACAGCTAGAGCTACATTAATCATGAAAGACATTCTCTATTTTATATCTTTTCCAGCTACTTCTGCTCTGCTCATTAAAAAATATTCTATATCCAGTTTTTATCTAGTCTTCTGTGTTTGACTAATAAAGAAATAATTCAAGGTCATATTATGTAAGTTGTGAAGGTATTTTAGCATGCATATCATTATCATCTTTATTCTAGTCAAGAGAGAAATCTAGTTACTTGTCATCCAAATCTCTTCAAGTTACAGATGCCTTCAATTCATAATATTTACCTCATAATTTTGTCTTTCCCAGATGTAGTAGCTTTGATAGTTATTGAAATTGTCCATCTTCCTGTCATTCAAAGCTATAGATGCTTTTCTGACAAATAACTAGGTGATTTGTTTTCCTCAGTAATAGCTGCATTGGTGATAAAAGATGACTTATATCTTCCTGATTGCCTTATGAAATATTGTCCACATTCTGTATTTCCTTCCATAGATAAACTGACCAGCAAATAAGACTTGTATTTGCATTTCTATTCTACATAGCTGTTTTATTTAATTTTTCATATCAATGAATTCCTCAGAATGATTACTCTGCCCATATAAGAAGCATTTCAACTAATTATTAAAGATGTTGCTTCCCAAAAGGCCATATACTATGATGTCTTCTTCACTTCTTTGCTTTGTTACATGGTCAAATATTTATTTATTTATTTATTTTTATTAGTACGTTTGCAATTGAATACTTTTACTGTGAGGAATATACATATATATCTTACATATCGTAATCATTTTTCACTTTCCAGTCCCCTCTCTCTCCATCACTAGATTCCCTTTCAATCTCCCAAATGTCTGCCTGTTTTCTATCCTATGTCTTGTATCTTGTTCTTTACATTATTTATTCCTTGTGTTTCTCATATAAGAGAAATTGTACAATATTTAACTTTCTGTGTCTGATTTATTTCACTTAGCATCATGGTCTCAAGTTACATCCATTATCCTACAAATGTGTCAAATTTATCTTTCTTCATTCACTCATAGGCTTTTGCTTATGATTATGGTAGAATTATATATTTGTACATATATACATATATGTAAATATTAAACATAAAAAACATTGGGTTCTTTGTGGCATTTTCAAACATGTATATAACATTTTGATCATATCTATCCCCCTTACTACCCTTACTTTCAACCCCTGACTGTTCTCTCAGATCCAGTTCCTCCTATCTAATTGTCTTCTTTCTATTTTCATGTTGTTATACAATATTTGTCTTTCTGAATCTGGCTAATTTCATATAACATGGTAATCACTAGTTCTATCCACTTTAATGCAAAGGACATGATTTAATTCCTTATGGCTGAATAATACACGATTGTGGACAAGTATCACGTTTTTTAAATCTATCAAATGATAGACACCAATCTCTAGCTTATCTGGTGTGAATTGCACTGCTGTAAGTTTGGGTATTCAGGTATCTTTATTTTTGTTGGCTTTTTTTTGAGTCAGGGCCTTATTATGTAGTCCAGCTAGGCTCAAACTCATTATATATCCCAGGCTTGCCTCAAATTCATGATCTCCCCACCTTAGCCTCCTGAAGCTAGGATTATAGGCATTTGTTATCACACCCAGTTTCAGTATCTTCATAGTATGCTGAATTCCATCCTTTAAAAAAAACATTTTTATTAGTGTACGTTTGTAGTACACAATGTCTACATTTCTTTGTGAAGTTGGTATATGTACAGAACACATCCTAATTCCTTTTTCAATTCCCATTCCCTCCACTCCTAACCTCTCCCTCCATCTTTGGATCCCCTTCACCTTTGAGGAAGATCTATCTCTCTACTTTATGTTGTCTGTCTTTTTCAAACAAATTATTATTTTATTAGTACATATTTGTAGTACATGAGGCTTACATTCATTTTAGGGTGTAGGTACATGTATTTAATATATCTTTATTCTTTTAATTTCCCTTGTTTTTCCCCATCTTCTCCCCTCATTTCATCTCCAGATCCCCTTTCCTCATTTCCATTATTATTAGTTCATGTTTACGACATGTAATATTTACATTTATTGTGGTATTTTTTAGATGTCCATGACATATCTTAAATCTTACTTTTCCTTCCTCTTCTACCCTCCCTTTGACTTTGGTGTTTTTTTTTACCTCTTCCCATTTGCAAAAAATGTACTTCCCTAATTCCTTTTATAGATCTTTAATTTTGCTCTTATTTGTACTTTCATTATTCAAATGAGAAAAATCATATGGCATTTGTTTGTGTATTTAATTTATTTCACTTAATATTATATTTTAAAGGTATAGGCATTTTCCTGCAAGTGTATCAAAATTATCCTTTTTTATTGCTGAGTAGTATTCTATTATATATAGTTAACACATTTTCTTTATCCATTTTCTTGTTGATGAACATATAGGCTCCTTCCAGGATTTAGCTATTATGAATTGTGCTGCTGTAAATATCAGTGTGCATGTACCACTGTAATAGTTGTTTTTAGCATTTTCGATTGATATACTGAAAAGTATAGCTGGATCAAATGGTAGCCCAATTTTTAGTTCTTAGAGGAGCTGCCACACTGATTTCCATTAGAGCTGTACTAATTTACATTTCCACCAGCAATGTAGAGGAATTCCCCAGCACCTTTGCATTTTCACTAGCATTTATCAGTTTTTGTATTCTTTTTAGCCATTCAGATTGGGGTGAGATGTAATTGCAGTGCAGTTCCTATTTGTACTTCCCATATAGCTAAAAACATTGAACATTTGGGCTTATAATTATTGGCCATTTGTACATCATTTGAGAAGTGTCTGAAGTTTATTTGTCCATTTATGTATTTGGAGGGGATTTTTGTCATTATGCTGTTTGTGTTCTTTATAATTCTGAATTTTAATCTCCGGTGGAAAAGTGACTGACACAGGTTTCTCTCCCATTCTATAGCCAGTTTCTTTGTTAATTGTTTCCTTTGTTGTGTTTAAGTTTTTGTTTGTTTGTTTGTTCTTGGTAACAGGGATTGAACTCAGGACCTTGAGCTTGTGAGGCAGGCAGCAGCACCACTAAACTAAATCCCCTGCCCTAAGGCTTTTTAATATAATGCAATTCCATTTGTCAGTTTTTGCTATTATTTCTTGAGCTGTTTTATACCAGTAAATGTTTTCCATGTTTTCTTCTAGCAATTTTACAGCATCAGATCTTTGATCAATTTTTAAAATTAATTTATTAGTACATTTTAGGTTTACAATATAATGACATTCATGATTGGAAATTTGTACTTTTACATAATCTATCTTGGTTCTTATTTTTACCCATTCCCCTGCCCTCCCTTCAACCCTTCTACCCCTCCCTATTTACAAAGACTTTGCTTTCATTTTTTTCCTTTTCTCATATTCATTCCATTCCCTTCTTTCTTTTCCCTAACCACTCCAACTTCCCCTTCCCCACTGGACCTTTTCTTCCTATTTCACATTATCTATTATGCCTTTTGTTTCTTATTTACACTTTCAGTTTCTCACACCAGAGAAACTATTCAGTATTTACACATGTCTGTTCTATTTATTTCACTTAAGAGTATCACTCAATGTGCATCCAGGTCAATTTTGAATTGATTTTTGTTCAGGTGAGATGTAAGGATCTAATTTCTAACCATTGCATCTGTATATGGAGTTTTCCCAGTAACATTTGTTTAAGTTGCTGTCTTTTCTACAATACATGTTTTTTGCTCATCTGTCAGGAATCAAATGACTGTAGCTGAATAGTTTTATTTCTGTGTTTTCTATTCTATTGGTCTATGTGTCTGCTTTTATGGCAGGAACTTACTGTTTTTGTTACTATTGTTTGCAGTGTATTTTGAAATCAGATATTTTGATACTTTAAACATTGCTTTTTGTTCAAGATAGCTTTGAGTATTCTGGTTCTTTTGTGTTTTCATATAAACTTTAGCATTGTTTTCTATAATTCTTTAAACAACGTCATTGATATTTTTATAGGGATTGCTTTGAATCTATCCATTGCTGTCAATATTATGACCATTTTAACTATTCATTTTGTTAATCCATGGACATGTGTTTATATCTTTTAGCATCTTCATCAATAATAATTATAATTTATAATTTTAGCTTTGGAGGTCTTTCATTTCCTTGGTTAGATTTAGATTAGGTATTTTACTGACTTTTGAAACTGTATGAATGGAATTGTTCTCCTGATTCATTTATCAATGGATCATTTGTGCAATTGATTTTTGCATGTTGAAGTTGTAGCCTTCCAAATTTGCTGTATTTCTTTATCATATCTAACAGTCTTTGGGTAAAGTTCTTAGGGTCTTCTATGTAAAGTATCACTTTATCTGCAAATAGGGATGATTTGACTTTTTCTTCTTCCTATTTTGCCCCTTAATTTCTTTCTCTTACATAATCTCTCTGGCTAAAATTTCACTTGTTATATTAAATAAAACTGATGTCATTGGATACTCTTGTCTCATTCCTGACATCAGAGGAATTGCTTTCAATTTTTCCACTTACAGCATGATATTGGCTATGGTTCGTCATATATACTCTTTATTGTTTTGAAATAAGATCCTTCTAAAACTACTTTCTTCAGGAGTTTTATTATGAAGCATATTGAAGTGTGTTAAAGCATTTTCTTTGAATCTGTTGAAATGATCATGTGATTATTATCCTTGATTCCTTTTATGAGGAGCACATTATTTATTGATTTTCATTTTAAACCATTCTTGGGTCCATGGAATGAAACACCTTGACAATGGTTAAGATCTCTTTAATGTTTTGATGAATTGATTGAGCAATAATTTTATTGAGGATTTTTGCATCTATGTTCATTATTGTGTTACTCAGCTTCCTGTCACTGCGACACATACCTGAGACTTAAAGAAAAAAGGTTATTTTGGCATGGTTTCAGAGGTTTTGGTCCATGGTCACGTCTTTCAAGGCAGAAACATCATGATAGTGTGCATGGTGGATGCAAGCTGGGTGCCTCATGGAAGGCAGGAACATATAGTGTTGTAAATAGAGAGTAATATCCTTCAAAGGCATGCCTCCAATAGTCTGCTTCATCTATCTAGGTTGTACCTATTAATAATCCCATTCAGGTATGAGTTCATCAATGGATTTACCCATTGATGTGATTGATCGCTTATGAGGATATTACTTCTGTAGGCCCCAGTTCCAAACATTGCTTCATTGGGTATTTGTCCCTCAATATGTGAGTCTTTGGGAGACATTTATGTTTAAATCATAAGTAGAATTTTGATCTGTAGCTTTCCTTTTTGTTTTCTTTATCTGAGTGATACTAGCTTATGCAATGAGTGTTTGCTGTTAATAAAATGGCCATATTATTGGCCATTTCCTTACCTTTCTATTTTAGGGAATATCATGAAGAGCATTGATGATTGCTCTTCTTTAAAGGTTTGTTAAAATTCAGCAATGAATCTCTGGTCTTGGATTTTGTTGGGAAATGTTTTATTAATTCTTCATTCTCATAGTTTGTTATTGATGTTTCTAGATTCCTTATATCTTCCTGTTTCAATTTTGGTAGGTTTTATGTGTCTAGAAAATTATTAATTTCTTTCAGATTCTTCAATTTATTGGAATAAGGAAGAAATATAATAAAATAATTCCTAATGATCCTCTGGGTTTGAGTAGTATCTATTGTAAATATCCCCCATATCATCTCAAATTGTATTGATTTTGTTTTTTCTTTCATTTTTCATTAGTTTTGCTAATGGTTTATCAATCTTGCTCAGCTTTTCAAAGAATCATCTGGTTATTTCATTTATTCTTTGTAATATGGTCTTAGTGACTTTTATTACTTTAAATTTTAATTATTTCCTTTTGCTGTGGTTGATTGTGGTTTGTTCTTGTTTTTCTAAGACATTGAGATGCATTATTAGGTTATTTACTTCTGATTTCTGATTTTTCTTGATCTAGGCACTCACAGCTATACACTTCACCCTTAGAATTAATTAATATAAAAAATGTTAAAAGGGAAACAAAGCCTTTGTAACTAGAGAGGGTGGAGGAGTAAAGGAAGGGCAGGGGAATGGCAAAAAAATAAGAATAAAGCTATATTATGTAAAGGTACAAATTTTCAATGATGAATGTCATTATATTGCATACCTAAAATATACCAGTAAAATTAATTTTAAAAAAGAATTGCCATAGCTCTTCCTCCAGACTCTCCTACATTGTAATTCTATTTTCACTTGATTCCATTTTTTTTCATTTCCCCCTTAATTTTTTAATCATCCACTGATTGTTCAAAATTATGTTTTTCAATCTCCAAGTATTTGTAAAATTACTATTGTTTCTCTTGCTGGTATTTCTAGTATCATTCTATTATGATTTTTATCAGTAACTAGAAATGATACCAATATTTTTACCTGTTCAAACTTTCTTTGTAGCCTAAACCATGATGTACTGTGATAGCTCAGTTCTGTGAGCTGCTGAAAAGAATATATATCATCTAGTTTTTGTATTGAATGTTCTATAGATATCAATTCAGTCTATTTGAACTACAATGTAGTGTAACTTTGATGTTTCTTTGGTTTGTTTTTTCTTTAGTTGCTACATGTTAGTAAGAATTCATTATTCTAGAAATCACTTTTTCTCAAGTAGTGCTTGTTTCATAAAATTGGGTTCACTAATGTTCATTGTGTATATATTTACAATTGTTAGAAGTTTTTGGTGGAGCTTTCTCTTTATCAACATTCACTGGCCTTCTTTGAATATTCTAATTTTGCCTTCAAGTCTTCTTTGTCAGATATAAATATAGCTACTACAGCCTAGTTATGAATTCATTTGCATGGAATATTATTTTCCATCCTTTCACATTTAGTCTGTGTATGTCTTTCCTTTTGTGGTGTGTTTCTTTCAGGCAGAAAACTGTGGAGTCATTTTTAAAAATTCAACCAGCTACCCAATGTATTTTAATTGGAGAATTAAGACTTTTTTGTGCTTGAGATCAAACTCAAAGCCTCACACATGGTAGGTAAGGCCTGTATCACTGAGATACACCTCCAGCCATATTGCAATTTATTATTGTAAAATAATATTTATTAATGTCATTTTGTTCTTTTTCTGATTCTATTATAATTTTCATTTGCTTATCAATTCTTGTTCTTCTTAGGAAGGATTCCTTTAATTATCTTCTTCAATCTTGGCTTAGTTGTCACCAGTTTCTTTAGTTTATGCTTATCTGAGAGGGTCTTTATTTCTCTTTGTTTCTGAAAGATACTTTTATTGTATGCTATAATATAGATTAGAAGTTATTTATTTTTATTTTCATTGAGTTTATTGATACTTTTTAAGTATACAGAACAGTTACATTCATCATTGAGATATTGTACCTTTACATGACAGATATTGATTCTCACATTTTCCCCATACCCCTGTCCTCCATTCACCCCTTCCATCCTCCCCTATTTACAAATATTTTGTTTACATTTTTTTCCTTTACTCATATTTTTTCTTTCCCCTTATTTCCTTTCCCTACCCTTCCCACTTCCCTTACACATTTAGGCATTTTCTTCATAGTTCACATTATCAGTTACATAATTTGGATGTTATCTACACTTTTAATTTCTCACACCAGAAAAACTATTCAATATTTAAACACGTGTGTGTTATTTATTTCACTTAATAGTATGGCCTCAAAACGCATTCATTTTCCTATGAATGATTCTACTTTCTCATTTTTTATGGCTGAGTAGTAATCCATGTTACAGAAAAACCATATCTTCTTATTCAGTCTCCAACTGATGGGCAATTGGGCTGTTTCTAAGTTTTAGCTATTACAAACTGTGCCACTATAAACATGGGTGCACATATATCACTGTAGTGTGATACTTTTAATTACATTGGAAAGATACCCAGCAGAGGGATAGATGGGTCAAATGGAATCTCCAGTCATAGTTTTTTGAGGTATCTCCTTATTGATTTTCACAGTGGTTGCACCAGCCTGCACTCCCCCCAACAATGGAGAAGGGTTCCCTTTTCCCCCAAACCTGCTAACATTTGTTATTTGTTGATTTCCTGATACCCAACATGCTTTCTGGGGTAAGGTGGAATCTCAGAGATGTTTTTATCTGCAACTCCCAAATGACCAGTTATGTTGAACATTTATGCATATATTTATTTGCTGCTTTTGCTTCTTTGTCTGAGAAATGTCTGTTGATTTCAGATGCCCATTTTTGAAGCAGGTCTTTATATTTGGGGTGCCTGATTTTTTTGAGTTCTGTATAAAAATATTTTCCCACATTGTAGGTTGTCTCTTAGTGCTCTTGGTAGTTTCTTTTGCAGTGCAGAAGCTTTTTAATAACACGAGATCCCAGGTGTTGATTCTTTCTGCTAGCTCCCATACTACTGAGGATTTGTTCATAAAGTCTTTTCCTATGCCAATGTCTTCCAGAGTTCTGCCTAACTTATCTTCCAGCAAGTTTAGTGTTTCTATTTTAATATTTAGATCTTTAAGCCACTTGGATTTTAATTTAGTGCATGTTGAAAGGTAAGGGTCTAGTTTTAATCTTTGGCAGGTTGAAATCCAGTTTTTCCAACACCATTTATTAAAGAGGCTATCTTTCCTCCAGTGGGGATGGTCAGCTCCTTTGTCAAATATGAGGTAGCTGAGCAGTCTGGAGTTGTTTTTGTGTCTTCAAGTCTGTTCCACTGATCCTCAGATCTGTTTCTTTGCCAGTACCATGCTGTTTTTATCACACTGGCTTTGTAGCATACTTTCAAATTGGGAATTGTTACACCTGCTGCCATGTGTCTGATGCCTAGGATGGCTTTTGCTATTCTAGGTCTCTTCTGGTTCCAAATGAATTTTTGGATTCTTTTTTCTAGTTCTATGAAATATAGTGTTGGAATTTCAATTGGCAATGCATTGAATCTGTATAGCAGTTTTGGTAGTATGGCCATTTTCACTATGCTGATTCTTCCTATGCAGGAGCAGGGGATATCTTTCCATTTTCTTATATCCTCTTCAATCTCTTTTTTCAGAGTGCTGTAGTTTTCAGTGTAGAGGTCTTTTGCTTCTCTTGTTAGATTGATTCCTAAATACTACATTTTTGGGGGATGCGATTGTGAAAGGATTTGTTTCCCTAATTTCTCTCAATTAGTCTTTCATTTGGGTACAAGAAGGCTACTGATTTTTGATTGTTGACCTTGTATCTAGCTACTCTGCTAAAAGTGTCAATTATATTTAGAAGTCTTTCAGCAGAGTTTTTTGCATCTTTTATATAAAGTATCATATTGTCAGCAAATAAGGACAGTTTAACTTCTTGCTTTCCTATCTTTATTGCTTTAATTTGTTTCTCATGCCTAATTGCTTTGGCTAATGTTTCCAGAACTCTATTGCACAGGAGTGGTGAGAGTGGACATTTTTGTCTTGTTTCCTGATTTTAGTGTGAAAATTTTCAGATTTTGGCCATTTAATATGATGTTGGCTGTTAGTTTTTCATAGATAATCAATATCAATTGAGATAAAGACCATCTATTACAATTTTCTGCAGGGTTTTAATCATGAGTGGGTGTTGAATTTTTTAAATGCATTTTCTCCATTTATTGATATGATCATATGTTTTTTGTCTTTGACTCTGTTAATGTAGTGTATTACATATATTGATTTATGTATTTTGAACCATCCTTGCAATCCTGTAATAAATCCAACTTTGTCAGGGTGTATGATCTTCTTGATGACCCTCTGTATTCTATTTCCCAGTATCTTATTAAGGATTTTTGCATTCATGTTCATTAAGGAGATTGGCCTCCAGTTTTCCTTTTTGATTGGGTCTTTCCCTGGTTTGGGAATCTAAGTAATACTTGTTTCCAGGTATGAATTCATGAGTTTTTCTTCTCTTTCAATTTCATTGAACCATTTAAAGATTAGTGGCAGTAGTTCTTCTCTAAATGTCATGTAGAATTCAAAAGTGATGCCATCAGGACCTGGGCTTTTCTTCATTGGTACACTTTCAATTTCATTTTCAATTTCACTGATTGTACTTGGTGTGTTTAGATTTTTTTATATTCTTTGTTTTACTTTGGTAAGTCATAAGTATCAATAAATCTGTCCATTTCTTCTGTTTTCCATTTTATTAGAGTACAGGTTCTCAAAGTAGGTATTGATGATCCTCTGAATTTCTTTTGGAACTGTTGTGACTTCAACTTTTTTGTTCCTAATTACATGGATCTTAGCCTTTTCTTTCCTTTTTTGACAAGGTTGGCTAAGGGTTTATTGATTTTATTTATTCTTTCAAAAACCAACTCTTCCATTCATTGATTTTTTGTATCATTCTCTTACTTTGCATTGCATTGACTTCTGCTCTAATCTTTATAATTTCCTGCCTTGTATAAGCTTTTGGTTTCTCTTGTTCTTCTTTTTCTAGAAGCCTAAGTTTATCATTAAGTTGTTTAGTTGAGCTCACTCTATTTTCCTAGTGTGGGCATTCACTGCTATGAATTTTCCACTTAGAACTGCTTTCATGATGTCCCATAGACTCTTGTGTCTTGTATTGGAATTATCATTTATTTGTAAAATCTTACTAATTTCTTCTTTAATATCCTCTTGGACACATTGATTGTTTGGGAGAGTGTTATTGAATTTCCACATATTTGTGAAGTTCTTATGGTTTCTTATGCTATTGCTTTACAGCTTAATTGGACTATTGTCTAATAAGATACATGGGGTAACTTTGATCCCTTTGCATTTATTTAAACCTGTTCTATGAGCTAGTATATGGTCTATTTTGGAGAATGACCCATATGGTGCTGAAAAGAATGTATATTCTGATTTTGTGGGGTGGAATACTCTATAGACATCCATTTAATCCATTTGTTCAAAAGCTTTGTTCAGTTCTTGTATTTCATTTTTGATTTTGTGTCTAGATGATCTGTCTATTTGTGATAGTGGGGCATTTAGGTCCCTCACTACAGTTGTATTGGTGCTTATTTGGTTTTTCATGTCCTTAAATATTTGTTTTATATAGTTGGGGTCATTAATAATTGGTACATAAATATTTATGGATGTCATTTCTTCCTCTTTTATTTTTCCCTTTACAAGGATGTAGTGGCCTTTTGTCTCTCTTAATTTGGTTTGAAATTTAATTTTTCTGCAAATAAGATAGCTTCCCCTGTTTTTTACAGGGCTCCTGTTACATTGAGAACTGTTTTTCATCCTTTTCCTTTCAGGTTATAAGTTTCTTTTTGATCTAGGTGTATTTCTTGTGTACAACGTATTGCTGGATTTTGCTTCTTAATCCATTCTGCCTTTCTTTTTCTTTTTTTTTTTTTTTTTTTTTTTTTTTTTTTTAGGGAACAGGGGATCAAACTCAGGTCCTTGTGCTTGCGAGCCAGGGGGTAGAACCACTGAGCTAATTCCCTGGCCCTGCCTTTCTTTGTATTTCTTTTGATTGGTTAATTGAGGCCATTCACATTGATGGTTATAACTGACATGTACTTACCTATGATATTCATGTCATTATCGTGTTGTTTGCTTTTTTTAATTTTTCCCCTTCTCCGTTTAGTTTCTTGCCTTGCCTAATTGATTTGCTCTGTTGGGACTCATGGAGTTGTGACCTTCATTGTATTTTTCTAAGATTTGTTTAGAATTGTTTGTATTGTTGGTTTAGTATTCATGAAGTTTCTTACGTGTTCTTTGCCATGCATGTATCCTGTTTCCCTATCCATTTTGAGAGATAGTTTTGCAGCATATATCAGTCTAAGTTTGAGGTTCTTTTCTCTTCAGGCTTGAAATACCTCACTCCAGGCTCTCCTTGACCTGAGGGTTAGGGTTGAAAAGTCTGCTGTGATTCAGATGGGTTTTCCTTTGCATGTGATTTGTTTATTTTCTCTAACTGCTTTCAATATTGTGTTCTTCTGTTGGGTCTCCAGGATCTTGCATCTTATATGTCTAGGTGTAGATCTTTTTTTATCATGGCTAATTGGAGTCCCATATGCCTCACTTATCTGTATGTCAAATACTTTAACTCTGTTTGGGAATTTTTCTGTCATTAATTCTGTGAACAGTTTTTTAAATTCATTTGTACTTTCTCTACTGCTCCTTCATAGATTCCTATGCATCTTATATTATTCTTGTTTGCATCATCTAGGAGTTGTTGGATGGATTTGTCATGATCCAATACTGTTTTGAAGAGATCTCTCTTTTCATGGTCACTGATTGCAATCTTATCTTTTATACCTGAAATTCTATCTTCACATTTGTTCATTCTGCTGCCAATGCTTTCAATAGCATTTTTAATCCCCTTGGTATCTGTTTGATTCTGCTTCTTGGGTTCAATTTCTTTCCGATGTTGGGCATTCATGGTTTCCATTTCTTTCCTATGCCTTTCATTCATGGCTTCTATTATGGTCCTGAGCTCATCTATTTTTTGTCTGTTTATCTTCTAGAGTCTCTAATCATGTCTTTAATTGTGTTCACCATCTCTTTAGGGATCTGGGAAATTATTTGTTTTGAACTTTTCTATAGCCTCATTTATCTGTTTTGGTATTTCCTGTGCTATGAGTTCAGCGTGTCCTGGTGGTTTATTGTTAGACTTTTCCACCTCTTTTCCCCTAGAATTTGCCTTTGGTGAACTGCAAGTCTATATTTGTTCCTTGCTTAAGTGTTTTCTCATTTTTATTTTTGTTTTGGGGCTGTCTTTGGTTTACTTCCTGGGTTAGTACTTTGGTCTTCCTGATATAGGTGCTCTTTAGGGTTTCAGTCTCTAATGACTCAGAGACACTCTCCATTTTGTAATATTAGAAAGGACAATTCATTAAATCAATCAGAACCCTTTAGCCCAATTGATACAATCAGCAACACAAGTGCATCAAGCACAGCTTATAAATTGACCAATTTTGGTAGTCATTAGTCTGTCACCTTTAGTCATATGAATTAAATCAAAATCAAGGACCAGCCTAAAACATATTTATAGTGAATAAACTCTTCCATATAGCAACTTTATCCTTAAGGATGAGGACTTAGAAGGAGTTTTGAGGATAGGATATAGGTAAAAGAAGAGGAGATGGTTTCAAATGAAGCCAGAGGACACAGGATGACTAAGGAAACTCTAGGAAACTGTTGAAAACAAGGAAAGACAGAGTGCAAGAACAATGACAAAAATAGAACAACTTAACAGTAAGCAGGAAGGTATAAATTGTCCTCACTTTCCTTTGAAACTAGTGACAATCAAGTGGAGGAAAAAGAGAGAAGAATAGAAAAAGAAAGAAGAAATCTGAATTAGGGCAAGAACAGTAACAAAAAGTGAGATGAAGAATAACGTGGGTGGAGCAAGAGACTGAATGGGAAAAAGAATAAAGAAAAAGGGAAGAATTTGAAGAATGGGAAAATAAAATTTTAGAAATTAAAATTAAAAATTAAAAATAAGAGGAAAAGAAAGTAAAAAATTTGAAGAGCCTCTTTCAGGGTATATCTCTACTGTCACAATAGACAATGTGGGCAGCAATGTGCAGAACTAAGTCAATTAGTCTCAGCTAGCCAACAGCAGATCCCTGAGATTCAAGCTGAATTCTGTCTGCAAGGCCAATGTTGAGCTCTCTGACCTACTGCAGGGTTGAACTCTGCAAGGTTTTACTGCAGGTTACCTCTGCCCTTCCCCTGAAGAGAGTCCAAATTCTGCTGGAAGGTGGTGATCCCTACAACTTACGAACTATGGATGCCTAATGTACCTTTATTGCAGTTGCTCACTTCCATTCTATCATCTGGAGTTCATTAAAATGGCCTTTATGACCAACTGTGCCTCTGCAGTGTGGATCCAAGTACCAGCACAACCAGGAGGCCTGAGAGTATGGGGAGGGGGAGAGGAAAGCTACAGAGGCACCCGTGCAGCATGGCAGACTTCCCTGGTCTGCTATGTATGATAAGGCCTGGGGCACTGGTGGTTGACCAGCAGCAAGCTCCCCACGGGGCTGGGCTGTCCTCACCGGTCTGCTGGTCTCCTCTGATGGAGGCCCAGGGTGCTGGAGGTGGGGAAGAAGCATGCTCCCCATGAGACTGAGCAATCCTCACACATCTGCTCTGATGGAGACCCAATGTGCTGAAGGTGGGGGATCAGTGAAATTCCCATGTGGCTGGGCAGTCCTCACCGGTCTGCTCTGATCAGAAGTTATTTTATTTTGTGGCTTTAAATAAACATTCTATGTCCTCCTGATTTTTATTTTCTGCTGTGAAACCTGCAGGTATTCTGACAGTTTATCGTCACAAGTGACTTGGTATTTTTCTCTCCCAACTTTCAATATTCTTTCTTCTTTTCTACTCTAAGCATTTTAATTGTAAGATTAAAGATTATATCCATTATTCTCATAAGGCTTCAAAATAAAAGTAAATATCAAGGGAGTAGGGGAAAATATTGAATCATTCTGGGTTTCCTTTTATTAATGTATCACTTTAGTCACAGAACAAAATACAGATAAATGCCTTGAAGTTTGTAGTGGTGTATTTTTTAGGAAATATGATTTACATGACTTTTCAGGAGTTAAGCAGCCTCTGTGTGGTGCTGGAAAAATATATTCTTTCCTTTTATTTTTTTGTGGGGTTGGAATAGGGGAGGACCTTGAAGTTCTAAAATTCTGAAATAGTTGGTGGGTACATAGTTAATTTGCTTTGGTTACATGTTGTACTTTTAACAACCAAATAATCCATGATTATTAAAGAAAAGTTGCAGAGCAAGC
Source organism: Fukomys damarensis (assembly GCF_012274545.1). NCBI lineage: Eukaryota > Metazoa > Chordata > Mammalia > Rodentia > Bathyergidae > Fukomys > Fukomys damarensis. The sequence goes on along the minus strand of NW_022900951.1, from coordinate 60,587,221 downwards.
AATTGAGTTAGATATGGAATAAAACTCTTGTGCCCATGAAAAATAGATTAAAGTTTTTAACTTTAAGATTCTGAATTCCTCCTGTACCTGGATGTTCATATCTTTCCAAAGTGTTAATGGTTTTTATCTAGATGCCTGCAATGCCTCATGTGGTCATAGGTCAGACTTTTTTGAGGTGCTTGGATCTAAGGTCTGTGATGCTGGAATCGAGGAAATGAAACTATGATTGATTCATGCTGCAATGCTAGAATTAATGTTGCCCCACCCAGGGTGTGAATGTTACCCCCTGAAGGATGGATAGATTACATAGGATATAAGGGAGAGAAAGGGGTCCCTGGTTGTCATTTGTTACTTTTCTTCTTCACCAGTTTGTTTACCTTCTGCAATTCCCTTCTGCCATGCCACCCTGCCTTGGAGCCAGCCAACTGTGAACTGAGACTTCTACAAACTATAAGCCAAAATAAACTTTTCCTTCTTTAACTTTGAAAGTCAGGCATTTTGTCTTAACAAAGAGAAAAATTAAGTAAGTCACCAAGAGTTTGCAAATTTGATCATGATATAATTTTTCCATGTCCGTGTGTTCCCAATCCATAGCTACTGAGACAGTAAATGGAGTTACCTGTATTCATATATTATCCTATTCTTGCTACTTTGGGAATGAAAGAAATCATCTACTACCATATTTTCCTCAGCCACGTATGTTCTTGGAATGAAACATTCTACTTTCATGTCTTCATAAGCTATATGTGGCTGTAGATGTGAAATGTCTTCCAATTCCAATTCCCCTCCATTAAACAAAACTGTTTGGTAATAAAATAATCCTTCCATTTCAATGACTTTTTCATCTTAGCTACACTGTTGAAAGTGTACCTATCTATTCACACTTTTCAAGTTCCATGGGCTTAACAAAGTGGGCCAGAAAAACAAAATTTGTACCCTTGGCCCAGAAATGAATCCTGCAACATCTTGCTTTTCCCAGATGCATCTGCTTTGGTAATGAAAGAAGTCATGTTTTTCAAAGTCATTCTGTTGCGGTTATAAAATTGAAATTATGGTTATAAAAAGTCTTTAAACACCATATCCTTTAGAGCTTCTTATATTAAAAAGCTTGTATCTTCTTGTCTTCCCCAACTGTAGCTGTCTTTATCACAGATTTGTTTTTCTAGTACTATGCATTCTCAAATCATTGCTATTTTACTCATAAGGGCAGATTCTCCACAACATTGTTATTTTTTGTTTTTAGAAATCATCTAAATCCCTGCCTGTCAACCATATTTATTCATCTCACATATAAGGCTTCCATTTTATTACATTTCTCAGCCATAATTAATGTGGCAACCAAACTTGATAAAATTTATGATCTCTCCAGTGTCATCTGCTTTGATCATGATTGAAACCTAATTTAATGAACACAAAAGATATTTTCTCTGTTTTGCTATCCATTTTTTCTCTGGCTACTGAAAAATTTTATGCTATCTTACATAGACATGGCATCTCTTTAATAATGGAAGTTTTTCATGCCTTTGTCTACCTCAACCCCGCCTTCTTTGGTTAAGGAACATGTATTTGATTTCCTTGTCTTCTTCAGGTGTAGCTGCTATTGTAGTGAATGTATTCTTCCACTTTTAAATTTTTTCTTGCTATAGCTATTCTACCCATTGACATCATCTTCCAATTGCATATTTTCCCCTTCACTCTGGAAAATTGTTTTACAACACTATCTTTGGATCATCTTCCAATTCCATATTTTCTCCTTTGCTCTGGAAATATAATTTGCAACACCATACCTTTCCAAGCTTTATTTGCTCTTTTCAAAAAAGAAATCTTCCATCTTTGTCCTTACTTTACACAGCCATCTCTATTTTGTAGTTATTTTTATTTTAAAAGAGTTCTTTTAGATCACTCCTTACATTGCTCCTAAGTATACATTTTACAAAATAATTTAGTTTTAACTTCTATGTCAGTAGTTCTCAAGGAAATCCAAAAGAAATTAAAAGATGACACAAAAGGTACATATTATTTACTGAGATCATAGCAGAAAATTTTCCACCCATAAAGATAATTTAACTTCCATGTAAATGAGACATAGATGACCACAATCAGCCATTAATAGAACAAAACTTCTCCAGGACATGCCATAGTTAAAATCCCAGAAATTCAGCACAAAGAAAAAGCATTGAAAGCAGTTTGAAAATAAAAAAAATCACCTTATAAATGAAAATCAATATTGAGATACCTCAAAGATCTTGGATTAGAGGTTCCATTTGACCCAGCCATCCCTCTTCCGGGTATCTTTCCAAAAGAATTAAAAAATCATATCACAGTGATGTATGCACACCTATGTTTATAGCAGCAAAGTTTGTAATAGCTAAAACTTGGAAACAGCCCATGTTCCCATCATTTGGAGACTGGATAAAGAAGATGTGGTTTTTCTATAAAAGGGAATACTACTCAGCCATAAAGAATGAGAAATTTGATTCATTCATAGGAAAATGGATACATATTGAGGATATATTCCTAAGTGAAATAAATAAGGCACACATGTGTAAATACAGAATAGTTTCTCTGGTGTGAAAAACTATAATGGTGTATACGATCCTAAGGATATAATTGACAATGTGAAATCGGAAAAAAAGGGCTAAAGGTGTAGGGAAAGTGGGAAGGATAGAGGAAAGGAAATAAGGGAAAATAAAAATATATAAGAAAATGAAAAAATGGAAATAAAGTATTTGTAAATAGGGAAGGGTGGAAGGGGTGAAGGGAGGGCAGGGACAAAGGTAAAAATGAGAACCAAGATGTGTCATGTAAAGGTACAAGATCTCAAATGAATGTAACTGTACTGCATACCTAAAATATACCAATAAACTCAATGAGAGAACAAAAAGCAAACCTCTCAGAATAATATCAGATTTCTCAATGCAAACCTCGTATATACTATATGATCATAGCAGCATAAATAGAGAAATCCACAGCAAAAGAAACCACAGAAATTATGAAAATACATGGAAATTAAGTGTTATATCTTCAATAATCATTAGACTGCAGAAGAAATAAAGAACTAGATTGACAATTATGAACAATCAACTGAGAATGACAGCACAATATGTTAAACCTATGGGACACAAAGAAAAGTAGTCCTAAAAGGAAAATATATAACTGTGAATATCAACATTAGAAAAATAGAATGATTCCAAATATATAATCTATTGATGTACCTCAATGTCTTAGAACAATAAGTAATCCAAATCCTAGTTTATATAAGGAAAGAAATCATAATATTCAGTGTTAATGAAATTGATATTTAAAAATATAAAAAATCAATGAATCAGAGTAGGTTCTTTAAAAAGGATAAACAAAATAGACAAACATTTAATCAAATTTATTGAAAGAAAGAGAAATCACCACCTGCCTCACAAGCACAAGGTCCTGAGTTCAATGCCCAGTATAAAAAAAAGAGAGAGAAATTACCAATATCAATGCAATTTTAAATTATAAAGTCAATATCACAATAGACACTAACAAAGTCTAGTTCATTAAAAAGCTCCTCTAAAAACTTATATTCTAAAAAATTGGAGAACTTAGAAGAAATAATTTCCTAGACAAATAGGAATTACCAAAACTGAGCGAAGATTTAAAACTGAATATAGCAATATAATAGTGGGAGTAATAAAAAAATCCTTCCAACTAAGAAAAACCAAGGACCTGATATATTTGTGGAAGAATTCTACCAGAACTTCAGGGAAGGTATAAGACCTCAAATTCTTCCATGAAATTGAAAGGGAAACAACACTGTCAAACCAATTCCCAGAAACTGACATTACCCTGATACCAAAATTAGGCAAGGACTCCACAGGAAATGAATGTATGTATGCAAAAATCCTCAACAAGATACCTGACAACAGAATACATCAAATCATTAAAATGTTCATATATCATGACCAAGTTGGTTTCATTCCAGGGATATAAGGATGCTTCTTCAACATATGCAAAAAATAAATTAGTACACCACATAAACAGAAGTAAGGACAAAAATCACATGATTATCTCAACACATGCAGAAAATGCCTTTGACAAAGTCCAACATCCATTCATGACAAAGAACAACTCTGGAAAAATAGATATTGAAAGTCCTTACCTTATATGCATAGATGCCATTTATGGTTAGGTCACTGTCAACATCATCCTAAATAGGGAAAATCTGAAAATATTTCCTCTAAAATCAGGAGTAAAATAAAAAGTTCACTCTCACCACTCTGATTCTATATAGTATTTGAAAATTTAGCAGAACAAGCAGACAAGAGAAAGAAAAGGGGCATATATAGGAAAGGAAGAAGTCAAATTATCCTTATTTGCAAATGATATCAACTGTTACATAGAAGACCTCAAAAACTTCCACCAAAGACCTTAAAAACATTAGAGAAATGCAAATCAAAACAATCTTGACATTGCATCTTACTCCAGTAAGAATGTGCTCATGTCCAGAGATTTTGCTTGAGACTAAGCTAAAGGGCAGTAGATTAATTAATCTTGCAGAAGAAAATTGAAGGCAGTCTAATGTTGAGGCCATGGCATGGCCACCATTGGGGGTAGTTATCCAGATTTATGTTGAGAACCAAGAGCAAGAAGGCCAGCAGAGTGATTCAAAACATTTTGAGTTTGGCCAGAAAGAAAGATCAAATAGATTTGTGGCTTACAAACAGGAAATAGAGAAGAAATTGGTTGCTGAAAAGACTAGCATGAAAAAGCTAAGTATTCCACAAGAAGACAACAGAAAGGATGGCCTGAGGACAACAAAAGAACCAGCAGGACTCCAGCCTTTGTAGCCTCAAAATTGCAAAGATGAAAGATTTTGCTTTCTGAAGAGATCCCCAGAGTACCATGCTCCAGAATGAAAGGGGGCTACAGAATTTGTTCCTGGAGACTGTGTTCAGAGTGCTCAGCTATCCAAGCACTTTACCCCTACATGCAAAAGAGAAGGAAGCCTGGTTACTGCTCCAACTGGTGGCAGACCTTGGCATTACCTATATGGTGCTAGTTTTAGGTGCATGCAGAATGCAAGAGTTGTGGGGTCCACCCAGATTTCTGAAGAAGGCCTGCGAAGCCAGGCAGTGTGCCACTGAGAAGGCAGTGTGGGAAGCTGTGAGTGTGAAGCTTAAGGTGCAGTGAAGAACCCAGAAATTTAGAGAAACCAGGATCATGCACCAGTCATCTGAAGAAAAGTGCAAGGAGGGAGCAGAGCTGGCCCAGGAGAGAAGCCATAGGAGCTACCACAACTGACAGTGCTGTAGGGATGAAATCACCCAAGCCCTTTGGAGTTCATATCTTGCCACAAATTGCCTGCATGCTGGTCATGGAACTGCAGGGCTTAATGTTTGCCTTGCTGGATTTTGGACTTGCTTTGGTCACCTTCCTTTGTATCGCTATATTTGTAACTTTTGTTATGATAATGTTTGTATTGTGCCTTTGGATGTTGGAAGAATTTAACTTTCTTTTCATTTGTATGAGGGCTCACAGCTAAGAGTTTGCCTTAAATCTTACAGGAGACTTTGGGCTTGGACTTCTCAGCAGTGCTGAAGCTGGCCTTTGACAACTCTTAGAAATGGACTAAGTGGGATGTACACAAATATTTGGGGGGCCAAGGGCAGAATGTTATGGCTGTGTCTAGATGTTCCTCATGGCAAGCCTCATGTGGTCATAGATGGGGATTTTTCAGAGGTGACTGAATCTAGATGTGAGTGATGCTGGGATTAAGCATGTGTGATTACTAAATCAATACACTTAATGGTTTGATGCTACCTTCATCCTGATAGCCTGGAAACAATATAAGTAACAGAAAGAGGCTTGTCTTTTCCCTTGCTTGCTTGATTTTGCTGACTTCTGCTTGCCATGAACTGGTTCTCCTGTGTTACCCATCTGCCAAGACACCCTTCTTAGGAGCCAGCTGATTATGGACTAAAAGCTCTATAAACTGTGAGCTAAGTAAACCTTTCCCCCTTTAACTTTGGGAGCCAGACATTATTTTCTTGATAGTATATATTATTTTGGTTTAATGATGCTCTTTTAGAGTATGAAATGTATAAACTGATTGCAGTGGCTAATGAATGTAATACCAGATACTTGGGTGGCTGAAGAAGAGAATTGCTTGATTCCAAGAGTTAGAGGTCATCCTTACCAATACAGTATGATCTTGTCTCAAAACACACAAACAACAAAAACCAAATAAAATTATAATATTTCTACTGAGCTTGATGGGATAAAAGGTTGCCTTGTTAAATGTGAGGGGAGAGTATTATCAATATTTTACAGTGATAGTTTTGTGTTAGTTATGTCAGTGCTTGCTCTGAAGAACATATATTCATCTTGAGTGAGATTATTTTTGAAAAAGAAGAGTATTTATATACTCAAAAGTGAAGAGGGAATATTTTGATGTTTTAAATGATGCACTTGTTTGCATTTTAAAGATGCTTGAATAATATATAATTTTGTCATTTAGATCATATAAGAATAGTGCATCACGAAGGTTGTATATTTAGTATCTTTTCCAGTACCTGAGAGTAGGAAGCATTTGAAACTTTTGAATGTATGAGTAATAAGTTGATTAATTATTTACATGCTAGTTCACAGTTGGCACTTTTGGAAGGTGATTGAATTAAACGGGAGATACATCTGTCCTTTTGGCGGGTGGGATCTAGTTGGAAGGAGTGGATATATTTTCCATCCTGGGTCTTTGCTTCTTTCTTTGCAAGATTACTTTTGTTAGGTCTTCTGCTTCCTGAAAGTCATGATATGAGCAACTTCCCTGTGCCAGAGTCTTCCATTCTGCTTCCCTTCCTCCCTTGGAGCCAGCTGGTCATGGACTTAAAATATGAACCAAAATATACCTTTCCTCTTTAAGTTGTGGGTTTCATGTTGTGAGAAAGTTAACAAAGTAGACCTCTAGAGGAAGATTTGGGGAACTAGGATATAAACTTTGGAACTGTGGAGCAGAGAGAAACCTGGTATTAGCATACAGGTGTACCGTAGATGTATTATAGATATTGTTCCACAACACCAACATAAAATGAATATTCCAATAAAATAAGTCACATAATTTATTTTGCTTTCCCAGTTCTTTTAAAAGTAAAAAGAAGAAGCAATATATACCATGTACAGGTACAAATTCCTTAAGATAAATGTTATTATGTATACCTCAGATGTACCTATAAAAAATAAAAAGTTATGTTTACATTACATTATAGTATATTAAGTGTGCAATGAAATTATATTTGAAATACAATTTACATACTCTAATAAGAATTTTTTATTGCCAAAATATGCTAATGATCACCTGATTCTTCTCTGAGTCATAATCATTTTAATGGTGAAAGAACTTGCCTTTATATTTATGTACACTACTTATTAGTGATAGTTGCTGAAGTTTGAAGTGGCTCTAGAAACTTCTTAAAATAAGATGAAAATAAAGTTTTCCACATTAATCAATTGTTCCTTTCATGAAATATTTCTCTTGGCATGCAATGCTTTTTTTATAACATTTCACCCATGATGGAACTTCTTCCAAAATTTAACTCTGTTTACCTAACTCTTTTTGCTGCATTATCAGCTAATCTTATGTAATAGCTAGATACTTTATTGTCATTTCAACAATGTTTACAGCATCTTCCTCAGAAGTAGATTACATCTCTAGAAAATTGCTTTCTTTACTCTCATATAAGAACTCTTTATCCATTTGAATTTCATTGTGAGATTTTGGCAATTGGGTCATATGTTTAAGTTTCAGTTCTAATTCTAGTTCTCTTGCTATTTTCATGATTTTGCAGTTGCTTCTTCTGAAGTTTTGAACACTTTTGCTATGGTTTAGATGTTAAATGTCACCCCAAAATCTCACATTTGGGAGGAGTGTCTGGGCAGAAGTGGTGAGAGTCACTGGAGGTGTGACTTGGAAGGGGATATTCTTACCCTGATGCTTGCCTTCTCTCTACTTCCTGACCATCCTGTAGTGAACAGCTGTCCTCCACCATGCCATATTGCCATGTCATTTCTTCCTTGGAGCTGATCCACCATAGACTGAGTCCACTCAAACTGTGAACCAAAATTAAAATCTTCTTCTTTAAGTTATGAATCTTGGGTATTTTGTTCCAGTGGTACAAAAGTAGCTCATATAGAAAATTGGTACAGAGGGAGGATTCATTGCTGTAATAAGTACTTTACCATATGGTTTAGAAAAATTTGGAATTGCTTCATAGGAGAAACTGGAAAATGTTTTCAGATGCAGACTAGAGAAATCCTAGAATGTTTGGGAAGTGCTTCATATGCAATATTGGTCAGAGGTCAAAAGAGTAGGTTTTTGGACAGTATAGACCAGGTTCAGGGAGTTCCAGTTGGGAACAAAGACAATATATGTTATACTCTGGAAGAAAATTTATCTCCATTTTCCCATGTCCTGAGTACTTCTAGGAGACTGACATTAAGGATAGTAGACTAATTAACCTGATGGAGGAAATTTCAAAGCAACCCAAATGTTGAGGTGGTGGTAATGGATCTTTGCTGCCTTTAGCCAGGTTTACAGTGAGACTAGGGAACAAAAGCAGAGTCAAATAAGCTTTTTAAAAATTTCTTGTGCCTAGAAGGAAAGTGTAAGTTTGGGGCCCAGTAGAGCTTGATTGCTGAACAGATTAGCATTAAACAGAAGCCAACCGACTTTGCATCAGGACAATAGGAAAGATGGCTCCATAGCATCTGAGAAATTCCAAACCCCCTCCATCACAAGCTCAAAGGCGCAAGAGTCTAAACCTTTCTTTTGAGAAATGAGCCCCAGGCAAGGAAAATGTTTCCCCAGGATTTATTTTACCATATTAAGCCATCTGAACAATGAGTCTAATGCAGCCATGATCAAATGCTCAGATGTCAGACCTTGCATGCAGTGGTGGCTTTTCAGACATGCAGAATTCAAGGGTTTTGTGGTTATGTGGGATTCCATGTGGATTTCAAAGGAAGGCCTTGAAGGCCAGGCAGTTTTCTCCTGAGATACCAATACATGAAGCAGTGAGAGTAAAACTGATAGTGCTTTGGAGAACCTAGGACATTGAAGATGCCAGGAACATAGAAGTTTTGCTGAGGAAAGCCATAGAGAGCAGAACCAACGTAAGAGAGAAGACATGTGGGTTGCATACAGCAAGGCCATAGGTATCTAAACCCTTTGGAGTTCACTTCTCACTACAACTTGCCCTGAGTGCTGGATAGAGATATACAGAATTTTGTTTGCCTTACAGGGTTTTGGGCTTGCTTTGATCCTTTTTTTAAAAATTGAATTTATTGGTACATTCTAGGTATACAGTACAGTTACACTCATTACTGGGATTTTGTACCTCTACATGCCAGGTCTTGGTTCTCATTTTTCCCCTTGTCCCTGCCCTCCCTTCACCCCCTCCTCCCCTCTCCACCTTCAAATGATCCTGTTTTTGTCTATTCTCTTGCTTCCTTACTTTTGGAATTGCAATCTTTACCCTGTGACATTGTGTGCTGGAATTGTTTAATGTTCTTTTTGACTTTTACAGGGACTCACAGCTAAGGGTTTACCTTGATTCTTAGAGAAGAATTTGAACTTAGACTTTTTAGCTATACTGAAACTGTCAACACTGGCAGTTCTTAGAAATGCACTAAATGCTTTTCATATAATGAGAAGGATGTGAGCACTTTGGAGGCTATGAGTGAAATGTTACAGTTTAGATCTAAAACGAGCTCCCTCCCCCACAAAGCATCATGTTGAAAGATGAGCCCTGGTCAGGAAGAGCACGTGATTGGGAACATGACTTGAAAATATGTATTCTCATCCCCAGCTTCTTACTTCTCTCTCTGCTTCCTGATTACTATATGGTGAACAGCTTTTCCACACCGTGCCCCTTCTGCCCTGGAGCTAGCCATCCATGGACTGAATCCAGTGAAACTGTGAGCCAAAATAAACCTTTGCTTCTTTATGTTGGAGGTGTTGAGTATTCTTTTTCCAGTGACAGGAAAGTAGCTAATATATCCTAAATCTCTGCATGAGGGTTAGAATCAACTTCTTCCAAATTGTTGTTAATATTGACATTTTGACTTCCTCCAATGAATTGTGAATATTCTTAATATCATCTGAATCCTTCCCATAATATTTCCCATTTAGTTGGCCCAGATCACCAGGGGAACTCTTACATCATCAAGCTACAATGTCACAATAAATAATAATAAAACCTAAAAGGAAAATATAACTTCTTGAATCATAGGCTGTAGAATAAATGTATTAGCAGAAATGAAAATATTAATCTCATTATATATCTCTATCTGAGCTCTAGCTGATATTTGGACCTTGATGTTCCTTTTATAGTGCAAAAATAGAGTAAATCTGGCATAATTAAGTGACCCAAGATTTTCAGAATGGTAAGTGAGCATCGGATTGAACTTAAAGTCCCCAATTTCTTTAACCCCTAAAAAGAGACTCAGCCCATCATTTGAAACTTTGAATACAAGTGTTGATTTCTCTATAGCTATGAAAGCCCTACACAGTGCATTCTTCCAAACTTAGCCTCTTTCTCCTTAATTTAAAATATATTGTTTAGGATAACTGCCTCTTTCAATTATCTTATCTACATTTTCTGGATAGCTTGTTACAGCTTCTACACATTGATGCTTCCCCTTATACTGTACTTTTATGATATGGAGATTGTGTCTTTTATTAAACTTCATTAAGGAAACTTGGATTAGCTTATAACTTTTTTATAAGCTTTTCTCATCTTTTTCACTCTTCATAGAACTAAAGAGAGTTAGAATCTTGTTCGAGATCAATCTTTGTATTAAACTAATGATGGTCCTATCTTCTATCCACATCATTTAAACTTTCTCTTATATCAACAATAATGCTACTTCACTTTCAGGCCATTCATGTGTTCACTGGAATAGCTCTTTTAATTTCCCTAAGAACTTTTCTTTTGCATTAACAGTGGTGCAAACATGTTGGCTTTCAGTTTGTCATGCCTTATGATATGCCATCCTTAGTTTAATCATTAATAGTTTTGATTCAAAGAGAAACATTCACCTCCACTCCTCCCTTCACTTGAATACCCACAGGCCATCATAGAGTTATTTATTGGCCCAATTTTAATGTTATATTGTCTCTGGAAATAAGGATTTCTAAGGAGAGAGGGAGAGATACAGAATGATCATCAGCAGAGCAGACAGAATACAAATTTATCATTTAAATTCTCAGTCTTATGTGAACATTGTTTGTGGTGCCCAAAACATTTATAATAGAAACATGAAAAAAATCACCTACTTCAGATTATTGTAATATTTATAGACACAATTAGAAGGACTAAAATATTGTAAAAATTATCAAAATGTGAGTGACATGGAAACACAAAGGGAACACATGCTATGGAAAAAACCAAAAAACAAAAAAATTATCAGTCAACTTGCTTGATGTGACTTTTCAATAAATCTTGTCTTTTAAAAGTGAAATATCTGCAATAAACTGAAGACAATAATATGAGATAGGACTGTAGTAAAAAAAATCTCTGATCAGATAATAGAGCTACACATCACTTCTAGAAGATGACTGAAACTAAAGGTTTTGAAGAGACAAGGTAACAACTAGGCATATGATGACATCTTTGAATTCAATTGAGTGGAAGAAGTTGAAGGTGGTGTTGTGGATATATTTACCTTATGATACTGTTTCTCCAGAAAATAATATTCTCTATGTACATGGTCATAGGAATAAGTCACAATGTCCATATTTCAATATTATGCTATTCTTATTATCATAATTAATTCAATCATAATAACTGAGACTCATCCCAGCCTTTTAGAGTACCTTACTTGAGAATTAGGGTGGAGAAAATTTGTTTTCTTACACCAAGCTTACTATATGTGTATCAAATAGAACTCAACTCCATAAATAGACATGAAAGAAATGCTGCTACATTTTATTTTGGTTCAGTCAAATCTGACTCCAAATGTTTACTCTGTTGAGAAATTTTCTCAATTTGTGGGAAATTGATTTTAAGTTATTTTTGTTAATTCCTTCTCCCTATAAGTCATGAAGAATATGAGAGGCTTGTTTGGTCCTTGAATAATGAAGGTTACCAGTGATAGTCTCATCATCTAGGCCTCCTTCTTATCTTCTAATAGGTGTGTGGCAACCTTTGGTGAGGAATTTTTTTTAACTAGAAAATGAAATAAATGCTCTGTAGTTATTTTCTGGTTTGAGTTCTTACTCCTATGGGTCGAAATAACACAATGGAAGAAAAGATCTTGACTACATTTTTGGTATAGTGTAGAATAAACTACATGAAGACCTGCAGCAGGGAGGCAAAGTGAAACTGACAACTTTCTTGCTCATGGAGAACAAGGGAAGTGCATTGGGACTGAAAAAAATCATCCCTCCTCCATTTATCCTTATCTCTTCACCTGACTTCTTTCTCCTGGGTCTTATTCATTCACAACTTTTTGTTTCTCTCGCCTTATCATTTGCCTCCCTTCAATTTTTTTCTGTAACATTTATATGAGTGGTAGAGATTTTTCCCATCCTCTTTTACCATTACCAATTTTTTACCCAATTTTCTCTGTTATCCACTTCTTAATATATAATAGACCATAACCAACATTATGATCTGTTACCTCCTTCTCTTTTTTCTTTCCCTACAACAGAGCAGAAGACTTATTTTTTTATTTTTATTTTTTGTTACCGGGGATCAAACTCAGGACCTCGTGCTTGTCAGGCAGGCATGCTGTCACTGAGCTAAATCCGTGGCCTTGACAAGGAGACTTTTTAAAAACACATTTTTTCTTTTTTCTTCCCTAATCTGGCAACACCCAGACCCCAGCTTCCTGGGCTTTGGATAAGTGATTCTATAAAATTACTGCTGAATGCTGTTTTTCACCATTAAATACACTACCACCACATTAAGTGCATATAAGCTGTGACTTAAGTCACTGATTGTTATGACGCTTACACTATAATCATGGATTTCTGTTCTAGACTACAAGGAGATCCAAAGCAGCGTATCATGTTATGTTATTTTTCAACTAGCCCTAATAGATACCACTGTAGTGGATTAGCCTGTTACAAATGTAGCTGATTTGATTGCATAGGAATTAACCCTGGCTCTGTGGAAAATTTTGTGCCGTGAACTTGCCTGCCAAATCCATCATTACACCGAGGGAGAGGGACAGCAAAAGTTTTTAACTCACTCTGAGGAAAAGACTGGAACCAAGCAGGCAGACGGTGCTGGGCTTGGGGACTGGTGTGGCAGAGTGGTCACAGGGTCACTGGTACAGCCCATGGGGCTGGGCTCTAGAGGGCCCTCTCATCCTGGTGCTCCATGGGAGCCAAGGTGGGAGGTGGGGTGCAGCCAGTGTGAAACTGTTTGGTCCTGCTGTGACCATGTGTGCTTTGGTCAGTGCTGCACCTCTATCTGCAGCTGCGCTCCCTGCCGCCCACCCACACCTCTGGGGCCAGCCAGGCAGATCAATCTGCCTTACTTCCTCAGTGGAAATCTAGTCACTATGATGTGGTGATTGGTGTGCTGTCAGCTCAAAATAATCATGAACTTTGAAATGTGATAAGAAACACCTGGCTGAAGAATTTGACAGAACATCCAGCATTAAGTCAACATGTTTTTGTGAAGTTCATAATAAATACTCATGTCTGTGAAGTGCCTGTGGGAGACAGGGAGGAACTTTACTTCCGCTCAACATCACGAGTCCAGTTTTGAATCAGGAAATTGAGGTATTCAGTCTTTCTGAAGATGCTACATCAGAGCTCTCCAAGGACCAAGATGTTAGTGTGAGCTTCCGAGTTCTCTACCCAATCATTATTACCAGTCTTGGGTTTTTCTACGACACCAGTTATGTGGGTTTCCAGAGTAGCATCACAGTAAAGCTTTATCAGGCAGAATATGAGGAGGGCCTCTTCATCGATTGCTTTAGTCCGCTGAGCTGTGGTGATCAGGTGAACAAGACATGGTACAAGGCTGTAGAACAATTCATTTTACAAGAGAACTTCAAAATTACAGTAATGTAGGAGAGCCAAGACTCACATGGTCGCATATCAAAAAATCTTCACAAAGTAATGGTCAGTGATGGAGGGGGAGTTCTCAGAGTCATTATGGCTGGGGAGAGTGCACTGCCTCATGAATTCATGGAAGATATGAAGTTGCAGGTGGTTCTATTTACACTATTCAGGAAGGTGATGCTCTCTTACATAACCTTCACTCTCAGCCTCAGCGACTCTTTGATCATATGAGGAATTTCCATGAGGAAGGTTCCTTATTGAAGGCAGAAAGCAGGGACTATGGTGACATTGTGATTCTGGATGTTGTCAGTACTTACTGAAATGCTCCTCCAAAATTATTGAGCTTCAAAGATATAAGAAAATGGAAAGATATCCCCTGATCCTGGGTAGAAAGAATCAATATAGTGAAAATGGCCATACTACCAAAAACTGATATACAGATTCAATGCGATGCCAATACAAATTCAACACTTTATTTCACAGAACTAGAAAAAATAATTCAAAAATTCATTTGGAACCAGAAGAGATCTAGAATATCAAAAGCCATCCTAGGCAACAGAGACATGGCAGTGGGTATAACAATCCCCAATTTGAAACTATACTACAAAGCCACTGTGGTAAAAACAGCACAGTACTGACAATGAAACAGATCTGAGGATCAGTGGAGCAGATTGGAAGATACAAAACCAACTCCCAATGGAGTCAGCTACCTCATCTTTGATAAAGGAGCTGACCATCCTCAGTGGAGGAAAGATAGCCTCTTTAATAAGAGGTGTTGGAAAAACTGGATTTCAACCTGCCACAGATTAAAACTAGACCCTTATCTTTCACCATGCACTAAATTAAAATCCAAATGGATTAAAGATCTAAATATTAAAACAGAAACATTAAACTTGCTGGAAGGTAAGTTAGGCAGAACTCTGGAAGACATTGGCATAGGAAAAGACTTTATGAACAAATCCTCAGTAGCACTGGAACTAGCAGATAGAATCAACAAATGGGATCTCATCTTATTAAAAATCTTCTGTACTGCCAAAGAAACCATCAGCAGAACTAAGAGACAACCTACAATGTGGGGAAAAAATTTTTACCAGCTGTTCCTCAGACAAAGGACTATTATCAAGAATATATAAAGAACTCAAAACAATCAGCCCCCCCAAATATAAAGACCCGATTCAAAAATGGGCATCTGAAATGAACAGACATTTCTCAGACAAAGAAGTAAAAGCAGCAAATAAATATATGAAAAAATGTTCCACATCACTGATCATTCAAGAGATGCAGATGAAAACAACACTGAGATTCCACTTCACCCCACGAAGAATGGCTGCTATCAAGAAATCACACAATAACAAATGTTAGCTGTGTTGTGGGGAGAAAGGAACCCTTCTCCATTGATGGTGGGAGTGCAGACTGGTGTAACCACTATGGAAATCAATATGGAGATACCTCAAAGAGCTTGGACTGGAGATTCCATTTGACCCAGCCATCCCTCTGCTGGGTATCTTTCCAAAAGAGCTATAAGAATCATATCACAGAGAAGTATG
>NW_022900951.1:60547893-60571336 GCF_012274545.1 Fukomys damarensis | reverse complement strand
GGTGAAGGAAGGGCGGGGACAAGGGGAAAAAATGAGAACCAAGACATGTCATGTAGAGGTACAAATTCCCAACAATGAGTGTAACTGTACTGTATTCCTAAAATTTACCAATAAACGCAATTAAAGCTGAAACAAACTAGACCCTTATCTTTCACCATGCACTAAACTGAAATCCAAGTAGATTAAAGATCTAAATATTTAAAAAGAGACCCTAAATTTGCTGGAAGATAAGTTAGGAAGAGCTCTTGAAGATATTTGAATGGGAAAAAACTTTATGAACAAATACTCAGTAGCACAGGAATTAGCAGAAAGAATCAACAACTGGGAATCTCATCTTATTAAAACGCTCCTGCACTGCAAAGGAAACCATCAACAGAACTAAAAGACAGCCTACAATGCGGGAAAAAATTTTACCAGCTGCTCCTCAGACAAAGGACTATTATCAAGGATATATAAAGAACTCAAACCAATCAGCCCCCCCAAATATAAAGACCCAATTCAAAATGGGCATCTGAAATGTACAGACATTTCTCAGACAAAGAAGTAAAAGCATCAAGTATGTATATAAAAAGTGTTCTACATCACTGGTAATTTGAGAGATGCAGATGAAAACAACACTGAGATTCCACCTAACCCCACACAGAATAGCTGCTATCAAGAAATCAACCAATAACAAATGTTGGTGGGGTTGTAGGGAAAAAGAACCCTTCTCCATTGTTGGTGGGAGTGCAGACTTTTGCAACCAGTATGGAAATCAATATGGAGATACCTCAAAGAGCTGGGACTAGAGGTTCCACTTGAACCAGCCATCCCTCTGCTGGGTATCTTTCCAAAAGAATTAAAAGAATCATATCACAGTGATATATGTGCATCTATGTTTAGAGTGGCACAGTTTGTACTATCTAAAACTTAGCAACAGCCCATTTGCCCATCAGTTGGAGACTGGATAAAGAAGATGTGGTTTTTCTATAAAATGGGATTCTACTCAGCTATAAAGAATGAGAAATTAGATTCATTCATAGGAAAATGGAAGAAAATGGATATATTGAGGATATACTCCTAAGTGAAACAAGTAAGTCACACATATATAAATACTGAATAGTTTCTCTGGTGTGAAAAACTATAATAGTACATAAGATACTGAGGATATAATTGACAATGTGAAATAGGAATAAAAGGGCTAAAGAATTAGGGAAAGTGGGAAGGGTAGGGGAAAGGCAATAGGGGAAAAATGTATGAGAAAATGAAAAAATGGAAATAAAGTGATTGTAAATGGGGAATGGAGGAGGGTTGAAGGGAGGGCAGAGACAAGGGGGAAAATGTGAAGCGACCTGTCATGTAAAGGTACAAGATCCCAATGATGAATGTAACTGTATTGTATACCTAAAATGTACCAATAAATTCAATGAGAGATTAAAAAATAAAATATCTAAAAAAATCCAAAATTATTGAGCTTCTGTATGCCGACTTTGGAAACAACCAGTTTCAATTTGTTGCTAGAGACAGATGATGAGTGTTACATAGACTTAGAAGCTGTATTTAATAGAATTGTCCAGGAGAATCTAGATGGATCCAATTTTTAGTGGCAAAATTTCAGACTGAATTGGGAGGTTTACCTAACTGGCAAGAGGCAAGAGTTGGAGTACTCCAGCCCAGCCAACCCTACCTTTTCATGCAGGTCAGGCTATGTGATTTCCAGGGACATAGTCAGCTGGCTGGCAAGCATCTCTGAGAAATTAAAGAACTAACAGGGTGGATATTTGGATGGCAGCCATAGGACCGAAAAGATATCAGAATAGCCTGAGGCTGTGTGAGAAGACCTACAAAAAAGGAATGTTGTCCTCCCAATAGTACTCGCCACAGAAACTGGCAGAGATGTGGGAATTGAAACAGCTGTGTGGTGAACCTTGTCTGTGTGAATCAAGGTCATGATCACTTAAACCAATAATATAAAGACTGGGATGGGCAAATGATAACTCCCTGTAAGCCTGAGGAAAACCCACAGGTTGACAGTAGAATATATGGTTTTTCAGGAAAGTTCTCAGCTGGCACTTTCTCTTTTTGCTAGTGTGGATTTCTTTCTTTCTTTTTTTTTTTTTTAACCTCATTGAGTTTATTGGTACATTTTAGGGATACAGTACAGTTACATTCATTATTGGGATCTTGTACCTTTACATGACAGGTCTTGGTTCTCATTTTTTCCCCTTGTCCCTGCCCTCCCTTCACCCCCTCCTCCCCTCCCCATTTACAAATATGCTATATCCATTTTTTCATTTTCTCCTGTTTTTTTCTTTTCCCTTATTACCTTTTCCCTACCCTCCCCAGTGTGAATTTCTTAGTTGCACAGATTTCCTGCTTAAAAATCGACTGATACTATAGCATAGGAAAATAATTTTTATTAATATAATGGAAGATGATTTTTTTAAAATACCAAATTGTTTTATAAAAGGAGAAATATATCCAAATCCTAAGGCATTTTTGCTAGTTCATCGTAATCACTTTTGGTTAAAATGGCCTGGTTAAGAAATTTTGAGTAGTGGAGAGTGGAGCCGTGTGGACTGGTGAGGAGGAGTGGAGCCCCTGTGGAGCTAGGCTGCTACCCCACCCCCATTGCCCCGGAACTCTGAGCAGCTCAGACTGGTGAAGAGTGGAGCCTCATTGGTGCTCCTGCAGTACCTCCGAAGTGGCTCACTCCCATCCCCACCTCTGGCCTCCTGATTGTGCTGGTACCTGGATCCACACCACAAGGAGTAATAAAGGCCAATATCCCTAGCTCTAGAAGACAGAGCAGAAGTGAGCAACAGAAAGACAGCCTCTCTCAGGTTCTTTGATGAAAATTGAAGCTAACTGGAAAAGTGAAGAGAATATCTGCAATAAAGGCATACCAGGCCATCATGGTTGGTAAATTGGAGGGATTATCCATAGGAATGTGGATTATCCTTGGGGGAAGGGCAGATAGAACCTGCAGTAGAACCTTGCAGAGTTCAACCCAGTGGCAAATCAGGGAGCTCAACCTGGACCTTGCAGCCAGAAATCAGCCTGAATCTCAGGGGTCCTCTGCTGGCTTCCTGAGACTAATTGACTTAGATCTGCATATTGCTGCCCACATTGTCTTTTGTGACAGAAGAGACATACCATGAAGGAGGCCCTTCATTTTTACTTTTATTTTTTTATTTTATGGTACCAGGGATCGAACTTCAGACCTTGTGCTTGTGAGGAAGGTGGCAGAACCACTGAGCTAAATACCCAGCCCATACATTTTTATTTTGTATTAAACTTTTTCTTTTCCTATTATTTTTAATATTTAATTTTTATTTTTTCTACTCTTCTCAAATTCGGGTCCTTTTTTCTTTCTTCTTTTTCATTTTTTCTTTTCTTTCTCACTCTCACTCTCCCACATTGTTCTTCATCTCCCTTAATTTTCCTATTTCTGCCCTAATTTAGATTTCTGCTTTTTTTTCTTTTTTTCTCTTTTTCTTTCTCTCAATTGTCATTAGTTTTGAAGGAATGTGAGTACAGTTTCTAGCTTCCATACTGCTGTTAGGTTGTTCTATTCTTGTCTTTGTTCTTTCATTCTTTCTTTTCCTCTTGCCTTCAACAGTTTCCTAGAATTTGCTTGATCTTTCTTTGTCCTCTATCCTCAGTTCTAACCTTGCACTATCATTCTACATATGTATCCTTCTCTTCCCAACTCCTTCTAAGTGCCCATCCTGAAGAATAAATTTACTAAATTGAAGATTTTATTCATTATAAACATATTTTGGCCTGGTCCTTGATTTTGATTTAATTCACTTGGTTAAAGGTGATAGATCAATAACTACCACAAATTGTCATTTTCTAAGCCATTCTTCATGCTATTGTGTTGCTGATTGTATCAATTGGGCTAAGGTGCTGTGATTAATCTAATTAGTTGTTCCTCCTGGTATTATGAAAATGAGGGTGTCTCAGAGTCATTAGAGATGCAAAATTTAAAGATCAGCTGTATCTGGAAGATCAAAATATTAACCAAAGGAATTACACCAAGGACAGCACCAACAAGAAAAAGAGAAATGAGAAGAAATTTAAGCAAGGCACAAATACAGACTTCCTGTTCAAAAAGCAAATTCTGGGGGAAACAAGGTGGAAAATTCTGACAATCAACCACCTGGACACCCTGAACTCATAGCACAAGAAGTTATGAAATGGATGAATGAGCCTCTAGAAAAATTCAAAACAGAAATAACTTCACAGATAACTACAGAGATGGTCAGCAAAATGAAAGATGCAATTAAAAACTCTAGAACTGTAACACAAAAAAGTAGATGAGTTCAGGACCATGATAGAAGTGGTAAATACTCAGCACATAGGAAAGAAATGGAAGCCATGAATGCCCAACATAGGAAGGAAATGGAATCCATGAAACAGATTCAAACAGATATCCAGGAGATTAAAAACTGTATTATAAATATACACAACAGACTGAGCCAATCTGAAGACAGAGTATTAAATATAGATGACAGGATGATAGTTGGTCAGTGACTGGGAAAAGACAGATCTCTTAAAAATAGAAAGGGATCATAAGAAATATATCCAACAGCACATAGATGACACAAAGAAGAATAATATAAGACCAATAGGAGTCCATAAAAAGCAAAAGAAATACAAATGACATAAAAAAGTTGTTCACAGAATTAATGACAGAAACCATCCCAAACAGAGCAAAAGAATTTGACATACAGATAAGTGAGGCATATAGGACTCCAACTAGCCATGATGGAAAAAAATCTACACCTAGAAATATAATAATCAAGATCTGTGAAATCCAACAGAAGAACAAAATGCTACAAGCATCTAGAGAAAAGGAACAAATCAAATGCAAAGCTAAGTGCATCAAAATCATAGCAGACCATGGCTCGAGATTTAACTCAGTGGTTCTGCTGGTTGCCTCACAAGTGCAAGGTCCTAAATACAATGCTGGTACAAGAAAAACAAAGAAAGAAAGAAACACAACAAACTTTTCAACACAAACCCTCAGGTCAAGGAGAGCCTGGAGTGAGGTATTTCAAGCACTAAAAGAGAACAACATCCAACCTAGAATGATGCATCCTGCAAAAACACTCTTTCAAAACTGATGGGGAAATAAGATACTTCCATGTCAAAGAACACCCGAGAAACATCATGAATACCAAACCAGCACTGCAAACAATTCTAAACAGTATCCTAGAAAATGACAATGAAGATCACAACTCCATGAGGCCCAACAGAGAAAATCCATCAGGCAAGGCAAGAAAGTAAAATGAGAGGGGAAAAAATTAAAAAGAGCCAACATAGAATAGGAACATGACAAAGATAACTCACTATGTATCAGTTATAACCATCAATCTTAATGGCCTCATTTAACCAATCAAAAGAAATTGACTGGCAGAATGAATTAAGAAGCAAAATCCAACAATAAACTCTTTACAAGAAGCACACATAGTTCAAAGAGAAACTCATAGGCTAAAAGTAAAAAGATGGGAAACAATTCTCCATGTAGCAGGAGCTCAGAAAAAACAGGGGTAGCTATCTTATTTGCAACCAAATAAATTTCAAACCAAAAATAATTAAGAAAGACAAAGAAGGTCAATACATCCTTGTAAAGGGAACAATCAAAGAGGAAGTGATGACAATCATAAATATATATGCATCATTTAGTAGCACCCACAACTATAAAAAACAAATATTAAGGGACATGAAAAACCAAATAAGCACTAATAAAATTGCAGTGGGGGACCTCAATATTCACTGTCACAAATGGATAGATTATCTAGATAAAATCAGCAACAAAATACTAGAACTGAACAAAGCTTTAGAACAAATGAACTTAGCAGACATGTACAAAGTGTTCCAGTCCAGAAAATCTGAATATACATTCTTTTTGGCTGCACAGAGGCTATTCTCCAAAATAGAGCACATACTAGCTCATAGAATATGTATAAGTAAATGTGAAGGAATTGAAGTTATCCTATGTATATTATCAGACCATAGTGCAATTAAACTGGAGATCATTAGCATTAGCAACTGCAAGAACTTCACAAACACATGGAAATTGAACAACATTCTCATGAACATCCAATGGGTCACAGCTGAAATTAAAGAAGAAATTAGACAGTTTTTACAAATAAATGATAATGCCAGTACAACGTACAGGAATCTATGGGACACAATGAAAGCAGTTCTATGGAGGGAAATCCATAGCAGTGAAATCCAACACTAGAATAACAGAGAGAGCTCAAACAAAGACCCTAATATTGAGTCTTAAGCTCCTAGAAAAAGAAGAGCAAGAAGGGAGGAAATTATATAGATCAGAGCAGAAATCAATGCAATGGAGACTAAGAGAATGATACAAAAAAATCAATGAATAGAAGAAGAGTTGGTCTTTTGAAGGAATAAATAAAATCTATAAACTCTTAGCCAACCTTATCAAAAAAAAAAAAAGAAAAGTAAAAGGCTCAGATCCATGCAATTAGTGACAAAAAAGTTGATGGAATAAGAGATCCATCAGACAGAGGATTATCAATACCTACTTCAAGAACCTGTACTCCAATAAAATGGAAAACACAGAAGAAATGGATAGATTTCTGATACATATGAATTACCAGAGCTAAACAAAGAAGATAAAAAATTATAAACACCCAAGTTACAATCAGTGAAATTAAAAACTTAATTAAAAATTTAGCAACAAAGTAAAGCCCAGGTCCTGATTCCTTCACTGCTGAATTCTATAAAACAGCTAGAGCAGAATTATTGCCACTTCTCTTTAAACTTTTGAATGAAAGAGAAAGGGAAGCAATATTTCCAAATTCATTTCTGAAAGCAAGTGTTACTTTGATCCCAAAACAAGGGAAAGACCCAACCAAGAAAGAGAACTACAGGCTATGTCCCTAATGAACATAGATGCAAAAATCATCAATAAGATTCTAACAAACAGAATACACAGGGTCATCAAGAAGATCATACATCCTGACCAAGTTGGTCTTATTCCAGAGACGCAAGGATGGTTCAACATATGTTAAGCAATAAATGTAATACATTATATTAATAGAGTGAAGGACAAAAACCATATGAACATATCAATAGATGCAGAAAAGGCATTTGACAATTTTTTTTTGCATTTGAAAAAATTTAACACCCATTCATGATAAAAACCCTGCAGAAAATTGGAATGGTCTTTATCTCAACTTGATAAAGGCTATATATGAAAAAAAAACAGCCAACTATATGGTCAAAAACTGAAAACTTTCATGCTAAAATCAGGAACAAGACAAGGATGTCCACTATCTCCACTTGTGTTTGTTATATCTCTGGAAATATTAGACACGGCAATTAGACAAGAGAAAGAAAATAAATGCAATAATTGACAATGTGAAATGGCGAGAAAAGGGCTAAAAGTGTAGGGAAAGTGCAAAAGGTAGGGGAAAGGTAATAAGGGAAAAATATATGAGAAAATGAAAAAAACGGAAATAAAGTGTTTGTAAATGGGGAGGGGAGGAGGGGGTGAAGGGAGGGCAGGGACAAGGGGAAAAAATGAGAACCAAAACCTGTCATGTAAAGGTACAAGATCCCAACAATGAATGTAACCTCACTGTATACCTAAAATGTGCCAATAAACTCAATGAGATAAAAAAAAGAAAAGAAATAAATGCAATAAAAATAGGAAAGGAAGAAGTTAAAGTGTCATTTTTGCTGATGATATGATACTCTACATAGAAGACCCAAAATATCTGCCAAAATCCTTCTAGACTTCATTGACAGATTCAGTAGAGAAGCTAGATACAAGAAATACACTAAAAGGTCAGAAGCCTTCTAGTACACAACAGACTCACTGATAAAGAAATTAGGGAAACAATTCCTTTTACAATAGCATACCAAAAAAAAAAAAAAATTCAAGAACCTGTACTCCAATAAAATGGAAAACACAGAAGAAATGGATAGATTTCTGATACATATGAATTACCAGAGCTAAACAAAGAAGATAAAAAATTATAAACACCCAAGTTACAATCAGTGAAATTAAAAACTTAATTAAAAATTTAGCAACAAAGTAAAGCCCAGGTCCTGATTCCTTCACTGCTGAATTCTATAAAACAGCTAGAGCAGAATTATTGCCACTTCTCTTTAAACTTTTGAATGAAAGAGAAAGGGAAGCAATATTTCCAAATTCATTTCTGAAAGCAAGTGTTACTTTGATCCCAAAACAAGGGAAAGACCCAACCAAGAAAGAGAACTACAGGCTATGTCCCTAATGAACATAGATGCAAAAATCATCAATAAGATTCTAACAAACAGAATACACAGGGTCATCAAGAAGATCATACATCCTGACCAAGTTGGTCTTATTCCAGAGACGCAAGGATGGTTCAACATATGTTAAGCAATAAATGTAATACATTATATTAATAGAGTGAAGGACAAAAACCATATGAACATATCAATAGATGCAGAAAAGGCATTTGACAATTTTTTTTTGCATTTGAAAAAATTTAACACCCATTCATGATAAAAACCCTGCAGAAAATTGGAATGGTCTTTATCTCAACTTGATAAAGGCTATATATGAAAAAAAAACAGCCAACTATATGGTCAAAAACTGAAAACTTTCATGCTAAAATCAGGAACAAGACAAGGATGTCCACTATCTCCACTTGTGTTTGTTATATCTCTGGAAATATTAGACACGGCAATTAGACAAGAGAAAGAAAATAAATGCAATAATTGACAATGTGAAATGGCGAGAAAAGGGCTAAAAGTGTAGGGAAAGTGCAAAAGGTAGGGGAAAGGTAATAAGGGAAAAATATATGAGAAAATGAAAAAAACGGAAATAAAGTGTTTGTAAATGGGGAGGGGAGGAGGGGGTGAAGGGAGGGCAGGGACAAGGGGAAAAAATGAGAACCAAAACCTGTCATGTAAAGGTACAAGATCCCAACAATGAATGTAACCTCACTGTATACCTAAAATGTGCCAATAAACTCAATGAGATAAAAAAAAGAAAAGAAATAAATGCAATAAAAATAGGAAAGGAAGAAGTTAAAGTGTCATTTTTGCTGATGATATGATACTCTACATAGAAGACCCAAAATATCTGCCAAAATCCTTCTAGACTTCATTGACAGATTCAGTAGAGAAGCTAGATACAAGAAATACACTAAAAGGTCAGAAGCCTTCTAGTACACAACAGACTCACTGATAAAGAAATTAGGGAAACAATTCCTTTTACAATAGCATACCAAAAAAAAAAAAAAATCCAGGAATCAATCTAATGAAGGAAGGAAAAGTCCTCTATGCCAAAAACTACAGCACTCTGAAAAAAAGAGATTGAAGAGATAGAAGAAAATGGAAAATCATCCCTTCTTCCTGGGTAGGAAGAACCAACATAGTGAAAATGGGCATGCTACCAAAATTGCTATATTGATTCAATGCAATCCCATTTGAAATTCCAACAGTATATTTCACAGAGCTATGGAAGTGAATCCAAAAGTTCATTTAGAACCAGAAGAGATCTAGAATAACAGAAGCCATTCTAGGAAACAGAGACATGGCAGGCAGTACCACAATCCCCAACTTGAAACTATACTACAAAGCCTCTGTGTTAAAAACAGCATGGCATTGGCAATCAGACCCAAGAATCAGTGGAATAGATTATAAGATGAAGAAACAACTCCCAATGTACTCAGCTACCTCATCTTTGACAGAGCAGCCAACCATCCTCACTGGAGGAAAGATAGCCTCTTCAACAAATGTTGCAAAAACTGGCTTTTAATCTGCCAAGAATTAAAAGTAGACACGTTTCTTTCACCATGTACTAAACTAAAATCCAAATGGATTAAAAATCCAAATATTAAAACACAAACACTAAACATCCTGGAAGGTAATTTAGGTAGAACTCTCAAAGACATTGGCATAGGAAAAGACTTTATTAACTAATCCTCAGTAGCATGCGAACTAGCACAAAGAATCAACAATTGGGATATCTTCTTATTGAAAAGCTTCTGTCCTGCAAGAGTAAAGACCAATAAAGCTAAGAGACAACCTACAATGTGGGAAAAAATTTTACCAGCTGATCCTCAGCAAAGGTGTACTATCTAGAAAATATAAGGAACTTGAAAAAATCAGACCCCCCTCAAAATCAGACCCCCCAATATAAAGACCCAATTCAAACATGGACATCTAAAATGAACAGACATTTCTCAAAGAAGTAAAATCAGCAATTCAATATATGAAGAAAAAAAGTTCAACATCACTTGTCATTCAAGAGATGCAGATGAAAACAACACTAAGATTGCACCTTACCCCAGAAAGAATGGCTACTATCACAAAATTTACCAACAGCAAATGGTGGCGGGGTTTTGGGGAGAAAGGAGTATTTCTTCATTCTTGGTGGGAGTGCATCCTGGTGCAACCTCTATGGAAAACAATATGGAAATACCTAAAAATACTAGCATCAGAAGCCCCATTTGACCCAGCTATCCCTCTGCTGGTTATCTTTCCAAAAGAATTTAAAGAATCATACCATAGCGATATATGCACACCCATGTTTGTAGTGGCACAGTTTGTAATAGCTAAGACTTGGAACCAGCCAAATTGCTGATCAACTAGATAGTTGGTAAAGAAGATGTAGTTTTTCTATAAAATGGAGTGCTACTCAGCCATGAAGAAGTAGAAACTAGATGCATTTATAGCTAAATGGATTCATATTAAGTGAAATAAATTGGACACACAAATGTAAGTACTGATAGTTTCTCTGGCATGAAAAACAAAAAGTGCAAATAAATTAGAAATTGTAAATTGATAATGTGAAATAGGAAGAAAATTTCTAAAGAATTAGGGAAAATGGGAAGGTTTGGGGAAGGGAAAGAAGGGAAAAGAAAAATATGAGAAAAGCAAAAAATGGAAACAAAGTCTCTGTAAATAGGGAAGGGTGGAGGGGGTGAATGGAGGGTAGGAGTATGGGGAAAAATTAAGAACCAAGATACATCATGTAAAGTTACAAGATCCCAAAGAGGAATATAACTATTCTATATCTCAAAATTACCAATAAACTTAACTAAAAAAAATTGTGAGTAGTGGCTCAAAGATTGAGTTTGAGTCTGCATTACAACATAGCTCTGCATATCTTCATTAGCACATCTACAGGCCAAAATGAACTCAGAAAAATGCTGTGTGACCACTTGTGTGAGCAGTGGTCACTTATACCAACATTTGGAGCTCTTGGAAATAATGTTAGGTTTTGTGGATCTCTGAATGAAATGGCAACTTGACTTTAAAAACGACATCACATAATCCTCAGTTTTGGACCTTGTTTTTAAAGATATTCATTTATATTTTAGGTGAATATCCAAGTTTTCTTATGCCATAACATAAAACCTGAAGATCATAGTTTAGTACTCTTACTAAACATTAAATCTTTGTGCATGTGAATAAAAGTAAATACTTCTCAGGTTTTTATTGCCATAGGGAAGTATATTCCTTTGGTTTTTTTGTTTGTTTGTTTGTTTGTTTGTGTTTTTTTTTTTTTTTGTACCCAGGATCAAACTCAGGTCCTTGGGCTTGTGAGACAGGTGGCAGAACCACTGAGCTAAATCCCCAGCCCAGGAAGGATATTTCTCTCTCTTTTTTTTTTTTGAGACAGGGTCTCACTATGTAGTTGAGACTGACCTGGAACTCACTATGTAGCCCAGGCTGGTCTTGAACTCACAGTGACCCTCCTGCCTCAGCCTCCCAAGTGCTGGGATTACAGGCGTGCACCACCACACCTGGCTTGGAAGGATATTTCTAAGTCACTGACAATTTGAAAGAATTATTTTTGCTTTCCTTTTATTATTGCCTAATGTTTACCTAATATAAATAAATATGAATCAGCTGATCATTTTGTATGAACGATGTGCTCAGTTTAGGTATAATTGTAGGAGAAAGCGTGGCTTAATTATCCAAGTACTCTAAAAAATAGTTCAACTGAGAAAATATCACATATGATATAGATAGTAGAGGATGTCTCCCTGAGTTTAAGGGACATTTCACAAAAACCAACCAAATCATTTTATAGTAACCTTTTAAAATACTATCAATAGAGAATTCCATTTGAAATAGGCTTATGACAGATATTAACTATATTCAGATTTTTAAAAAACTAGTTTCTATTTAATATTTAAATCGTCACATGCTGTGATGTATAAAAATAAATACAACAATCAGAAAATCATTAGTCAAGGCTTTATTATTGCTGTTACATACAAGTCTGGAAATGGTTTCTTCCCAACAAGTTGCATCTTTGTTATAATTAGGGCAAATTTTGAAAGCCCATTTTTTGACAGAACTGTTACAATAGATCATTTTCCAGTGAACCCCAGTCATGATAAGTAGTCTAGTCTCTAAATTTTGTTAGTTGCTTGTTACAATTGTTGTAATAGACTATCTCCATTCTCCACAGCATAAAACTGTATTTGCTGTAGATCATTTTCTAGTTCAATTACTCTACCAAGCATCTAAATTTAGAACAAAGGTTTAGGCAGGTGATTAAGATAGATCTGACAAAGCATGTCACACGTACACCCCCACAGCAGGTCACTCCTCCAGCTGAACAAATGTATACTCTCCAGTTAGAATCAGGCAGCATTATAAAGAGATGGTTCACTAGCATGTTGTACTGTGGGAGATTAAGCTTGACTTTGCATTTTGGGGACCACTTACTTTGTGACTTTCATGGGACAATAGAAGTTCTGACATAGAAACTTTGAGGAGATGCAACCTCAATCCCTTCTCGTCTTGAACTGTCATGGAGACTCAAAGAAACGCAAAACCCATAAGCTCTCACATGACAGCTACCTGCAAAACTGGCTCATACAATGAGATCAGTGCTCAGTCCTTATTATCAGTTTACCCAAGCAAACTAGTGGGGAAAGCCTTGACTTTCTACCACTCCCTTGAGTCATTTGTGACAGTGTGGGAAATGGAGCCAATGCATGACTCATGCAAGTGCCCTTGCCAATGGGTTTTCATACCGTTGCAGCAGTGTTTAATATTTCTTCCTTATCTGATTAAACCCCAAATATTAATGTCAGCGCAGAGGGATAGGTGGCAGTGAAGTTATTAAGTTTTCTTTGTAAGCTTTCATGACAACTTCATAAATTATGGGAAGAACTTTGGAGTGTGGTTTAGGTGAGGGTGCTCACAGCCCCCTGGCCTTAGCTTCCCCCTCTGTACAAAGAAGGTGTTGATTAAGTGATTCAGAATGTTGCCCCCAGTACTACCATGCTATGACTGTTACAATGTGTACCTTGTTGCACACAAATGGCCACCAGACCTGGGAATGTAAGTTAAATAGAAAATGCTTTGGCCTGTTCATAACCCACTATGAACTTTTTTTTTAAAAGACAGGTTGTGGTAGATAGTGGATATTTTTATTGTAAAATTGGTTTATTTTAAGCTTTAGCTAGAGGTACAGCAATAATGTGCTGTTTCCCAAAAATATGATGTACTCAAATATTTTTCTATCAAAAATCATTTTTGTAAAAGCTGTGTGTTTTTATGCAACTTGTGATAATGAATGTTATCTTTATTCTAGAAAAAAAGAGTTTCTAACCCAAGAACTCAGATTGAATCAGACTCTGTAATAATGCCTGAAACCTGGTAGAGAGAAATCCTGAGTCTGAGTTAGCTTGTTTTGTGGTGAAGAAATCAAAGGAGTTTATTAGGTGTGAGCACTGTAATTCTCTGGTAAAGAAGCTGCCTAGGAATCACATATGCAATGTCTCATTAAAATATTTAATCTGTTTCCATTGAATATCTTATAGGTTTAAGTTTTTGTATATTTATTGATTTGTTTAGTATTTTGGGGTTATATTTTGTCCTTTTATGGTTTCCTGTGTTTGATCAGGTTACTTTTGTGTTCTTTCATTGCCTCTGAATAAATAGATGTCTAAGTTCTCTCCCTCATCTTGGCTCCCTATCCAGTTTCTTCAACTGAAACCTGCAAGGCAGTATTATTGATATATTCCTTTATTCTTTGTTGAAATATGTAAACTACCTTCAGGATTTTAAATTACCCATATTTAGCTTCCTCAGAGCCACACCTATCCTCTTTAGTGTTATACCTCTTCTTTTTGGTTCTTCCATATCTTATCTAGCAAATTGTCCTTTCAGCAAGTTTTGACAATGACAGTATACTCCTTAATCCTTAAGTAAACTCCCTTTCTCCCATATACCACCCCTGCCCTCACAAAATATTCTTTGAAAATTTTCAGTAGTGACCATTCAACTCAACTGAAACTACTCCAATAAAATGAGAAACCACATCAAATTTTTCTTCATCTAACACTAGTCCCAATTCAAATTTTTGAGTCTAACAACTCCTTGTCCTACCAAAACCCATTTTCCCAACCACCTCACCTACCTGATTGCAGAGCAAACTCAAATAATAAACTTAGTGTGTGTAGAGAAGAGACAAAGGGATTATCACAGAGAAGTGTTATGAGTTTGAACCATTGGATAGTATTATAACCAGAAGTAACTTTTTCAGAAAAAAAATGGACAGAGTCAAAATTGTTAAATAACAGGAGGAGTAAATGCTAGCACTGGGCATACATAGCTGAAAATTATTCATGGGGAGGGAACATCCTAATAAAAGTCTCCATAAAAGCCACAAACTCTCCTCACTACTCAATAACCTAACATCCAGTAACACCCCAAAAAATATGAAAGGAAAAAAAAGTTGAGTCCAAATATAATTGAAATGTACACACACACAAATTAACACAGATGCACAAAGAATGGGGAACCAAGGAAACAGAAAATTTCAGACCAAACCCCACCATCTCCCAAGATACAGCAAGGATAACAAAGGGAGAAAACAAATATTAGATAGTACAAACCTATGAAAAGTTCATAGAATGGATGAAGAAAATAGATGAGTTCAAAAAGGAAATTAACCAAAAGAGATAGGGAATAGGGAATAGGGAATAGGGAAGTGGTCAGGGGAAAAAGCAGAAGAGGTGAGGAGGAGAGGAAGGAAAAATAAGTTGAATAGTTATATGCTATGTGAAGGAATCTAATAACCTCAATTAATGTAAACATTATTTGCCATAACTTGAGCTAAGATTAATATCAACAAGAATGAAAAATGGGATGGGGGAATTGGATGAGGAGGGAGGAAGGGGAGGACAAAGGAAGGGTCTTAAAAAAAGAAAGAAGCTATGGTATGCACAGTTAACCACTACTGAAGATGATTGTAGAATGCATGAACCATGAATATGTATTAAAATTAAAAACAAACAAATGTAGAACTGTCATATGACCTAGCAAGCCCACTTTTTAATATATATATATATCCTAAGGAAATTAAATTAGTATATCAGACATCTACATGCTCATGTTCTTTGCAGCACCAAGAAATGGAAATAACCTGAGTATTCTTCAACTGATCGAGAAAGCAAATATTATACATACACATTTAATCATAAAAGAATATGTTGTCATTTGCAACAATAGAGAAGGAACTTACACAAGAGAGACTAAAAATAGTTAACAGCATAATTTTAATGACAATGCATTAGAAGGGAGGGTCAGAAATTCATATTGCTCAAATCCCAGGGCTACTATGGTACTGTGAATTCTGTGACATATCCAAGTTTCATATCAGTAAGTTTCTGTCACTTTTTTTTTTTGCTTAAGTAAATTGATTTCCAGTTTTTGTAACCTATTATAAAGGAAAATACTGAGCAGTGTCTGTAATAGTTCTATTTGTGCTAGGAAGTCTACCACCTATACAGGGTATTATTTCTCATTGACACATTCCTCTTTAATTTTTGTTCTTACCTAAACATGTTTAAAAGTAAATATCTAGAGAATAATATTAATAAACAAAAAAATCTAAAATTCCACATAGAAAACAATTGTAGGATTTTCTAATATATATTTGACAACATGCTGGAAGAAATATAAGTATAAATATTGAAATTTAACTACCAGTGGAGGCAAGACCATAGTCTTGCATT
Organism: Fukomys damarensis; assembly: GCF_012274545.1. Classification (NCBI taxonomy): domain Eukaryota; kingdom Metazoa; phylum Chordata; class Mammalia; order Rodentia; family Bathyergidae; genus Fukomys; species Fukomys damarensis. The sequence continues at coordinate 60,555,329 of NW_022900951.1, read as the reverse complement.
AGACTGACATTTCCTAGAGGCATTTCATTCACTGTACTACTAGATGCCAGAGGCTGAGGTTCTCATTTTGCATTTTCACTAATGAAAATCAGGTCAAAGTCTGGCTATTCTAGTTGTCACTAAGTGCTCAAAGATCAACTATAAAGTGTTGCATGGTGGCATATTATAGAAATCCCAAAACTCTGGAAGGCTGAGGCAGTAGGATTACAAGTTCAAGCTCAGCCTTTGTATCTGAGTGACTTAGTTGAGTGACTTAGCAAAACACTGTCACAATTGGAAAAATAACAAAAAATGAAGTCTGGAGATATTGCTCAATGCAGTTTCTGAGTTCATTCTCAAGGTCAGAAAAAAATCAGTTAAAAGATTGGTGTATAAAGAAAGCAAAGAAGGTAACACACAGGTGCCCATGCCTCAAATGAAACATCAATATACCGTGCAAAAATTGTCAGAATTAACTTTATAAGAACTCTGCAAAATAGTGAAAAGTTTACAGCAGCCAAGTAAATGATGAATCAAGAAAAGGTAATTTAAGGAATGATAAGAATACTTTGCAGCACTTTTACTTACCCTAGCATCTCTCATGTGTAGATACAGTCTTAAGATGAGCAATCTACTAGATCAGTGTAGGATCTGTCCTTGGCTCCAAAGACACCAGAACAAATCTTATTCCTAAGAGCTGTTTTTATCCTGGCCTGCATTGGACCCATCTGAAGGATGGATGAAAGGGGTTCAACTCTGCTTCATCTATGTGGGAACCCATCATAGGTAGAAAATAGGTCATTTTTCAAAACACTTGTAAGGAAAATAAACCATCTGATGCCACCTGGGGCAAGTAGAGATTTACAACCAAGCAGGTTGGGGGTTGGTAGAAACATCAATGTAAGGGGGATTCTGGTTAAACCAACTTGATGAAATTATTATTAAAGGAAAGCAAAGTGGTAAGATTTTGAGGACTGTGGGTAAGGAATTAAACTAAATATCAATGATGAAAGATTTTGGATACACAGACAAAGCCTAACATGTATGATAAATAAGGAAATGTAGGATTTGTACAACACTATATACCTACTAGACATAACAGACTTGTACAGAATACTGCACAAAATAATTTTTGCTCACCCATGTTCTTCATTTGCATTTGGAACACTCTTCAAGATATGCCATTGGGCCAGGGATTTAGCTCAGCAGTTCCATATATATTCTAGGTAATAGTCCTTTGTCTGAGGAATAGCTGGTAAATTTTTTTTCCCACATTGTAGGTTGTCTCTTAGCTCTGTTGGTGATTTCTCTTGCACTGCAATAACTTTTTAATACAATGAGATTCCAGCTGATTCTTTGTGCAAATTCTCGTTCTACTGAGGATTTGTTCCTACAGTCTTCTCCTATCCCAATGTCTTCCAGAGTTCTACCTAATTTACTTTCCAGTAAGTTTACTCTTTCTGTTTTGATATGTAGATCTTTAATCCACTTGGATTTTAATTCAGTGCATGGTGAAAGACAGTGATGTAGTTTTAATCTTCAGCAAGCTGAATGCCAACTTTTCCAACACTATTTATTAAAGAGGCCATTATTCTTCCAGTGAGGATGGTTGACACCTTTGTCAAGGATGAGGTAACTGAGTATGTCTGGTGTTGTTTCTGCATCTTGTAATCTATTCCATTGACTCTCAGGTCTGTTTCTTTGCCAGTACCGTGCTGTTTTTATCACAGTGGCTTTGTAGTGCAGTTTCAAGTTGGGGACTGTGATATCCCCTGACATGCCTCTGTTGCCTAGAATGGTTTTTGCTATTCTAGGTCTCTTCTGGTTCCAAATGAATTTTTGGATTGTTTTCTCAAGTTCTGTGAAATATACTGTTGGGATTTCAATCGGGATTGTGGTGAACCTGTATAGAAATTTTGGAAGTATGTTCATTTTCACTATGTTGATTCTTCCTACCCAGGAGCAAGGAATGTCTTTCCATCTTCTTATACCCTCTTCTATCTCTTTTTTCTGAGTGCTGTAATCTTCAGTGTAGAGGTCTTTTGTCTCCTTTGTTAGACTGATTCCCAGATATTTCATTTTTTGTGATGTTATTGTGAAAGGAATTGCTTCCCTAACTTCTCTCTCAATGAGTCTGTTATTTGTTTACAAGAAGGCTCTTGATTTTTTAGTGTTCACTTTGTATCCTGCTACTCTACAGAATCTGTCAATTAAGTCTCACAATCTTTTGGCAGAGGTTTTGGGATCTACTATGTGGAGTATCATATATCATCAGCAAATAGTGACAGTTTCACTTCTTTCTTTGATATCGTTATTACTTTTATTTATTTCTCTTCTTTAATTGCTGTGGCTAAAGTTTCTAGAACTATATTGAGCAGAAGGGGTGAGAGTGGACATGCTTGTCTTGTTCTTCATTTTACCATTAAGGTTTTTAGTTTTTAAACATTTAGAATGACATTGGCTGTTGGTTTTTCATAGATAGCCTTTATCAGGTTGAGATAAAGACCATCTATTTCAATTTTCTGCAGGGTTTTATCATGAATGGGTGTTGAAATCTGTCAAATGCTTTTTCTGCATCTATTGAGATGGTCATCTGATTTTTTCCTTAATTCTGTTAATATATTTATCAATTTATGTATATTGAACCATCCTTGCATCCATTGGATAAATCCAATTTGTTCAGAGTTTATGATCTCCTTGATGATCTTCTGTATTCTGTTTGCTAATATCTTACTGAGGATTTCTGCATCTATGTTCATTAGGGAGATTGGTCTGTGGTTTTCTCTTTTGTTTCGATCTTTCCCTGGTTTTGGAATCAAAGTAATTCTTGCTTCCAGGAATGTATTTGGAAGTATTGCTTCCATTCAATTTCACTGAAGAGTTTAAAGAGTAGTGGCTATAGTACTTCTCTAAATGTGTTGTACAATTCAGCAGTGAAGCCATTGGGGCCTGGATTTTTTTTTGTTAGTAATGTTTTAAATATGTTTTAAATTTTGCTGAATGTAATTGTCGAATTTAGACATTTCATATCTTCATTCAACTTTGCAAGTTCATATATGTCTAGGAATCTGTTACTTTCTTTTGTATTTTCCATTTTATTATAGTATAGGTTTTTGAAGTAGGTTTTGATGGTCCTCTGCATTTCTGTGGATCTGTTGTGACTTCAACTTTTTCATTTCTAATTGCATGAATTGAGCATTTTCTTTCCTTTATTTGACAAGGTTGGCTAAGAGTTTACCTATTTTATTTATTCTCTCAAAAGACCAACTCTTTGATTCATTGATTTTTTTTGTTTGTCATTCTCTTAATCTTCATTGAATTAATTTCTGCCCTGATCTTTATAATTTCTTCCCTTGTAAGAGGTTTCTGTTTGTCTTACTTTTCTTTTTCTATGACTTAAGTTTAAGAATTAGGTTATTTATTTGAGCTTGCTCTGTTTTCCTAGTATGGGCATTTACTGCTATGAATTTCCCTCATAGAACTGCTTTCATTGTGTCCCATAGATTCCTGTGTGTTGCATTGTCATTGTCATTTCATTGTAGAAACTAATTTCTTCTTTAATTTTCTCTATGACCCAATGGTTATTCAGCATGGTGTTATTCAATTTCCATATGTTTGTGAAGTATTTCCTCTTTCTTAGGCTATTGATCTCCAGTTTAATTACACTATAGTCAGATAACATACAGGGGATAACTTCAATTCCTTTTCATTTACTTAAGCATATTCTATGAGGTAGCATGTGGTCTATTTTGGAGAATGACCCATGTGCAGCAGAGAATAATGTATATTCTGATTTTGTGGAGTGGAACACTCTGTAGACATCTACTAAGTCCATTTGTTCTAAGCCTTGCATTAGTTCTGTTATTCCATTGCTGATTTTTGGTCTAGATGATCTGTCTATTTGTGTCAGTGGAGTATTTAGGTCCCCAACTACAACTGTATTAGTCCTTATTTAGTTTTTCGTATCCATTAATATTTATTTTGTATAGTTTGGGACATTAGTATTTGTTACATATATATATTTATGATTATCATTCCTTCCTCTTGTATAGTTTCCTTTACAAGGATGCTGTGGCCTTCTTTGTCACTCTTAATTAGTTTTGGTTTGAAATCTATTCTGTCTGCCAATAAGATAGCTACCCCCACTTTTATCTGGGCTCCTGTCACATGGAGAAGTGATTTCCATCATTTTACCATCAGGCTATGAATTTCTTTGTGGATTAATTGCTTTTGTTACATACAGCATATTGTTTGATTTTGCTTCTTAATCCATTCTAGTAGCCTGTTTCTTATGATTGGTGAAGTGAGGCCATTAACATTGATTCTTATAACTGTTATGTGTTGCTTTTTCATTGTCATGTTATTTTCCTATTGCTGCTACTTTAACTTTTTAATTTTTCCCTCTATCCCTTTAATTTCTTGCCTTGACTGGTATATTTGCTCTGTTCGCCCTTATGGAGTTGTGGTCTTCATTTTCTTTTTCCAGGATATTGTTTATAAATGCTTGGAGTGCTGGTTTGGTGTTCATGAAATTTTTCAGGTATTCTCTGCTGTGGGAGTATCTTAATTCCCCATCAGTTTTCAAAGATAGTGTTGTAGAATACATCAGTCTGTGTTGGAGGTTGTTTTCTTTTAGGACTTGAAATACCTCAATGCAGATTCTCCTTGACTTGAGCATTTGTGTTGAAAAGACTGCTGTGATTCTGATGGGCTTTCCTTTGCTTGTGATTTGTTTCTTCCCTCTAACTGCTTGTAGTACTTTGTTCTTGTGTTGGATTATTATATGTCTAAGTGTAGATTTTTTTGATTGTGGCTAGTTGGGGTCCTATATGCCTCACTTATCTGAATGTCAAATTCTTCCCCTCTGTTTGGGAATTTTTCTGTCATTAATTCTGTGAACAGTTTCTTTTATGCCATTTGTACTTTCTCCTGCTACTTCATGGATTTCTATCAGTCTTATGTTATTCTTCTTTGCATCTTCTAAGAGTTGCTCGATTGATTTCTCATATTCCCATACTGTCTTTAAGAGATCTCTCTTTCAATGTTCACTGCCCACAATCCTATGTTCTGTATCTAAAATTCTATCTTCACATTCGTTCATCCTGCTGTAAATGATTTCTATAGGGTTTTTATTGTCCTGCATATCTGTTTCAATCTATATCATGGGTTCCATTTCTTTCCTATGTTTACCATTCAAGGTTTTCATTTCTTTCCTATGCTGGGCATTCATGGTTTCCATCATTGTCCTGAGCTCATCTTTTGTTGTTGTTTTTTAAAATCTGTTTCTTTTCTAGAGACTCTAATCATGTCTTTCACTCTTCTCATCTTCTCTGTGGTTTTCTGGGAAATTATTTTTGTTTTGAATTTTTGTAGAGCCTCATTTGTCTTTTTTTTTTTTTTCACTTTCTGTGCTATTGCTTCAGGATATCCAGATGGAATGTGAGACTTTTTTTGCTTCATTTCCCATGTAGTTTACCTTTGGTGGGCTGGAAGTCTGTGTTTGTTTCTCTTTAAATGCCTTCTCATTTCTATTTTTGTCATTGGTACTATCCTTGGTTTAATTCCTCAGTTATTACTTCCACCTTCCAGATATTTCTGGTCTTTAAGGTTTGAGTCTCTAATATCTCTGAGGCAAACTCTTTTTTATTATACCCAAGAGGACAACTGATTAGATCAATCACAACACCTCATCCCATATAATAGAATCAGCAACACCATAGAAAAAGCTTAGCTTAGAAAATTACAATGTATGGAATTTATTAATCTATCTCCTTTAACAGTGTGATTTAAATACAAATTGAAGACCAGCCCAAAATACATTCATAGTGAATAAACTCTTCCCTATAGCAAGTTTATGCTGCACAAAGGGATTTTAGAAGGGGTTGGGGAGGGAGGGATAGATAGGATAGAGAAAGGTTAGAAGGGTCAGAGGACACAGGAAGATCACACAAACTCTAGGGAGCTGTTGAAGAAAAGATGAGAAGGCAGAACAAGGTATATCCAAGAACTGACAAACTAACAGCAATAGGGAGGCTAGAGAGTGTAATCACTTTCTTTCCTTTTTTTTTTTTGCTTGCTTTTTTATGTAATCACTTTGTTTTGAAATTAATGGCAATTGAATGAAGGAAAAAGAGAAGAAATTGATAGGAAAGAAAACTAATTTGAATTAAGATAGGAACAGCAAAAAAATGGGAAGGTAATGGAGATCAAGATGGGAGAGAGAGAGATAGAAAAGAAGATAAGAAAAAGATTTACAAAAGGAAAAATTTGATAACAGTCAAAGATAAATAAAAATATTTTTAATGATTACAGATAAGTGCAAATATTATGTTGAAAATTTAAAAAATGCCAATAGAAATAGAGGGCCTCCTTCAGGGTATGCCTCTGTTGACACAATAAACAGCATGGGCAGGAGTGTTCAGATCTAAGCTAATTAGTCTCAGCAAGCCAGCAGCTGTTCCCTGATATTCAGGCTGATTTCTGGCTGCAAGGCCCTAGCTCAGATCTCTGTCCTCCTGCTGAGTTGAACTCTGCAAGGTTCTACCGCGGGTTCCAATTGTCTGTCCACTGAAGTTAGAGTAGGTTCCAATGTGCAGTTTTGGTCCCTCTGACTTACCTACTTTTCCAGTGGGCTTCAATTTTCATCAAGGAGCCTCAGAGAGGCCTTCTTTCTCTTGTTGGTTTGGGGGGCGCAAACACCACTGTATTGGTGCCCACGTGGCTGGGCTCCTCTGTGGCACCAGAACCAAAGGGCTTGCCTACCGGAATGTTGTGTGATGGCCGGGCTCCTGTCGTGAACCGGCGACTCAGAGCACTGTCCCACAGTGCCTCAAACCTGAAGGAGCAGCGGGGTGGAGATGGGGCAGAGAGAAAGGAAGGACGCCAAGACAAGAGTCTGATCAAGGCGACGTTTATTGCAGGCAGGCATCAGCCTTTTAAAGGAAAAGACCGAACTATTATGGGCTAGGATTACCATAGTAACCTCAATACATGCTCCTATCGATAACATCAGATCTTTAACATAACAAAATGGAGTTAACAACACCTGACTCCTACAGATCTTTGGCTGTCCGTGTTTCTCCCATGCAGGGTCAAAACAAGTTTAAAACGTGCAGTCCTTAAAAAGGAACAAATGTTGTCTTTCAAAAAGCCAGTGGCTCATGGCTGGCTTCCCACATATCCCCCTTTTTATTATATTTAGAACAGGGACTTTCCCTGTTCAGCAGAAAGGCTGTGCCTGCCTTAGGTGAGAAATGTCCAGAGAAATCCCTTACCTGTCATCAAGCCATGAGCAGTTTAATACTCATGCTCTGTCTTAGGTTGGATATTTCTCCACAATTCTCTTACCCGTCTTTGACTACCAGCCTCTGCAGGGGTTATACCATGGGTTGTGAAGGCTTGCCATGTAGCTTTTTCTACCTCTATCAATATTTGTAATCCTTGTTCCTCATACCAGG
>NW_022900951.1:60520200-60546190 GCF_012274545.1 Fukomys damarensis | reverse complement strand
GGAATTGAATGTACCAAATATCGGCTATCTGTATAAATATTGATTCTATTATCAGAAAATTTTTGAAAAACTGCTAACATAGCACAGAGTTCCACCAATTGTGCAGAAGCATAATTAGTTTGAAATGTGATGGACTGATCATTATGGAAAAAGGCAGCTATGCCATTAGAAGATCCATCAGTGAAAATCAAAAGAGCATCCTTTAAAGGTTGCGAACTGGTAACCTTTGGGAATATAAATGTCTGATTTTTAGCAAATTGAATAAGCTTATCACCAGGGTAATGATTGTCAATATCTCCTGAATACTGAATAAAAGCTAAAGGCCAAAAGTCTGTGGTCTGTAAGAGCCAATTGCACTGTTCTTTATTATAAGGAACTATTATTTTATGAGGTTCAAATCCAAAGGTACGTTTTGAAAATTTTCTAGCCTGCATACAAAGTTTAGCAACTGCCTCATAGTAAGGCAATATACTCTTGCCTGAGTTAGCAGGTAAATGGAGCCAATAAATGCGTGCGTTTTGCCATAACACACCTGTTGGTGTTCCTTGGGAAGGACAAACCACAAAGAACAAAGGCTTAGAATAATCAAAGTAGGAAATTTGTTGTTTTTCTATTGCCAATTGAACTGTCTGTAGGGCTTTCCTTGCTTCTATAGTGAGCTCTCGAGGGGAATTTGGAGAAGGATCTCCTATTAAAATATCAAACAATGGCTTTAATTCATGAGTAGATAATTTTAAGTAAGGACGTAGCCAATTAATATCTCCTAATAATTTTTGAAAATCATTAAGGGTTTTTAAATGATTGGTTTTTAGAACTATCTTATTATGGGCTATATAACTATTATTTAATTGAAATCCTAAATAAGAATAGGGAAAATTCAATTGCACCTTATCGGGGAGCTATGTGAAGGTTAGCGGCTTTAAGACTCAGCACAAGATTAGCATAACAAGAATATAATTCATCCTCATTTAAACAAGCTAACATTAGATCATCCATATAATATAGGATTTGAACTGCGGGCCAATTTTTTCGAACCTCAGAAAGGGCTTTAGCTATGAAATATTGACATAAGGTAGGGCTATTGGCCATGCCCTGAGGTAATACTTTCCATTGATATCTTTTCATGGGCTGAGCCTGATTGATTTCTGGGAGACTAAAAGCAAAATACTGTTTATCCTCATGATGTAAGGGAATAGAGAAAAAACAATCCTTTAGATCCACTACTATAATTTTGGATTCTTTGGCAATGGCTACCGGGGAGGGAAGGCCAGGCTGAAAAGCACCCACTACTATCATTCTTTTACTATTATACCAATTGAATTCCTCCATTACAATTGTATTAGTGCTTAATTGATCTGTCATGGTCACTAGTTTTTGTTAATTTGTAATATTAGTCAGATAAATTAGTCAAAAGAAAGAAATAAAAGAATTATGGATATTTCACATTATCTAATATACATTTTGGTCCTCATTTATACTTTTTGTTTCTCACACCAAAGAGACAATTTGGTATTTACACTTGTGTGTTCTATTTATTTCACTGAAGAGCATAGCCTTGATATGCATCCATTTAGTTATAAAGGTATCTAGTTTATCATTATTTATGGCTGAGTAGTACTAAGGAAAGAAGGGAAAGAAAAAATATTAGAAAAAATGGAAACAAAGCTTTTGTAAATAGAGAGGTATGGAGGGGTGGAAGGGAAGGAAGGACAATGAGAAAAAATAAGAATTAAGATATTTGATGTATAGTTACAAATTCATAATGATAAATGTGATCATAATGTATATCTAAAATGTACCAATAAAGTTAATTTAAAAAAGAATTATGGATAGGAAAGGAAGAAGTTAAATTAACATTATTTGGTGATAACATAATCCTACACATCGAAGACCCCCAAAATTCCTTCAAAATACTTGTAGAATTAATAACCAAATTCAGTAACCACAGTAGGTTTAAAGTCAACAGCAAATATAAATATCATTCCTGCATACCAAAAACAATCTCACTGAAGGAGAAATTAAGGAAACAACAACTTTCAAAATAGAAAAAAAATGAAATACTTAGGAATTAACCTAAACAAGGGAGCAAAAGACCTCTGCAATGAAACTATAACACTATGAAAGGGTAGATCAAAGATAATATAAGAAAATAGAAAGATATCCCCTATTTCTGGATAGGAAGACGCAATATAGTAAAAATGGTCATACTTCCACAACTTTTATACAGATTTAATACAATTCCAATAAAAATGACAATAACATCTCTCACAGGCCTAGAAAAAGCAATCCTAACATTCATATGGAACAGGAAAACCTAGAATAGCAAAGGAAATTCTGGTCAAAAATGGCAAGACAGTGGACCTCACAATCTTTGACTTGAACATATACTACTACAATGATAAAACATGTTATTGGCAAAAAACCTAGACTTGAGTATCAGTGGAGCAGAACAGATGATGCAGAAAACACTCCAGGCCTATATACCTAGCAGGTTTATTATGACAAAGAGGACAAACACTTTTGCTGTAGGAAAGATAGCATCCTTAATAAATGATGCTGAGAAAGCTGGTAATCTACATGCTGAAGAATGAATGAATCTAGATTCATATCTGTCACCATGCAGAAAACTAAAATCAAAATGGAGCAAAGATCCAAATATTAAAACAAGCAATCAGCTGGAATATAGAATAGGTACAACTCTTGAAGACATATGTCTTGAACAAAACCCTGGTGGCACAGGAAACATTGCAAAGAATAAACAAATGGCATAAATCAAATTAAAAAGCTTTTGCACAGAAATAAAACTAACAAAAGTGCAAAGAGACAATTTACAGAACAGGAAAAAAATTATGCCAGCTACTCATCAGACAGAAGACGTATAATTAGAATATATAAATAATTTTAAAATGCTCCCCAAATTTAAAAATCCAATTCAAAAATGAGCACCTTAAATGAATAAACACTTCTCAAATGAACAAGTTCAAACAGTAAATAAATACATGAAAGAACGTTCAACATCACTGGCTACTTGAGAAATTAAATGTGAAGCAATATTGAGATTTCATCTCACGCCAAAAGGAACAGCTATTTTTTAAGAATTCAGTGAATAACAAATGCTGGCAAGCCAGTGGGGAAAAAAGAACTCTTCTCCATTTTTGATGTGAGTGTAAATTGCCATATTCAGTATGGAGATTCCTCAAAAACTAAAATTAGATGTTCCATTTGACCTAGGCTTTCCTTTTCTAGGTTTTCTTTCTGAAACAGTTAAAGTCAATTTACCACAGCGACACATGCATATTCACATTTATAGCAGCACAATTTATAAGAGGTAAATCTTGGAAACAGGCCATATGCCCATCAATAGATGAATAGTTAAACAAAACGTGGTATTTGTGTACCATGAAGTACTACTCTGCCATAAATAAGGACAAGCTTGAAACATTTTTAGGTAAATGAATACACATCATGACCATAATTTTAAGTTAAATAAAGCAAACACACAAGTTTAAATGTTGTTTCTCTTGTGTGAGAAATCCAAAGTATAAAATGGTGAAAAATGGAGGATAGATAATAAAAAGTAGGAAGAACTTTTTCAAATGAGAAGGGAGACAAGAGATTGGGGAAGGGAAGGTAAAGTAGGGGGAAAGGATTAAGGAAGATGAGGTGAAGTGAAAAAGTTGAGATGAAGCTTGTGTATATAGGTAGGGAAAAAGGAATGGAGGGAGAAGAGAAGGAATCAACAACAAATTAATATGAGATATGTATTTGTACAGATTCCCTATGATGAATGTGATTGTTATGTACTGCAATTATTTAGTAATAAACATAAGTAATTAAAAAAACAAAACATATACACAAAAAAGAAATGTAATATGGTGATGCTTTGGTATTCACTGTTATTTATTTCTGTAAGGCCCAATGAATACCAAAACTCATGAGTGCAAAACAAATTGTTTTGGGTGGAAAGAGTAGTATGCCATAAGGCAATTGGCATCAATTTCTGGCTTGTGAGCCAAATATCAAACAACAAGTACTGGAACACAATTTTCTCATCAAATGTGCCACATATCAAATTCCACATATTCCTAATCCATTGAGTAGCAAGGTATGACTGTGCCATTCAGTGTAAAAGAAAGAACTCCTGTTATCTGAGACAATGTACCAGAACTTGGAGGATTGTTATGTTAACTAAGTCAGGCACAGAAAGACAAATATTCCATGACATCATTGCTCCATGTACACTGATAAAGTTGAACTCAGAAGTATAGAGTAAAATGGTTACTAGGGGCTTTGGCTCTGCAGGGATAGATTGGGAAGATGACAAATTTAGGACACAAAGTTTCAATAAGATAGGAAAAATAAATTCAAGAGATGTATAACTTGGTCACTATAGTTAATAAATGTATACTGCATTCTCTCTCTCTCTCTCTCTCTCTCTCTCTCTCTGTGTGTGTGTGTGTGTGTGTGTGTGTGTGTGTGTTGATATCCAGAGGCTTTGCAAAGCAGCCCTTTTAAATTTTTTTTTATTTTGTGACAGAATCTCACTAAGTCATGGAATTGCCCAGGTTGTGCTGGAATCTGTGATCCTACTTTCTCCACCTTCAAGAGTAGTGGGGTTACAAGTGTGTATCACTATGCCTGGCTATATTGCATTGCTGAAAATTGCTAAGAGAGAGAGAGAGAGAGAGAGAGAGAGAGAGAGAGAGAGAGGGTTTAAGTGTTCTCATTACAAAAACGGTAAGCATATATTATAGTTTGGATCTGAAATGTCTCTCTAATGCTCATGTGTTGAAGGGTTGGAGCTCAGTGCAGTAGTATTCAGAGGAATGGTCCCTGGGATTTTATAGAATAATTAAGGCTCTAACCTCATAAATTGATTAATCCATTTGTGGATTCATAGCACAACAGGTTTTTGAACAGTGGTGGAAAGCTTAGGGTTGGGGCCTAGTTGTATGAGGTAGATCACTAGGGTGTGCCTTTGAAGGGTATATTTTTCCATGGCTTTTTTTGCTATCTCTTTCTGTTTCCAGCTACCATCAAGAGATAAGTCACTTTGCTTCACTACATGCCTTCTTACAAGATGCCAGGGATATAAATGCCCATCAACTGAATATTCTGCAACCATGGGCCAAAGTGTGTTTTCCCTCCTTTTAAACTGTTTCTTATGGGTATTTTGTCACCGTGATAGAAAAGCTGACTGACTGTGAAAGAAAGCTCTCCCAGTGAGAGAAAATGGTGGGGTAATGCATACACTAACGCATTCAATGTAGCCATTTTGAATGTGTACATATTTCCAAACATTGTAAACTGTAAAGACAAAATTTTATCAGTTGAAAAATATTAACTTAACTCATGTCAAACAGATATACATCTTAAGGAAGTTGAAAAAGATAAAACCCCACATACATTGGAAAGATTACAGCAAAAATAAATGAAATGACAAGCAAAACAATGGAGAAAATTAATCAAATCAAGACTGGTTCTTGAAGTAGATTAGATTGACACATCCTTGGCTATGTTGACTAAAAAAATGAGAGAATAGTCAGTATTAAAATCAGGAACTCATGTGAAGACTTTATTGTCAATGTTAGAAAATAAAAAGTATTATAAGAGAACAGTATGATCCATTGTACACCAATAAATTGGGTAGAATAGTTGAAATGGAAACATTTCTAGAGGAACAAACAAAAATACAAAAATTGGCTCAATAAGAAACAGAATCAACACAATGAAAAGACAACCCACCAAGTGGCAAAAAATTTTTGCAAGCTGTTTCTCAGGCAAAGAACTAATATCTAGAATATGTAAAAATTTAAAAATCAGATCCTCCAAATTTAAAACCACAATCCAAAAATGGGCATCTAATATGAATATGCAATTCTCAGATGAAGAAGTAGAAATGGCAAATAAATACATGAAAAAATGTTCAACATCACTGGTCATTCAAGAGATGCACATTATAACAACACTGAAATTCTATCTCCGGAAAGAATGGCTGTCATTGAGAAATCAACCAATAATAGATGCTGGAGGAGCTGTAGAGTAAAAGGAACCTTTCTGCACTATTAGTGAGAGTGTAGCCTGATGAAATCACTGTGGATATCAGTGTAGAGATGCCTCAAAAAACTAAAACTAGAATTTCCACTTGACATAGCTTTTGCCTTTTCTGGTATCTTTGCAAAAGATTTTATAACATCATACCACAGCAATATATGCAAATGTATGTTTATAGCAGCACAGTTTGTAATAGCTAAATCTTGGAATCAGCCCAAATGCCCATCAACCAATGAATAGATAAAGATGTGATTTTAAAATATGATGGAGTACTACTCAGCCATAAAGAACAATAAACTTGAGACATTTGTAAGTTAAATGATGCACCTTGAGACATACTCTTTTTTTTTGTACTGGGATCAAACTTGGGACATTGTGTTTGTGAGGTAGGTACTGGATCCAATGAGCTAAATCTCCAGCCTGAGGCCACACTCTTAAATGAAATAAATGAAACATACATGTATATATTGCATTACTTCTTTAGTGTGAGAAACTAAAATTGTAAATAAGGACCAAAATGTATAATATACATTGTGAAATAGAAAGAAAATGTTCAGATGGGAAGGAGAACAAGGAAGTAGTGAGGGGGAAAGGAAAAAAAGGAAAAAAAAGAAGGAAAAATGGAAATAAAGCTTTTGTAATTAAGGAAAGGAAGAAGGTTGAAGGGATGGTAAGGGAATGGGAAAAAAGTAGAATCAAGATATATCATATACTGGTACCAATTCCCTATGATGAATGTGATTTTTATGTATATATGAAATGTACTGATAAATTTAATTAATTAAAATAAATTGTAGAGTATTAGATAAAGTACTGTGTGTAAGTGCATCACTTTGAAAAGGAAAATAGAAAATTTAAACAGACTTGAAACATGTAAATAGATTGAATAATTAATGAAAACCCTTTGCAACAAGTTAAAGTCCAGGACCAGATTAATTCACAAATAATGCCACAAGTAATTTAAAGATGAATTAACATGAGTCCTCTCAATCTCTTCCAAAACTTAGAACACAATGAAACATTCCTAAATCATAAGCTCAGTATTACACTGATGGCAATCCCAAAGGTACCACAAGAAAATTATAGACAAATATCTCCATAGTTATAGATGCAAAAAGCATCAATACGCTATCAAATTTATTCAGTAACATATTGAAGGCATTATACAGCATGATTAAGTGAGATTTATCCCAGCCATGCAAAGATACTTGGTTATATGAAAACAAACCAATATAATGCAGTACATTAATAGAATTAAGGGATAATACTTTGCAATCATATCTATTTATGGAACAAAGCAAATAAAAATACTAACACTTTTGTATAATGAAAATATTTAACAAACTAAAAGTAGAAGATTCTCAACCAAACAAAGGGATGTTATGAGAAATTCACAGGTAGCATCACATTCAATGTGAGTTTGAAAACTTTCTTCTCAAAACCACTAACAACATACAGATGTTCATTTTTACCTCTTCTATTGAATATTGACTGCATGTGGAATATTTAGCGAGAATAGTTAAATTGGAAAAAGAAACTTTCAAATTGGAGAGTAAGAAATGAAACTCTTTTTATAGATGTCATGATCTTTTTTTTTTTTTTTGATACTGGGGAATCGAACTCAGGTCCTTGCACTTGCTATGCAGGTGGCAGAACCAGTGAGCTAAATCCCCAGCCCTTCATGATCTTATGTATAGAAAATCTATCCCAAAAAGCCATTAGAAATATTAAATTCAGTAAAATTGCAAATTTCAAGGTTAACACACAAAATTATATATATGTGTATATACTAGCTATGAAAATCTTATGATAAAAATTTAAAATTCCATTTAGAATACTAAAATAATAAAACACATAAGGATAAATTTCAGAAAGCAGGTAGAAGATTTGAAAATTGAAAAACTGTAAAACATTTGTGAAAAATATTAAAGGCTTAAATAAATGGAGAGACATACTATGCTCAAGGTTTGGAAGATTTAATATTGTTAGACTTGCAGTGTTATCCAAAATGATCTATAGATTCAATGCCACCCTTCTTAAAATTTCACGAGTTTATTTTTCACAAGTACAACTATCAATTTTCAAATTCATAGGGAATCAGTAGGACTGTTAAAATAAATAAGAGCAATATTTAAAATGAACAATTTGAAGGAATTAGCCCTTCTAATTTCAAAACTTACTAGCAAGTCACAGTGACCTAAACATGTTACTGACATAAGTATCAACATATATACAAAAGAAATTTGATTGAAAATCTATAAATTCATAAATATATATATATATATATATATATATATATATCCAAGTGGTTTTGACAAGGATGCCAATGCCATTCAATAGAGAAGAGAGTCTTTTCCAACAAATTGTGCTGAGATAACTTGGTACCCACCTGAAAAGCAATGAAGTTGAGTCTTATCTCACCACACATACCAAAATTAACTCCAATTAGACCAGCTATTTAAATGTAATTCCTCCAAACATATGCTTCTGCATTAATCAGAGAAACAGAACAAGTAGGATTTGTGTATACATAGAGTGCGATTTAAAGAATTGGCTCATATCAATATGGATACGGAGGCTAACAAACATGAAATTTTACGGGTGAACTTGCAAGCTATATAGTCATAGAAGAGCCAATGTTGCTATTCAAATTCCGAGATCAACTGTCTGGAGACTAAGCAAAGAGCTAAAGTTACAGTTCATTCAAAAGTCCATCTGGTGCATAATAGTCTCCTCCTTGATGGATGTCAGCTCTTTGTTCTACTCATGCCTTCAACTGACTGGATGAGGTTCACCCACATTACAGAGAGCAATATGCTTATCGAGTCTGGCACTTTAAATATTACTTTCATCTCAAAATGCTTTCACAGAAGCAACCAAAATAGTGTTTAACCACATATTTGAGCATTATAGTTCAATAAAGTTGACACAGAAAATTAACCAGCACAATTATTTAGAAGAAACTATTGTGGTGTGAATTTTTTTATTCATTAATTTTATTAGCACATTTTAGGTATACAATATGATGACATTCATCATTGGGAATTTGTACCTTTACATGATGTATCTTGGTTCTAATTTTTTCCCCACACTCCTGCCCTCCCTTCAACACCTCCACCCTTACCTATTTACAAAGACTTTGTTTCCATTTTTTTCTCATATTTATACCTTTCTTTCTTTTCTTTCCCCTAGCCCTCCCACAAAACTTTCCCCTTTGGACCTTTTCTTCCTATTTCAAATTATTTATTATACATTTTGATCCCTAATTACACTTTCATTTTCTCACACCAGAGACACTATTTGGTATTTACACATGTGTGTCCTATTTAATCCTCTTAAGAGTATGGCCTCAATATGCATCCATTTAGCTATAAATGTCTCTAGATTCTGATTCTTGATGGCTGAGTAGTACTACTCAGTTTTATAAAATAAAGATCACATCTTCTTATTCAGTCTCCAGTTGATAGGCAATTGGACTGTTTCCACATTTTAACTATTACAAAATGCTGCTATAAACATGGGTGCATATATATCACTCTGGTATAATTCTTTTAATTCTTTGGGGAAGATAACCAGCAGGGCAATAGATGGGTCAAATGGAACCTCTAATCCTGGTTTTTCCAATGATCTCCAGATTTTTACAGTGGTTGCACTATTCTACACTTGCCAACAATTGGAGAAGGGTTCCTTTTTCCCCCAAACCCTGCCAACATTTGTTATTGGTTAATATTTTTTTGAATTTTTAAAAATAGTTTTTATTGGTACATTTTAGATATACAATAAGGACATACTCTTAAGTGAAATTAATAGGATACACATGTGTAAATACTATATCGTTTCTCTGATGTGATAAATTTAAAGTGTAAATAAGGGTCAAAATGTATAATTGATATTTTGTGATAGGAAGACAGGTTCTAAAAGTATTAGGCAAATGGGAGGGGTAGGGGAATGGTGAAGAGGGAACAGAAAAAATAAGAGAAAAGGAAAAATGGAAACGAAGTCTTTGTAAATAGGGAATGGTGGAGGGGGGAAGGGCGGCTATGGGAATGGGGGAAATAAGAACCAATATATTGATTGATTTCTTGATAGCAGCTGTTCTTTCTGGGGTGAGGTGGCATTTCAGCATTGAATTCATTTGCATCTCGCAAATGACCAGTGATGCTGAACATTTTTTTTTCGTATGTTTATTTGTTGGTTCTACTTCTTCATTTGAGAAATGTCTGTTCATTTCAGATGCCAATTATTGGATTGGCTGTTTAAATTTGGGAGGTCTGAGTTTTAAAAATTCTTTGTATATTCTAGATAGTAGGCCTCTGCAGAACATCTGGTAAAATGTTTTTCTCACTTGTGGGTTGTCTCTTTGCACTGTTGTGGTTTCTCTTACTTTGTAAAAACATTTTATTAAGAGAATATGTTGATTATTTGTGCTTCTTCATATGTGGCTGAGGTTTTGTTTGTGAAATCTTTTCCTATGTGAATATCTTCATGAGTTATATCTAACCTCTTATCCAGCTGGTTTAGTGCAGTGTTTCTGTTTTAATGCTTAGATCTTTGGTCCATTTTGATTTCAGTTTATTTCATGGTGAGAGATGTAGGTCTAGTTTTAATCTTTGGCAAGTTGAAACCCATTTTTCCAGCACCATTTATTGAAGAGGCTGTCTTTCCTCCAGTAAGGGTGTTTAGGGTTCTTTTTCAAAGATGAAGTAGTTGACTGTGTCTGGAGTTCTTCCTGAATCTTCTAATCTGTTCTACTGGTGCTCAGGTCTGTTGTTCTTGCAAGTGTCATGCTATTTTTTGTCATAGTAGCTTTGTAGTAGTATTTGAAGTTGGAGATTGTGATACCCCTACCTCGTCTTTGTTGCCTAGAATTGCTTTTGTTATTTTAGGTATGTTCTTGTTCCAAATGAATTTTTGGATTGTTTTCTCAAGTTCTGTGAAGTATGCTGTTGGAATTTCAATGGGTATTGCATTGAATCTATATAGCAGTTTTGGAAGTATGGCCATTTTCACTATATTTGTTCTTCCTACCCAGGAGCAAGGGATGTCTTTCCATTTTCTGATATCCTCTTCAGTTTTCTTTTCCGAGTGCTGTAGTTTTCAGAGTGGAGCTCTTTGATTTCTTTCCTTAGGTTTATTTCTAGATATTTCATTTTTTTGGATGGTACTGTGAAAAGAGTTGTTTCTACAATTCTGCTCTCAGTGAGACTATTGTTCATGTACAAGAAGGCTATTGATTTTTGTGTGTTACCCTTGTATCCAGTTACTCTACTGAATTTGGGTATTAAGTCTAGAAGGTACATCTCCCTCCCAGACTATTCCCTTATTTCAATGCCTCCTGTCTGCTATGAAAAACAGCTCTCCTCTGACATGTCTTTCCACTATGATGCCTCTGTCTTGGCACCAACCTGCCATGAACTGAAGGCACTGAAACATTAGCTGAATTAAACCTTTCTTTTAAGTTATGGTGTCAAGTATTGTATCCTGTGCTCAACAGTGGGCAAATTAACTAATACAATACCGCTAATGTCTCTTCCTCTTCTTATAAGGATATCAGCCACAATGGATTAGGGCCAAATTAATGGATACACTTTATTAATTGCTTCTTCAAAGTTCCTGTCTCCAAATGCACTCACATTGGTAGATAAAGGTTCAATATACAAGTTTTGGGAGGACACAATTCAATCTTAATGATATTTATGTATTTTTAGGATATACATTGAAATATATTTTGAAATGTTGTGTATAGCTTGAGAATTGTATATTTCACTTGAGAAACTTTTTTAATGAAATATCCTCCTTTATCCTACCATTTTTCTTGTCTAAATGTTTACTTTTCTTGATATTAGTGTATAATGTCAACTTTGTCTTGATTAGAATTTAATGTTATTTAATTTCTATATTTTCAATTAAATTGTTCTATATTTTTATTTCAATAAAAACAGTATAAAAGACTTTTGTTGTAGTTATTGCGATCTTCTATGTAGAGTATCATGTCATCTACAAATAATGACAATTTAACTTCATTGTGTCTTATCTTTATTCCTTTTATTTCTTTCTCTTTCTAATTGCTATGGCTAATGTTTCCAAACTCTATTGAAATTGAATGGTGATAGTGGACAACCTTGTCTTGTTCCTGATTTTTAGCATGGAGGATTTCAGTTTTTGACCACTTAGTATGATATTGGCTGTTGGTCTTTTATAAATGGCTTTTATCAGGTTGAGATAGAGACTGTCTATTCCAATTTTCTGTAGGGTATTTATCATGAATGTGTGTTGGACTTTGTTAAATTCTTTTTCTGCATCCATTGTGGTGATCATATGAGTTTTGCCCTTGGCCCTATTAATATACCATATGACATGTATTGATTTGTATATGTTGAACCTTTCCTGCATCCCTGGGATGAATCCTACTTGGTCAGGGTGTATGATCTTCTTTATGCTATTCTGCATTCTGATTGCCAGTATTTTATTGATAATTTTTGAGTCTATGTTCATTAGGGAGAATGGCCTATAGTTCTCTTTTTTTGATAGAGAGCATAAAAACTCAGGGAATCATCAACAAATGAAACAACACCATATTTTCATGGAATACAAAATTTAATATTTTTAAATGAAAACATTACAAATTGAGCTGCAGATTCAATTCAGTTCCTATCCGAATCTCAGTTGACTTTTTTGTAGAAACTGATGATCTGATTTAAAAAGTTATGTTGAATTCCAGTGGACCAAGAACAGACAATACAATCTTGACAAAGAAGAATAAAGTAGGCTAGTGCAATCAGGCAAGAAAAAGAAATAGAAGGGGTATGAATAAGAAAGAAGAAAGAAAGAAGTCAAAATATAGTTATTTCCAGATGATGTGATTCATTATGTAAATTTAATGTAAGACCTCTGCCAGATGACTTAGATTTAATAAACATATATCAATAAAGTGTCAGGATACAAATTTTTAATAATAAATATTTTATTTTATCCAATTCTCCTCCTCAAACCCATATCTATAAAAGCTTTGTTTCATTTTTTCCCTTCTATTTTCACTTTTTTTCTTGTCCCTTCCATGTACATAATGAACCAACTGAGGAAAAAAATCAAGAAAATGATTCTATTAACAGTGGCTTCAAAAAAATTTTAGTATGTTAAGAGTCAACCTTATGAAGGAGGAAAATGATCTCTCCAATGAAAATACAGAATTCTGAAGAAATAAATTGAAAAGGACATTAGAAAAATGGAATGACATTCCTTGTTCTTGGATCAGCAGAATTAGTATCCTTAAAATGGCCATATTACCAAAACTGATATATAGATTAGTGCAGTTCTTATTAAAATACCATCAACATTCTTCACAGAGCTAGAAAAAGAAATCCTGAATATTACTTGGAATTATAAAATATCCAGAATAGCCAAAGCAACTCTGAGAAAAGGAGCAATGCTGGAGATGTCACTATGCTGGACTTCAAGCTGTATATAAAGCCATGGTAACAAAAACAACATAATCGTGGCATAGAAAAATAAATGTGGACCAAGGTAGTGGAACAGAGGACACAGAAACAAACTCAAGGACCTATTACCATCTGATTTTTGACAAATAGACCAAAAACATGCACAGAGTTTAAAAACCAAATATCCACATAGAGAAAATTGAAAGAAGTTACTACCTGTCATTCTTACTAAAATAAAATAAAAATGCATCAAAGACCTTGATATAAGGCAAGAAACATTGAAGCTGCTGGAAGACAACATAGAGGAAACAATTGAAGCCAAAGGCAAAAAGACTTCCTGAGCAGGACTCCAATAGCACAGGAAATAATATCAAGAATCAACAAATGACACTACATCAAATTAAAAAGAACCTGCATGTCAAAGGAAACAGTTAACATAGCTAGGAGGCAACCAACTAGATGGGAGAAAATACTCCTGGTCATATTTCTAAAAGAATTAAAGACTGCATATCTTAAAGATTGCATGCTACAGTAATATATACATAACTTTTTTATAGCAGTGCAATACAAAGTAATATATTACTTAGCCATAATGAAGAATGAAACTATGTCACTTGCAGGAAAATTGATGGAACTAGAAAACTTCTTAGTAAGTGAAATAAGGTATACTAAGAAAGATACATATCACATGTTTTCTCTTATATGAGAAACCCTAATATTATTAATAAATTAATAAATAAAATAAATTAGAGATGACAGTAAAACAAGAGGTAGACTCATGGAGACTGAGAAAGGAGTCACTGGGAGTGGGGAGAAAGGAAGAGGGGACCAGTAGGATTGAAATTGGTTGAAATATGTCAAATCCTTGTACCATTTTTCCAAAACAAGCTTCACCAGTAACATGTACTAATAAAACACAATAAAAAGAAAAAAGAAAATCAATGTAGGATATTTGACTTGATGATTCAAAAAAATAATACATGGCAATGGTAATCACAACAGGGTGATACTAGCACAAGGATAGACAAATAGATAAATGGGCAGTAATTTTACATTATTTTATTGTTTCATATTTAGCATGAATTAATATGTGACACTATGAATAATATTCTGTCATTCTTTCATTTATGATTCATTAAACACAAGTTTTGCTGTCTCATTTTTCAGCAGTCACCATTATGAGCACTATAGTGCTAGTCAAAATCACACACAGTCCCTGCCTTACTGGTATTTCAAAGTACAGTGTCAGAAGCAAACAATATTCAAATAATGACACAAATTTATAAAAAGTTGCAACCCAGACATAGTCTACAAGGAGAGTTTCACAAAGATTTGAGAGAATCCAATGGTGAATTTGGCCCATGCCATTCCACTGAGATGACATCCTAAGAATATACAGAAGGTAAACAGGTTAGCAAGTGCAAGAACATTTTAGGTAGAGGTCATGTGCATAGTTGTGTAAGATAAACAGAAAGGAAAATGATTAGAGGAAGTTTATGTGGTGATCAGAAATGGTCACTTGGGTTTGGGCATGGTAAAACATGAGGATGGACAAAAAGGTAAGAGCCAAAGAATTTGGGTTTTATACCTCATGCAGCAGTTCTACCTCCATCATAAGAAGAAAGCGAAACTAAAAATCATTCATAGACCATTCTCCAGAGTTTCAAGGATGACATAATTTCATGTTAAAATAGTGATGCTCTTTCTGTTAGGAAATCAACTAAATTTATCATTTTGAAAAGCAACAATTGCAACTGATTACATAACACTAATTATTGGAATACTATTCAGAGATTTACATATATACAAATTTGTCTAATTTTCTCAATAATGCCCTGAAGCAGGTCCAATAATTGTTACCTGTTTATAGACAGGGAAACAAAAGCACAGAGTATTTCAGTAACTTGTCCATGTTCAGGCAGTTATTAAATGACCATTTGAACACTACATCAAAGGGAATGTTTTGGCATTAGTTTTGATAAGGGGATAATAGGGATTCTTATGCAGTCTTGACTGTCAGTAAACTGAAGGGAATAGCTGAGACCTAAATTTGTTGTGTTCAGCTGTGTAGTTTCATAATTTAAGTAGAAAATATTAAGCTCTAGATAAGTGTTTATGATTAGTTTAAAGCTAGACAATATGAAAAATGATACTTCACAGGCACATTAAAAACAAAGAAGTTAAAATTTAATGTGACAAACAAATAAAACAAAGACATTTCACCCTGTAGAAAGTTAACAGTCTGGGATAAAATATATTGTATTTTGAATTTAATTATGTATTATAAATATTCATTAATATATAACGCTACATTTAAATCTCTAATATAGTGAATCTATATGGAACCTTATGTGATAATGTATGGCTAGGTTAAGTGCAGTTTCTGTTTTGTATGGTATTTGGAAAATTTTATGTAAGTTATTGTAACTGTCTTTCCATTCTCAAGTTATCTGCACATTGTAATTAAATGAGTTCATATTTTCATAAGGCCTAAATGATAGGAAGGTAGAACATAGCAATCTAGTTGTAATAATTCTTATAAATGTAATTACAATTGATTTTTACTTGTAAGGTCACGAGTTACAGCCTCAAGTTATTTGCAAAATCTAAGACTATAAATGATATCGATTTAGATAACATTTTGCTGGCAATATCAAACAAAGATCTAGATAATAGGTTGACTAGCTTTAGGGACCAGACATATACCAACACAAATAAACACTGGCAGTCAATTATAGGGACTATACAGAAGATTTCTTGACGGTGCACTATTATACTTTTTTTTTACCAACAAAAAGTCTCATTTGGAAAGGAATTTCATGCCAATTATTGATAATGAATTATCTTAGTGAAAATGAAAAGAAAGAAGGGTTGCCTACTTAGAAAACTTTTCAATGCAACACTAACATTTGTCAAGGAGAGATTTTGTGTATGTGAAGTTTGCTTTATATTTTTCAATTGAATTTTTCTCTCCCTATGTCTCTTTCTCTGTCTCTTTTTTCTGAAGTTATTGTTATACAGACAGCTGTAAATTACATATAATTATGTATTTTAATGCTGAAATACATCAGCTCAATGACTGAGCAAACGTTTTGAATTGAAGCCTGGTATGTTATATTTAAATATATCAATCTCTAAAAGTCTGCAGTACAATTGTTGCAAACATCTATTTGGATAACTTCATATTGAGTATTCATGAAAATATTTTCATTGGGAAACATATACTGTAGATTAAATCACCAAGTAGAGTTTTTATGCTCAAACCTATACCCAATGTAACAGTTTTAAGAAATGAATGGAGTCTTGAGGAGGTAATAGGTCATGGATACTCTACCTTCAGTTAAAAACATAACAGCAGATAAATTAAAATTTATTAAAATCATCTTCTCCAACAATACAAAAATTATTAAGGCATCATTTACTCTAATACTGGTATATGCATCAAAAAGAAATGTTTTAAAAAGTTCTAATATGATTTTTTCTTTTCTCTCTCTCTCTATTTTTTTAGACAGATTCTACCTATGTACCCGAGGCTGGACTCAAACATATGATCCTCCTGCCTCAGTTTCCTCAGTGCTAGGATAACAGGCTTGCACCACCATACCTTGCTTTATACAAATGTTTTCTACTGTAATTGGCAGATTTGTTTTTATACTCTCCTATTATATATACTATTGGAAGCTCTCATGATCAGATGTGGTGATCCGTATCAAGAGGAGTTCAGTGTTGAGAAACAAAAAGTAATTACAAAGAGTGTGATAAGTTCAAATACTGGTTTTAAATTTCTTTGAAGTAATTTCTATGTCAGTAATTAAGCAAAAGAAGAGAATAATACTTTATTTAGAATAAGAAGTCTATTAATATGAATCATGATATAAAATAATTATGCACTCAATATTCTGTTTTTAGAGTCTGAAGAGGGTTTCATACTCCTTCAAAAATTATCACATCACCAGAGCCTTCATCAGAGCAGACTCGTGAGGACTGCTCAACCAGTAAAGGGAGCGAGGCTGCTCCTAGACTCTCCAGTGACTCAGGCCTTCATTGCAGCAGACTGGTGAGGACTGCCCAGCCAACACAGGGAGCTAGGCTGCTCCCTGGGCTTTCATCAGAACAGACCAGTGAAGACTGCCCAGCCACAGGGGCCCCTTGCATTTTCACCACTGCCCCCCATGATGTCAGCCTTCCTGCTGGTATCTGGATCCACACTGCAGAGGCACAGTGGTCATAAAGGTCACTTTAATGAACTCCAGAAAATAGAATGGATGTGAACAACTGAAATAAAGGCAAACCAGACCTCTGTATTTGGTAAGTTGAAAGGATCACCAAGTTCCATCAGAATCTGGACTATCTTCAGGCTAAGGCCAGCTGGAACCTGCAGTAGAGACTTGCAGAATTTAACCCTGAAGGAGAGCAGGTAACTCAACTTGGTCCTTGCAACAAGAATTCAGCCTGAATCTCAGGGGTCTGCCAATGGCTTGTTGAGAATAATTGAATTAGTTCTGCACATTGCTGCCCCGATTTTTTGTGTGTGTGACAGCAGAGATTACCCTGAAGGAGGCCATTCAAATTTTTTTCTTTTCTCTTATTTTTAATTTCAATTTTTAACATTTTCTATATTCCCACTCTTCAAATTCTTCTTTTTTTTTCTTTCTTTTTCCCACTAAATCTCTTGCTCCACCACGTTGTTCTTCATCTACATTTTTGTTCCTTTTCCTGCCCTAATTCGGATTTCTTCTTTCTTTTTCTTTTCTTTTCTCTTTTTCCTTCTCGCAATTGTCAATAGTTTCAAAGGAAAGAGAATACAAGTTATAGCTTCCCTATTAGTGTCAAGTTGTTCTCATCTTGTCTTTGTTCTTTCACTCTGTATTTCCCTCTTGTCTTCAAAAGTTTCCTAGAGTATGCATGATCATCTTGTGTCCTCTGGCTTCATTTGAAATGTTCTCTTATCCTTCTACTTATCTATTCTTCTCCCAACTCCTAAGTCACCATCCTGAAGGGTAAAGTTGCTATACTTAAGAGTTTATTCACTACAAATGTATTTAGGGCTGGTCCTCAATTTTGATTTAATTCACATGATTAAAGGTGATAGATTAATAACTACCACAAATTTACCATTTCTAAGCTATGCTTGATCCTACTGTGTTGCTGATTGCTGATCAATCGGGCTAAAGGGTTGTGATTGATTAAATTGGTTGTCCTTCCTGATATTAAGAAAATGAGAGTGTCTCTCAGTCACTAGAAAGTCAAAACCTAAATAGCAGCTATATCAGGAAGATTGAAGCACTAACCCAGGACAGTACCAACAACAAAAATAAAATGAGAAAACATTTAATCAAGGCATAAATACAAACTTCCAGCTCACAAATGTCAAATTCTATAGGAAAAGAGGTGCTAAAAACTGACAATGAACCACCAGGACACTCTGAACCCATAGCACAGGAAGTAACAGAACAGCTCAATCAGGCTCTAGAATAATTCAAAACAGAAATAATTTCCCAAATAACTACATAGATGGAGAGCACAATGAAAGACAAGATTAGAGACTCTAGAACAGAGACAGACAAAAAATTAGATGACTTCAGGACCAAGACAAAAGCCATGAATACCCAGCATAAGAAAAAAATGGAAACCGTGAATGACCAACATAGTAAAGAAATGAAATCCACAAAACAGATTCAGATATCCAGGATATTAAAACCATTATTGAAAGCATTCACGACATAATGAACAAATATGAAGATAGAATTTCAGACATAGAAGATAGGATTGCAGTCAGTGAGATGAAAAGAGAGATGTCTTAAAAACAGTAAGGGATCAGGAGAAATTGATCCAACAAATCATAGATTATGCAAAGAAGACTAATATTAATATAAGACTGATAGGAATCCATGAAGTAGCAGGAGAAACTACAAATGACTTTAAAAACTGTTCATAGAATTAATGTCAGAAAACTTCCCAAACATACAGATAAGTGAGGCATATAAGAACCTAACTAGCCATGATCAAAAAAATCTACACCTAGTCATATAATAGTCATGATACCAGAAACCCAACAGAAGAACAAAACACTGAGAAAAGAAGCAATACAGAAGAAATGCACAGATTCCTAGGTACTGATGAATTACCAAATTTGAATGAAGAAAAAAAATACTAAAAACCCCAATCACAATCAGTGAAATTGAAAGCCTAATAAAAAATTTACCAAAAAAAGCCCAGGTCCTGAAGGTTTCACTGCTGAATTCTACAAGACATTTAGAGAACTATTTCCACTATTCTTTAAACTTTTCTATGAGAGTGAAAGGGAAGCAATATTTCCAAATTCATTCCTGGAAGCAAGTGTTACTTTGATTCCAAAACAAGGTAAAGACCCAACTAAAAGAGAGAACTAAAAGCCAATCTTTCTAATGAACAAAAATGCAAAAATCCTCAATAAGATACTGGCAAACAGAATACAGAGAGTCAATAAGATCATACACCCTAACCAAGTCAGATTTATTCCAGGGATGCAAGGATTTTTCAACATTTGTAAATCAATAAATGTGATACAATGTATTAACAGTCAATGACAAAAACCATATAAACATCTCAGTAGAAGCAGAAAAAGCATTTGACAAAATTAAACACCCATTAATGATTAAAAAAAAACCCTGCAGAAAATTGGAATTGATGGTCTTTATCTAAGCTTGATAAAGGCTATCAATGAAAGAACCAACAGCCAACATCATATTAAATGGCCCAAAATGGAAAACCTTCATGCTAAAATCAGGAAATAGACAAAAATGTCCACTATCAGCCCTCTTGTTCAATATGATTCTGGAAACATTAGGCACAGAATTAGACATGAGAAAGAAATTCAAGCAATAAACATCAGAAAGGAAAAAGTTAAGCTGTCCTTATTTGCTGATGATGTGATACTTTACATAGAAGTCCCAAAAATCTCTGCTAAAAGACTTCTAGATTTAATTGACACTTTCATCAGAGTAACTGGATACAAGGTCAATGCTAAAAAATCAATAGCCTTCTTGTGCACAAATCACAGACTCACTGAGACAAATTAGTGAAATAATTGCTTTCACAATGGCATCAAAAAAATGAAGTATCTAGGAATCAGTCTAATGAAGGAAGCAAAAGACCTCTACAATGAAAAATACAACACTCTGAAAAACTGATATAAAAATGGAAAATATTAATTGCTCCTGATAGGAAGAATCAACATAGTGAAAATGGCCATACTATCAAAACTGCTATGTAGATTTAATGCAATCCTGGTTGAAATTCCAACACTATATTTCATAGAACTAGAGAAAAGAATCCAAAAATTCATTTGGAACAAGAAGAGACCTAGAATAGAAAAAGCAATTCTAGGCAACATAGACATGGCAGGGTATATCACAAACTCCAACTTGAAACTATACTACAAAGCCACTGTGATAAAAACAGCATGGTAATGGCAAAGAAAAAGACCCACAAATCAGAGGAATAGATTATATTATGAAATGAAACTATTACAAAGCCACTGTGATAAAAACAGCATGGTAATGGCAAAGAAAAAGACCCACAAATCAGAGGAATAGATTATATTATGAAGAAACAACACCAGATGTACTCAGCTACCTCATCATTGACAAAAGAACCAATCATCCTCACTGGAGGAAAGATAGTCTCTTTAACAAATTGTGTTGAATAAGCTAGATTTCAACTTGCCAAAGATTAAAACTACACCCTTATCTTTTACTATGCACTAAACTAAAATCCAAGTTTATTAAAGATCTAAATATTAAAACAGAAATACTAAATTAGGTAGAACTCTCAATGACGTTGGCATAGGACTTTACTTACAAATCTTCAGTAGCGTGGGAACTAGCACAAAGCATCAACAACTGGGATCTCATCTTCTTAAAAAGCTTCTGCACTGCAAGGGTAGACAATAATAGAGCTAAGAGACACCCTACAATGTGGAAAAAACTTTTTACCAGCTGTTCCTCAGACAAGGGAGTATTGTCTAGAATATATAAAGAACTCAAAACAATTAGCTCCACCAAATATAAAGACCTGATTTAAAAATGGGCATCTGAAATGAACAGACATTTCTCAGATAAAGAAGTAAAAGCAGCAAATAAATATATGAAAAAATGTTCAACATCACTCATCATTAAAGAGATGATGAAAACAGCACTGAAATTCCCACTCCCCCCCAGAAAGGATGGCTTCTATTAAGAAATCAGCCAATAACCAATGTTAGCAGGGAGGTGGGGGGAAAGGAACCCTTCTCCATTGTGTGTGGGAGTGCAAACTGGAGCAACCACCATGTAAGTCAATTAGGAGATACCTCAAAGAGCTAGGATTAGAGGTTCCATTTGACCCAGCTATCCCTCTGCTGGGTATCTTTCCAAAAGAATCATACCACAGTGATATATGTGCACTCATGTTTATAGTGGCAATTTGAAATAGCTAAAACTTGGAAACAGCCCAACAGCCCATCAACTGGAGACTGGATAAAGAAGATGTGGTTATTCTATAAAATGGAGTACTACTCAGCCATAAAGAATGAGAAACTAGAGTCATTCATAGGAAAATGCATGCATATTGATGTCATACTCTTAAGTGTCATAAATAGACACATTGTGTAAATATTGAATAGTTTCTCTGGCATGAAAAACTAAAAGTGTAAATAAGATCCAAATTGAATAATGGATATTGTGAAATAGGAAGAAAAGTGCTAAATGTTTAGGGGAGGTGGGATGTGTAGGAGAAAGGAAATATGGGAAAAGAAAAAAATGAGAAAAGGAAAAAACAGAAATAAAGTCTTTGTGAATAACAAAGGGTGAACATAGTGAATAGAGGGCAGGGGAAAAATGATAACCAAGGTCTATCATGTAAAGGTACAAGATCCCAATTTTGAATGTGACTGTACTATATACCTAATAATAGAAATAAAGTTAATAAAAAAGTATCACATCTACTAGATTGATTGAGTTCTTATAAATTAACTGGTTGCCCCCCATATTTGTTCATTTACAAAGCTCTATAGGCTTTATAAATTATGCTAAACAAACTTTTCCCTTTGTATTAGGGCAAATTTGTGAAAATAATTTAATGCATCCATATCCCTTCATGAACTTTCTACTTACATTTATTATGTAAGAAACATACAAAAACTGTATTTTATAAAAAGTCACCTCAAAGCCATAAATAGAAATGAAAGATGTTGAACCCAGTTTAGTTTTTAATGATACTCTTTCCTCATGCCAAATTCCAAGTTGTAGTCATCTTTAAAACCATTTTTGCTTAAAATTTTTACAACCTCAACCCCGTTCCAACCCTGTTTCAGCCTTATGATTCTGAGCTTTTGAAAGTTGTTCTTTTTTGTCTTTTTTGCTAGGTGATGGAGCTATATTAGGAGTTTCAACTGAAATGATATTGCTTATGGATGTTGTAGAATTGATAGGATGGTGATTTTCCATGAACTGCTCTTCATTGTCTTTGGCTTACTCAATGTATATATCATAGCAGTTCCAAGGTTAACTTCCACTGCTTCCTGTAACTTGGCTGTTATACTTTGTTTTACAGCTGATGATGTGGTGTTATTAAAAAAAATTAAAAAAGCATTCGTAGATATAATTGGAGGTGGTTGGGTGTATGTTTTTGCCTATGAAATCTCTATTAAGAAGTCTTTGGGAGAGTAAAATCTGATTAGATAGGTAGTCTCTCTCTCTCTCTCTGTCTCTGTCTCTCTCTCTCTCTCTTCCTCTCTCTCTCTCCCTCTCTCTCTGATTTTCTTTTTAACAAGGTCCCCAGACTAATCTTTATAGCTGAACTTTTGAGAAACTGGCTCAAGACAATTCCAAAGGCTACTTAGAAGTACAACTTCAAGGCTGCGTTCCCGCCACCTTCAGCGCCAGAGGGTCTTCTCAGCAGTGCCCTCCCCTGCTGTGGTGTTCCTGCCATCTTCAGTGCCAGAGGGTCTTCTGGGCCAGGCCCTCCCCTGCTGGCACTGCTGCTGCCATCTTCAGCTCTAGAAAGGTAGCCGTGTGGGCACCCCCAAACTCCCCCCAACCTTCCCCCTTGTGCGTTTAGACCTCCTGATTGTACCAGTCTTTGCACCTGCTCTGTACAGGCAGAGGTGGTTATAAAGAGTATTTTCTGGCACTTTCAACTTTGAACATCTTTAAAGAAGTGGTGGGGGAAACTTATAGTAGAACTGAGTGGAGTTCAACCCTTTAGGAGGTCAGGGAACTCAGTCTGGGCCTTGCAGCCCTAGCTCAGTCTGCTTTATGGGGTACTGCCACCAGCTATTTGAGATCAGGGGACTTGGCTCTGCAAATGGCAGCACATATTGTATATTATGATAGCAGTCATACAGTTTGAAAGAGGCCATTTAAATTCATTTTTGTTTCTTTCTTTTTTTAATCCTACTCTGCAAATTCTTTTTTTTCTTTTTGTTTTCTTTCTCTAATTCACTTCTTTCTCTTACTCCATTATGGTATCCCTCATCTCCTTTTTGTTTCTGCTCTTGCCCTAATTCATATTTCTTCTTTTATTATTTTTTTTTCTTTTCTTTATGTTCTTTTCTAATGTTATTCTACCTCACTTAAGGGTTACTATAACTCTATTTTGTTTGTTCTTTCTGAATTTAACAATTTCCTGACGATTGTCTGGTCATTCTATGTCTTTTGGCTTTATATGAAATCTTATCTAATTCTTATACTTATCTACTCTTGTGTTAACTTCGTTTTAAGCCCCAATTGTAAATGGTAAATATCCTTATTGAAAAGTTTATTTACTGTAAGCATATTTTGGATTATGTCTTGATTTTAATTAAATTCACATGATTTGAAGGTGATAGATTGATGACTACCATAAGTGGTCAATTAGCAAATTGTGCTTCATTATATTGTGGTGCTGATTGTATCAATTAGGATAAAGGATTGTGATTGATTCAATGAGCTGCTTTCTTCAGTATGATGACAATGAGAATGTCTATGAGTCATAAGAGATGCATGGGCTGCAGCCCAACTATATCAGGAAGATTTAAGTAATAATCTAAAGGTTAAACTAAGGAAAACCCAACAACAATAGTCAAAATGAGAAAATAATTAAGCAAGATACAGAGACAGACTTCCAGTTCACAAATGGCAAATAGTGGGGCAAATGAGGATGAAAAGTCTGACAGTGAATCATCAGGACACCCTGAACTCAAAGCACAGGAAGTAACAAAACTGATCAATCAGGCTCTAGAGAAATATAAAACCAAAATAATTTCCCAAATAATCACAGAGATGGCAAGCAAAATGAAAGTTATAATTCGTGACTCTAGAACAGAAACTGAGAGAAAAATAGATGAGCTCAGGACCATGATAGAAGCTATGAATGCCCAGCATAAGAAAGAATTGGAAACAATAAATGCCCAATACAAGAAAGAAATGGAATCCATAGGACAGATTCAAACAGATATCCAGGAGATTAAAAACTCCATTGAGAGTGTTCACAAAAGAATAAAGAGTCTGAAGATAGAATCTCAGATATAGAAAATAAAATTGCAGTCAGTGACCATGAAAAGACAAATCTCTTAAAAGCAGTAGGGGATCATGAGAAATTCATACAACAACTCTTAGATGATACTAAAAAGAATAACATAAGATTGATAGGAATTCAAGAAGTAGTAGGAGAAAATGCAAAAGACTTAAAAAAGCTCTTTTAAATTAATTATAGAAAACTTCCCAAACAGAGGGGAAGAATTTGATATACAGATAAGTGAGGCATATAGGACTCCAACTAGCCATGATAAAAAAATAATCTACACCTAGACATATAATAATCAAGATCCCAGAAATCCAACAGAAGAACAAAATACTACAAGCAGTAAGAGACAAGAAACAAATTACATGCAAAGGAAAACCTATCATAATCACAGCAGACTTTTCAATACAAACCCTCATGTTAAGGAGAGCCTGGAATGAGATATTTCAAGTACTAAAAGAAAACAACCTCCAACCTATACTAATGTATCCTGCAAAACTTTCTTTTAAAATGGATGGGGAGGCCATTGCTCAACCGATGGGAGGTAGCCTGGGTCCTGATCCACCACGGGAAGGAGAGCCATGCCTGCTCCCAACCCAGCCGCCATTGGCTTAAAGCCTTCAACAGCAGCCATGCTATGGCCTCAACATTAGCCTGCCTTGAAATTTCTCATATGAGATTAATTAGTCTGCCACCCTTAATCTCAGTCTTGGTAAAATTCTCTGGACATGAGCAAAATGCAGGCAAATTGTCTGCCATACTATGACATACATTGTCTGGAATCCAACAGCCAATGCAGTTCTTCTTCCCAGGAGAAACATCCTGACACTGGTCTTCAGTGACTTTGGCTTTCTGTTCTTCAGAGCTCTTAGTGTCTCCTATACAGAAAAGCCTAAGGCTTTCCAGCTCTATTGCTTCAGCCAACTTCTTCAAAGGTTTCCCTACTTCCCCTTCCTACAAGACAGTCCCAAATG
>NW_022900951.1:60511018-60517072 GCF_012274545.1 Fukomys damarensis | reverse complement strand
GTGTCCTCTTTCCTGGTGCCTCTTGTGTGGGTCGTGCCTACATCCTTGTTTCTTAACATGTCTCTTTTACTTTGCTTTTTAAACTATTTATTTGCAAGAAACCATGCAGTACTTAACCTCCTTTGTCTGATTTATTTCACTTACATTATGGTCTCAAGATACATCTATTTTCCTACACAAAACCCCCACCAAAAAGACCCAATAAAAAACAATTGAAATGAACAGACATTTCTGAAAAGAAAAAGTGCAAATAACCAATAGATACATGAAAATAAATGTTTAGCATCTATGACCATTAGAGAAATGCATATCAAAACAACACTGAGAGTACACCTCCAGCCAGTAAGAAGGACTATTATCAAGGACTCAAGAAACAATAGATGCTCTAAATGTAGTAGGAAAAAGGAGCACTCTACACTGTTGTTAAGAATCTGAACGTGTTCAATCACTATGCAAATCAGTGTGGAGATTCTGGAGAAATCTAAAAACAGAAATTCTATTTGACTTAACTATACTTCCTTTGAGTATATTCCTGACAGAGTTACAGTTATCATATTACAGTGATCCATATATACCCATGTTTATGGTAGCACATTTCACAACAACTAAATCATGGAAGTGGCTATATGCCTGTCAACAGATGAATAAATAAAGAAAATGTGGTATACACACATGATGGAGTATTTGCCATAAAGAAGGATACACCATGCATTTTAGAAAGAGCATGCTAAAATCAAGGAAAGGGTGGGTACAATCGGGTGAAAGATACAGAAGTCAGAAGATTAGTGCATTTATACTAGCAATAAATGGTTCTGGCTTAAATCATGGAAAAGTTGTTAGGAAGGCAACACATATTAGGAAGTTAGATATTAATTAAATATGAAACATAAGGGAAAGAAAAGGCATCTCAGTCAATCCCCTATGGCTCAACGTAGACAAAAGCTTGTGTTTTGGTTATATATGTAAGGTGGTCCCAGAAAGCCAACATGAGGAACAGTGGATACCAAACTGGAAAGAAGAAAAGCCAATAAGGGTGAGCTAATGATCAGATTACTGCCAGGCAGCAACTGAGACTTGTAGTCACTGGAACCTTCTGAGGAACTGTGGGGAACCCACTTAACAATTGTCCCATAATTGAAGGGAAAGCCAGGGCTATTTGGAAGTACCAGCTACGCTTTGTTGAGGGTTTCCATTGGCTGTTGTGTTGTGCGCTTGTGCCAAGCAAGTTCCTCTACTGCTAGAACAAGTACTCAGATGGAGAAAGCAAGCTGTCAGCCAGCCAGAAGCCATGTCTCTCAGCTGCAACACTGAGGAATATGTGGCATGGCATCAACTGCATCTTGTTCCAGATGGTTCTAAAAAATAACCCCAATGGGGCCAGGGATTTAGCTCAGTGGTTCTGCTGCCTGCCTCACAAGCACAAGGTCCTGAGTGACATCCCCACTGCCAAAAACATGAAATAAAGACAATAAAAATCCCCAAGTTTGTGGCTTGGGCAAATGAATGGAATCGTGCATAGTTCTGAAAGGTGGCAGATATTAAACAAGGAGGGGATAACTTCAGAGCAGGTGCTATGCTTACCTTCTTTTGATTTTTACAAATTATCACCTGCTTCACAATAGACACGGCAGGAGCAAGTGAGCGATGGCACCACTACTTCAG
Organism: Fukomys damarensis; assembly: GCF_012274545.1. Taxonomy (NCBI): domain Eukaryota; kingdom Metazoa; phylum Chordata; class Mammalia; order Rodentia; family Bathyergidae; genus Fukomys; species Fukomys damarensis. The sequence goes on along the minus strand of NW_022900951.1, from coordinate 60,515,410 downwards.
ACACAGATTCCCTCCTTGGCCTTTGTCTCCCCATAGTTCAACTTCTCCTTGTGGACAGTGAGTGCTGGGTAAATTACTATTGAATATTTCACCATCACTTTCTTAACCTCCAGCAAACTTTTTCTTATATATAGTAATGTGGTACACAGAATGCTAAAATGACTACAGGATTCCCCATCTCTGAAACTTGTCCTACCTATTCTCCCCCTCTTGAGTGTGAGCAGAACCAGGAATGTGATAGCATATCACTCCCATAACCATCTTTCATTATATGGAAAAGGCAAAGAGATGTTGCAAATATAAGTAACATAAGGCCTCTACTCAGTTAATAATTTTGAACTAATTAAAAGAGAAATTACCCTACATGAGTAAATTAGGTAAGTCCCTTAATGTAGAGTTTAGATGTCACCATTCTGTTGCTGGCCTGGAAGAAGAGTGTATGAAGGGACAATGTGGCAAGGACCAGACGGCAGCTTTGAGGAGCTAAAATTGGTCCCAACTGACAGCAGCTAGCAAGAAAATGGAGACCCTACTGCTACAGCCACAAGGAAAATAATTCTTCTGACAATGTGATGGGGCTTGGAAGTGGATTGTTCCCCAGTCAAGCCTCTAGGAATGTAACCTGGACAACACTTTTATTGCAGCCCTTTATGAGCCCAACAGGGGACCCAGTTAGGGAAACCCTGGACTCCTGCCCAAGGAGACTAAGATAATAAATATATGTGATTTTAAGCTGCTAAATTTTTGATAACTTATTTTATAGCACTAGAAACTAATATAGACAGTGATTAAAATGAAGAGTTATAGAATTAGTCCCATATTGTTTTACTCATGGGCCTTGGGCCTACATATGAGAATGTATATGCCTTAATTTTGTCAACTGTGAAATAGGAATAAGAATAAAAACAATTTATATAGTTTTGCAAGTATTAAATGTAATGCCTGTCATTAAGCCAGTACTCAACTAACTTAGCTATTATTCTAACATGTTGTTATTTTTATAATTATCATTACTTTGTAATTCCTTACTAAGTCCTAAGTTCCATTTAGTCAATGTAGCATACTTACTATTGAAACTTTTTTCAAAACTATTTACCAAAACACACCACCCATACATAAAACTGCATAAAATCCTAAGTGTACAGATGAAAATAAATTTTTAAGTGCTTCCATGTGCCTGGCACCCAGATGAAGCAAACAGCACATCGAGAGACTCCAGGAGGAAATGAAGAACAGATTCCCCAGTGTTACGCCTGCTGAGCGGTAGGAGAGCTAGGGTATTCATACAGCAATTGTCCTCAAATGTAAGCTTATGTCAGAATCACCAGTGACATTGTGAAAACACTGTTAAACTACACCTCTACTCTTTCTGATTCAGGAGATCTCAGATGGGGTTTGGTCATTTGCATTCCTATTTTATAAAATGATTTGATTGGTATATTTTAGATATATACAATGATCATATTCATCATAGGGAATCTGTACCTGTACATATTATATCTTGATCCTTCATTTTCCCCAGTCCCCTCCCTTCCCTTCAACCCCTTTCCTCCTCCTCATTTACAAAAGTGTATTTCTATTTTTTTCATTCAATTCTCTTTTTCCTATTCCCTTATTTTCTTTCCTCTCCCCCTTCTCTTGTTCCCCTTCCCATGTGAACATTTTTTTCCTATTTCCCAATGAACTTCCTGAAATGCTGACCCCATAGGTGCAGGGCCACACTTTGAGAACCACTATTATTAGTCTTTCCATTTGGCCTTTCTTCCCCAGAAATTCCCAAGAAACAGTGATTTCTGGATTTGGACTCCTAAGATAAACCCATTGATAAATGGGGGAAAGTTTTAAAATACTTCTGCACAAATTGAAGTTTGATGATCAACATAGAGCCTATGGATTTAGAGGAATTAAATGATGTCCAATCAAAAACAAAAGTGTGATTAAAATTCCCATATAAAGCAAAAGTTAGGGTCAATATCGCTAAGGACAGACATGGAAGAGCACAGAGGAGAAGTGGTCATGATCTGACTGGCTGGTCGAGGGTGTATTTGTTGTCCTGTTAAAAGTATGCTGTGTGTTCATGGTTTCATCTATTGTTATTGATGAGTCACTTTTAAAAAGTTTTATTTTATTAATACATGTTTGCAGTTCATGCTGTTTATAATCATCTTGGGGAGTGGTTGCATGTACATATCAGAGCTTGTTTCTTTTTTTTTTTAATCCCTATCCCTTTCCCTCCCCCTCCATCTTTCTCCAATTCTGCTGTTTCGTTTTTGTTGATATTATTAATTTTAACTCATATTATGGCATATAATGTTTACTTTAATTGAGCTTATTAGGTTGCTGTACATGTGATATCTTTCTTCTACATATTTCCCCTTCCTCTTCCTCCTTGTGCTTTTTGCCTTGGACCACTTCCCTTCTCCTTGTCCACTTCTAGCCATTCTTTATTATTCTCTCTGCTTGTACTTTGCCTAACTCAAATGAGAGATACCATACTGTATTTAAGCTAAGCTATTGTGTCTGGTTTATTTCAGACATATTTTCCAGGTGCATCCATTTTCCTACGAGTGTCTCCAAACCTGTCATTCTTTATAGCAGAGTAGTATTCCATTATATATAGATGCCACGTTTTCCTTATCCAACCATCTGTTGATGGGTAGGCAGGCTGTTTCCAGAATTTTAGCTTTTGAAAGTTGTGCTACTATAAACGTTGGTATGCATGTATTGCTGCAGTACGATGTCTTAAGCTCCTTGGGGAAGACACTTAGGAGGAGGAACCCTGGGAAATATGGAATTTCTCATTTCAGTGCTTTGAGAAATCTCTCTACCAATTCTGATAATGGTTGTACAAATTTACAATCCCACAAATAATGAGGGAGGATTCCTTTCTCACCACATCTTCACTAGCATTTTTAATTATTTGATTTCTTAATGATTACCATTCTTTCTGGAGTAAGATGAGATCTTAGCATTGTTTTAATTTGCACTTTTCTAATGGCCAGAGATGTTGAGTATTTTTTTCATGTATTTGTTGACAATTTGTATTTCTTGCTCCGTGAAGTGTCTCTTCATTGCTCTTTCCCGTTTCATGAATGGATCTTTGATTTAGGTGGTTTAATTTTTTAGTTCTTTGTATGTTCTTGATATCAGTCCTCTGTCTGAAGAGTAGCTGGCAAATATTTTTTCCCATTGTGTAGGTTGTCTCTTTACTGCTTAATCCTTTGGCTGTACAAAAGGTTTTAGTCTGACACAAACCCGACTGTTAATTCTCTGTGCTATTTCTTGTGCAGTTGAGGTTCAGTTTAGAAAGTCCTTTCCTATACCTATATCTTCAAGTGTTTTACCTCTTTTATCTTCTAGAAGGTTTAAAGTTTCTGTTTTAGTGTTTAGGTCTTTTATCCATTTTGATTTTATTTTAGTGCCTGGTAAGAGATATGGGTCCAGTTTCAATCTTCTGCACACAGGTAATCAGTTTTATGAGCACGATTTGTGAAATAGGTTATCTTTCCACCAACATGCTTTTGGGCATATGTTTGTCAAAGATCAAATAGCTGAATGTGTCTGGGGAAACTTTTGTATCCTCGATTCTATTCCATTGATTCATGTGTTTGTTTTTGTTGCAGAATCAAATAATTTTTTTATCACCATTGCTGTGTAGTGTAGCTTGAAGTCAGGTGTTACTGTGCCTCCTGCTTTGTCCTTATTGCTCAAAATTGCTTTTGCTATTCTGGGTCTCTTCAGGTTCCATATGATATTTGGGATTCTTTTTTTTTAGATCTGTAAAGTATGTTCTTGGCATTTGATTGGGACTGCTTGAATATGTGTAACAATATTGCAAGTATGACCATTTTGAAAATATTGGTCTGCCCATCAAAGAGCAGGGGACATATTTCCATTTTCTGATGTGCTCTTCAATCTCCTTTTTCAGTCTTTGACTAAATCAAATAGCTGAATGTGTCTGGGGAATCTTTTGTATCCTCGATTCTATTCCATTGATTCATGTGTTTGTTTTTGTTCCAAAATCAAATAATTTTTATCACCATTGCTTTGTAGTATAGCTTGAAGTCAGGTGTTGTTGTGCCTCCTGCTTTGTCCTTATTGCCCAAAATTGCTTTTACTATTCTGAGTCTCTTCTGGTTCCATGTGATTTTTGGGATGCTTTTTTTTCTAGATCTGTAAAGTATGTTCTTGGTATTTGGATTGAGACTGCATTGAATCTGTGTAACAATACTGGAAGTATGACCATTTTGAAAATATTGGTCTGCCAATCCAAGAGCAGGGGACATATTTCCATTTTCTGATGTGCTCTTCAATCTCCTTTTTCAGTCTTTGACTTCCATGGTCAGGTTCGTTTCTAGGTATTTCAGTTTTCTTGAAGCTGCTGTGAATGAT
>NW_022900951.1:60496947-60510701 GCF_012274545.1 Fukomys damarensis | reverse complement strand
ATTCTAAGAGTTTTTTAGGGGGGTGGAGCTCTTTGAGTCTTCTATGTAGAGTATGATGTCATCTGCAAACAATGATAATTTGAATTTTTTCCTATATGTGCCCCTGTGATTTACTTCTCTTGCCTAATATTTTAATTACTATGTGGAATACAAAGGCATAGTGAGCATCCTTGATTTATTCCTGATTTTATGGGGAATGCTTTTAGTTTTTCCCCACTTAGTAAGATGCTGGCTGTTGATTTGTCATATATACCTTTTATCATACTCAGGTAGGGTCCTTCCGTGACTATTTTCTTGAGAGTTTTCATCATGAAGGCAGATTGGATTTTGTCAAAAGCCTATTATCCACCTCCTTATATGATCATATGGATTTTACCTTGCTTCTGTTTATGTGATGTATTACATTTACTGAATTACATATGTTGAAACTTCCTTGCATCTCTGGGATGAAACCAACTTGATCATGATGTGTCATCTTTTTTATAATGTGCTGCACTCTAATTGCTAATGTCTTACTGAGATTTGCGCATCTATGTTTATTAAAGAGATGGACCTATAGCTTTCCTTTTTAGTTGGGTCTTTATCCAGTTTTGGGATCTGGGTGATACTGGATTCCATAAATGAATTTTAGAACACTTCATCCCATTGAATTTATTTGTAGATCTTGAGGAGTATTGGTGATACAACATCTTCAAATGTGTTGAATTCAGCAGCAAAACCATCAGGTCCTGGACTTTTTTTAGTTGGTAAATGCTTTCTTACTGTGTCACTTTCACTGCTTGTTATTGGGTGTTAAGCTATGTATGTCTTCTTGGGTTAGCTTCGGCAGTTTGCAAGTGTCCAGAAATCTGTCCATCTGTGCAAAATTTACTAATTTGTTGGAATACAATTTTTTCAGTTTGTTACTATCTTTTGGATTTCCACAGTGTGTGCTGTGATTTCACATTTTTTATTTCAAGTTTCATTGATGTGAGTCTTTTCTCTCTCTGTGGTAAGCCTGGCTAGGAAATTATCTATTTTAAAATTAATTGTATTGGCACATTTAATGTAGACAATATAATAACATTCCTTTTTAGATATTTCTACCGTTACATAATCAATCTTGGTTCTTGTTTTTTCCCCATTCCCCTGCCCTCCCTTCAAGCGCTCCCTCCCTGCCTGTCTACAAAGACTTTGTTTCCATTGATTTTCATTTATCCCCTCCTGTTTCCCCTTCCCCTTTGTGCATTTTCTTCCAATTTCACATTATGTATTATACCTTTTAGTCCTTATTTACACTTTTAGTTTTTCACACTAGAGAAACTATTTGGTATTTACACATGTGTGTCTAATTTATATCACTTAAGTCTGAGACTGGATTAAAAAAAACGTATTTTTTAAAACTAAAATGGAATACTACTCAGCCATAAAAATGAGAAATTAGAGACATTTATAGGTAAATGGATGCATATTGAGGAAATTATCTATTTTGTTTATTCTTTCAAAGAACCGCCTCTTCCATTCACTGATTTTTTTACAGGTTTTTTAGTCTCAGTTTCACTGATTTCCACTTCATCTTTTAATTTCCCTCCTTAATTTCAGTTTGGGGCTCGTTTGTTATTGTTTCTCAAGTATCTTAAGATTTTTCATAAACTTGTTTATTTGGGTTTGCTCTGTTTCCCTAATGTGAGCATTGATTGTGATGCATTTTTCTCACAGAATTGCTTTCATAGTGTCCCAGAGGTTTCAGCAAGAGGTTTCCTTATTATCATTAACTTGCAGAAAATTTTTAATTTCTTTGATTTCTTCTTTGAAATGATTAGATGTTTAGGAGTATATTGTTAATTTTCCAGGAGCTTTTGCCTTTTCTAAAATTTCTTCTGTCACTGTGTTCTATTTTCATTGTACAGTGATAGTATGCATCCTATTATTTGTATATATATTTAATTAAGTAGCCTTTGTGGACTAGTGTTTGATCTATTTTTAAAAAAGGTCCATGTGCTGCTGAAGAGAATGTGTACTCAGTTTTAGAGGAGTAAGGCTGAGAAGTGATATGTGATCTATTTTAGAAAAAGTACCATGTGCTGCTTAAGAGAATGTGTACTCAGTTTTGGAAGAGTGAAATGCTCCGTATATATTAATGAAGTACATGTGTTCAAGGACGTGTTTCAGTTCAGAAATTTCTTTACTTTGTTCTGTTTGTTTGTTTGTTTAGTTGTTCTATCTCTTTGCAAAAGTGGGGTGTTAAAATCACCTGCTATGATTGCATTAGTGTTTATTTAGTCTTTCCATTTCAGCAGTTTTTCTTTAATGAAGATAAGTGCTCCAGTATTTGGTGCACATACGTTTATCAATGTTATCTTTTCTTGTTGGAGTGTTCCCTTACCTAGTATGCTGTGATCTTCTCTGTCTCTTCTAATCAGTTTTAACCTGAAGTCTGATATTAGAATTGCTACCCTTGCTTGTTTTCAGATTCAGGCACATAAAGTGTTTTCATCCTCTAATTTTTAGTCTAAGAATGTCTTTTTGGATTAGATGAATTTCTTGAATTGCCACAGACTGTTGAATTCTATTTTTTGATCCAGTGTGTGAGTCTGTCTTTAAACTGGAGAGTTGAGGCTATTAACAACGAGAGATATTACTGAGGTATGTTGGTTTTTACTATCATTGCCTTCTTTACCTGTTGGTGTATCCTTTGCTTTGCTTTTCTTGATGTTTTTGTTGCTGCTTATCCATTGAACTTCTGTGTTTTTCACTGAGTTCAATTCACTGTTTCTGTTAAGAATATTCTTGAGTATTTTCTGTAGGGCTTGTTTACCACTCCTATATCTTCTGAGCTGGGCCTTTTCTTGGAAATATCTTATTTCTCCAACTATTTCAAAGGCTTTCTCTGCTGGATAAGTTAATCTGGGTTGGAAGTTATTGCTTTTAGTGCTTGAAATGCTTCACTCTAAACTCTGCTAGCCTTCAGCGTTTGCGTTGAGAAGTCTGCTGTGATTCTAATTGATTTACTTTTATATGTGATATTGTTTGTTTTTCTCCAGCTGCTTTTAAAATTCTGGGTTTTTTGCTGTATATCTGTGAATTTAATAAGGATATCCTTGGTGAGCTTTTTTCCCCATGATATTGGTTATTCTGTAAGCATCACTTCTTGTATTTTCAACTCTAATATTTGGAAATGTTTCTTTGATATCTGTAAGGGCGTTAGTGAATCCATCTGTGGTATCTTCTAGTGTTTCTCTAACTCCTATTAGCCTTATATTGATCTTCTTGTCATCCAGTAGCTGTTGGCTAGTTTTGTTTTGTTCTCTTATGCTCCTTTGAGCTGTTTATTGTAATCACTATTTTGTCCTCAATATCTGATACTCTGTCTTCATGTTTGTCATTTCTGTAATGTATGAAATCTATACTTTTTTTACAGTGCGGCTTGAAATTTATTTTGAAAACCATGAACCAAAACTGAAGCATTATAAGAAATGGAAGCAACATGAATCCAAATCAAGTGGGGGATAATACTTCGAGCTACTTTATAAAAGCTTTAGCAGTAATTTTGATTAAAAAATCATACCCATTTACATTCATTTTCTATTCTTTTCCAGAAGTTTCCTCACTCTAAATAAAAAAGTGTATCCAAAATCCAGCATTTCTCAGACCCATCAACCTCTCTCAACCCTTTTGAGCCATTCCTCAAAGGTTTTTCAAGCAGATTCAACTTCCTACTGTAAGGAAAAAGGGACTTCTAAATTCCCATGGAACTCTTATCTGACAGTGTCTCATTGAGTGTTGCACTTTGACATGGCCTGTGTGCTGTGAAGTAAAAGAGATTGTTTTAAACTTCAGGATTTCTTTTGGTACCAGCAAGACATGCTACTTGATATCCAAAAATTGTTCATCTGCAGTCGGCTGACAATGTTATTTACATAGTGAGCATTTTATCTTAGAACCATAAGCGGAACAAAATTTTTGTTCCTTAACAAAGCCAATGTAGATGGTAAAAATCTCTGAGCATACTAGCATTTCACACAAAACCTGCTATAGTGTTTGGAGAGGGATGAGGGAAAAGTTTCAACTTTTAGGTTTTATTTTTTTCAGTATTAAATTTTTTGCTCTTGAATATTGGTACCTCAGTGATTAGGAAATGAAAAAATGTAGGGTGGGTTATGTATTACAGTGAGTAAAGATAATTAATTCGCATCTGCCAGTGCCTGTGTAGATAAGTATATTTGTCTTCTCTAGTTTTTGAATGTATGCTGAGTTTTCATTTTCTTTATGGCCTTTGCAAACAATTTTGTTTTAATTTAAATTCTTAATTTGATAATAAATTATTTTAGTTTTCTATAATTTGGATACTTTTTCCAGGTGACAGTGATTGGCCTTAGAATTTCCTCTATATAGTTTGTATTTCAGCTATTTTTGTCTGACCCTTTCTGAGGATTCTATATCATTGTTGCATCTGTCACTGAGATTTTGAACTGTTTTGGTTTGCTCGTTCAGTTTTTTACCTAATTCCCTGAAATTCTCCGTGGGCGTATTGAGTGAAATTTTTCCTCTTTGCGCTCATCTATTTTCTTGGTCCCTTCTCAAAACTTTTCATAGATTTATGCTATACCTTGTATTTGTTTTCTTCTGCTTTTGTGACCCTCTGCTCTGTCTTGGGAGAGTTGAGGGGTTTGAAGATCTTCCATTTCCTTGCTGCACCATTCTCCTATGTGTATCTGTAGCATGTGTACTCATCTCTCTTTTGCCCATCCGGTTTGAGGAGGTCACTGGAGTTATGGGACAAGAGAAGTGAGGAGAGCTTATGGTTTATGTGCAGATTCTTAGTAGGTCATTGTCTCCTCGTGTATAATTTTCAGCTTTGTATGTCCAGTGCTAGTATTGACTCCACCTGTTACTTACTTTAAGTGATTTCAACTCTGTCCCTATGTTTCACTGAAAGAATGATTTCTGGGTCTAGCAGCATGGACAGATTTAATCTTACAATCCTTCTATATGATAGTCTTTGCAGTTGCACTTCCCCCCTTTGCTAGTCTCTATGCACACTGTGACAGTTTATTATTTCTGGTTGATCTGCAATGAGGTAGGTGACTTGGGGTGGGTAGAACGACAGGTAGTTGAGGAGTGTTCCACACTAAGGGGACGGTTTGAAGGGGGAATAGCGGTAGATGAGAAGGAAAGGTTGATATGGAGTCTGATTTTATTGTAGTACAAATTATGCAATTGAGTTTCCCACATTTGGGGAAATCGCAGGGGCCTGCGCATGCAGAGTGTAATGGATAAGCCTCACCCTGGGAAAACTGCCTTTGCGATCATGGTATCTCCCCTGCCAGGTAAGTATTAAAGGTCTTTGAGATAGCTAACATAATGAGTGAAGAATACAAATAACACTGAAGTGTCTGAAGAATGAGTCATATAATTTGGGAATTTCCGAAGAACTACCAAATGTTTCAGTTTACTATCTCAAATGTTGAAGAGCCGCATGTGGTGGTGCACACCTGCAATTCTAATGTTATAGACCGCTAAGATATTAAGAAATATTGTAGGCAGTCAGACCGGGCTGGGCCCTCAAGAAAGTCAGTACAAAGAAAAGAACATATTACAACTGTGGATAGAGGTGCATTCATTGAAGGTCAGGCTTCAAAACAAAGTGAAGCGACTACACCCACTTAGTTCCCCGAGGGATAGACAGAAGTGATGGCTATTCTAGTAGACATTGAACACTTTGGGTGGAGGACCCAAACCTCCCTAGTCCATTCCTTCCCAGAAAAGCCTTGTTTGTTCCCTGTACCCTTGCTATGTGACTTGCTTCCCCTTTGGATCCCTCGTAATTAATATTACCTAGGCAGCTGTACTTGTAATCTTATTGGTTGATCAGAATTTGTCCCACTTCATATCCATCTCGTGATTTCCTTTAGATCAATGCTACTTAAGAGACTATACTTGAAACCTTATTAGGTGACTGTAGGTTTGTCCCCCCTTATACTTGCCTTACCTTGTGGTTTTGGATTATTTGGAGGTTCTACATCATCCCTAGATCATACACCTTACTATAACAAACACTTGGGAGGCTGAAACAGGAGGATCACTGTGGATTTGAGGCCAGCTTGTACTATATAGTGAGACTCTGTATTAAAAAATCAAATGTTGAAGAATTTGGAAACACTAAACTATTTCTTTTAAAAAAACTTTCCTTCCTCACTATCGGGCACTGTGTCTAAGGAGATCCAAATATCTGACTTTTCCCCCATTGTTGATAGTGCACTCTACCAGAAAAAAGCTGGAAGCTGTTGATCAAAGAGGACATTATCAAAAAGAGGAAAAATATCTAGTGTTTTTGAGGCTGTGGAGAAAAGGGGGCCCACGTGTTCTCTGGTGGAAATGTAAATTAATACAGTCCCCAAGAACTGGAGTTTCTTCATAAAATTAAAAATCGCACTACTATAAGATCGGGCAGTCCCACGACCATGTATGCATCCAGAGGAAGGTAAACCAGGATGCCAGAGTGCTCACAGGTACTCTCCTGTTCATGGCAGCACTATTCATGATAGCCAAGATATAGATGTGATGTAAGTGTCCCTCACCAGATGAATGAATATGCAACAAATACTATTCAGCCTTCTTATAAAGGGGGGATCTTGTCATTTGTTCAGTGTGGATGAACCCGGAAGACATACTGCTAAGTGCAAAATCCAAACCCAGGCCCAACACTGAATGATCTCATATGTGAAACCTAAGAATTTCAAACTCATTGAAGAGTAGAATCGTGGGTGCTAGAGAGGTTGGAGTGAGAAGGGAATGGAAAATGAAGGCATTTATCAGAGAATGCAAAGTTTCAGTTAGAAAGGAGGCATAATCATTAGTGATCTATTGTTCAAAATGGTGTCTATAATAAATAAGGTGCTGCATAGTGAAAATTTGCTAGGTTATACATTTTAAATGTTTTCACCGCAAAAATAATTTTGTGAAGTGATACGTTTATTTGTGAGTCTGGTTTAACCTTTTCACATCATAAATGGACATCAAAACATCCCATTTTGACCCATAAATATATGAAATCAAATAAAACTTAGAAACCAGTACACAAATATTAGGGGATGGCAGGAGATTCAGCACAGTGGATTTAGCAGGGCTGCCTACTGTGTAAGTGCAAGGTCCCGAGTTTCATTGATCCCCGGGGGGGAATATATATATATATACATGTATATATGTGTGTGTGTGTTCAAAACATCCCATTTTGACCCATAAATATATGAAATCAAATAAAACTTAGAAACCAGTACACAAATATTAGGGGATGGCAGGAGATTCAGCACAGTGGATTTAGCAGGGCTGCCTACTGTGTAAGTGCAAGGTCCCGAGTTTCATTGATCCCCGGGGGGGAATATATATATATATACATGTATATATGTGTGTGTGTGTGTATAGAAAATTTAAGCCATTTAAACTGCAAAATTCTGTTTTTGGTAAATTTATAAGTTGTGTCCAACTATCACAACTAAATTTGAAAACATTTTTACTGTCCCCAAATATCCCATACACTCATTTGAAGTCCACCCCTGCTACCCAGCCTAAGTGCCAAGCAGTCATTATCAATCTGCTTGAATTACTTTTAAGAGATTTGTCAACCATCAGATTCTGTGAAACTGGAATTCTGAGACTTGGGCACAGTTACACTGCGCAAAATGCAAACTCACTACAGGGAATTCCCCAAGCCTCAGCTTTTCTGAGAACACAGGCCTTCCTTTTACTTGCCATCTTGACACTTAGCACCTTTGCTCATTAGTACAACGTTTCACACTGCAGCTTTGCAGGCACCTGTTGATTGTACACCTATTAACTGAGACCCTGGCTTCGCAGAAACACCGAGGGCATAAGGGTTCTGTCCTATGTTGTAAATATCAGCTTCTGAGGTAAGGTAGACACTTTGCTTCCAGGAAACTCTTTGTGGGTGAAATCAATAGAACGTGGGTTTTGGAAACTTGAAGTGTCAGATGTTTTCTTCTTGGCTTTCCCTAGAACATTATCGGTTTTTTTTTTTTTTCTTTTTACTGAGTTCATTGGTACAATCTTGGTATACAGTAAAGTTACACTCATTACTGGGATTTTGTACCTTTACATGACAGGTCTTGGTTCTCATGTTTTCCTCTTGTCCCTGCCCTCCCTTCAACCCCTCCTGCCTTCCCCATTCCTAGAATATTATCTTATCCTGACTTCATAAGAGGAATGCATTTAAGCCCTGGTCTCTCCATCTCAGTGGAAGAAATTGATGTTACAATTAGACATACCTGGAGTTTTGCTACCCACTGTAAAAAAAAACAAAGTGTGCTCATGTTGGACACTGGGTTAATATTGCTGGGGCTGGGGAGGTTCTTTATTATGCTCTGCACTCCCATGAAAGCCTGAGAGAGGAGTTTTATTCTGACGGATAACTGCCGTTGAGATCATAACTTTGATTCACATTATCAATGAGATGAAAAACTGCCTTCAAAATAAAGACATAAATTTAAATTTCTAGGATAAAATATTTAATTCATTTCCAAATCCAATAAAATAATGAATGCCCTTTTCTTCTTAGCCTCAGGTTACTTACTGTAAAAATAAGCCTAACCATAGCACATTCTAAAGTGTAAAGGTTAAATATACTAAAATTGAAACTGTGTACAACCTTTAAGATACATGTGATAACATTCTGTTTTGCTCCTTTGGCTTGTGTACATTGAATAAATGAGAATTTCTGCTCCACTGTTTTTCATAAGATATGAAAAATTACAATAAAAAAGGATTAAGGGATAGTGGTGTAGTTCAGTGCAAGAGCACCTACCTAACAGGCACAAGGCCCTGTATTCCATCCCACAACCATAAAACAAAACGTAACATACTGAAGGGCCAGAAGAGAAACTAGGTATAATTTATAAATAAGTAACAGAAACCAGCCTTATGTTAAAAGAACAGTTCATTTACTTCTGCTGCATTGGCAGAGTCTCCAAAGCCCTTTGGAGTTCACATCTTGCCCCAGATTGCCCCAGATGATAGACATGGACTAAAGGATTTGTTTGCCATGCTGGATTTTGTTCTTGCTTTGATCCTGCTCCTTTCTGTCCCCCTATTTGCGTCTTTTGAAGTGGTGATGTCTATCTTGTGCCACTGCATGTTGGAAGTGTTTAGCTTTCTTTTCATTTGTACAGGGCCTTGCAGTTAAGAGTTTGCCTTAAATCTCAATGGAGACCTTGGAAGTGGACTTTTCAGCACACTTGAAACTGTTAGGACTTTGGCAACTCTTGGAGATGGACTAAAAGCCTTTTGCATAAAGGGGTGTACATTTCTTGTGGGGAGCTGGCACACACGTATATAAGATATCTTAATTCATTTTGAAGACCTCATTCCCCTCCTCTCCCTTCCATTTTGCAAAAGACCCACCTCTCTATTTTGCTCTATATATTTTGGGTTTCTCATCTAAGAGAAATCATGGGATATTGAAGATCCTGGATCTGATTTATTTCACTTAACTATATAGTATTCTGTCAATAGGTTTTTGATTTGCTACTAAGACAGAACTAGTGTCTCCAAAGTACATGACGCTGGTGTGCTAAATGTACCTCATACAGGATGTGTGAGACAATTGTTATGGCTTGTGTTCCCTCCGAGCCTGATGAGGTCCTACACGGGGCTTCACAGAGATGGCTGGTCTGTGCCTTCTCCGTAGCCATTTTTGTTTTTGGTACCAGGGATCAAACTCTGGCCCTTGCACTTGTGAGGCAGGTGGCAGAAGCACTGAGCCAAATCCCCAGCCCTCCGTAGCCATTTTCTGTCATTGTCTCCCATCTAGTCACTGGGGGAAGGTAACACTGGGAACCCTGAAGTGCAGGGTTTTTTAGTCATTCTGAGGCTCAGTCTGAAATAACTCCTTCCCAAAATGGTGCCTAATTGAACACTTTGTAGCTATATGACAGCCACTCCACTGAGCTCCTTCTCCAACTGTTGTTACTGTGTGTAAGAAGTTACTTTCAGAGTAAAATTACATGACATTGTTGCAGTTTATAATAGGTGAAGGATTTTTCTCAAGGCAAGTGCTGCCTGGTCCCTTGTTTGTCCCTGGAGCTCCAAACCCTGGGTGTTTACCTTGTGTCTGTGGAAATAGCTTTCCAGCAGGAGGGGTAAGCTTTCAGGCTGCTTAATTTTCTTCTCTACATTGTGGTGTATTTCTCCAACTCTTTTTTGTAGCTTCTAATTTTCCTGTGAGTTCCCTCCTGATTCCTGGACAGCTGATTTTTTTTCTAATTTGTTATTTTCCAGGTGTATGGATTCTAAGTAATGAGGAGGCCCTATGATGCTGCTGATCATTACTCCATTATTTCGGTTCCCTCCTAAAAGAGCAGTTCTGGGTCTCATCGTGGTAGCGATTACATGAAGCTACACATGTGATAAAATTGCATAGATACACAAATAAGTGCATGAGGATAGAAATATCTGAGGAAGTTCAATACTGTATCAATGCCAGTGTTTTGGTTTGATATTATGCTATCTTTATACACCATGTTACTGTTGAGATAAGCAACGTGAAAGGTATCTGAGACCGCTGTGTGTATTTTTTGTAACTTTCTGTAATTCTCCATTTCAGAACAAATATTTGAAACAAAAGTTTTTTATGAGTTAATTACAATTAACTGACAAGCTTAAGTTTCTCCCTGTTACTCATTAGGATCATACATCAAAAGAAGATCAGATCACTTACTATAAGTAAAAGATACACTTTTCTTTGGTCACCTGTACATGTTTTTAAATACATGAGTCTACTATATATGTGGGTGAGTTTCTGCATTTGCCTGACATAAATAAAAACATATGTTACAAGATGTTTTGCTTTTGTTTGGCCCTTTTCACCCGTACTATATATCTTTCGGTTGTTCTGTATTAATGCATATATACTTGCTTAGTTCTTTTAAATGGCTGATTAGTATTCATTCCTAGGATGTGCCAGTTGATATATTAGTCATGCTACTCTTTCCCTATTAATGAGCTTTGCGAGGAAACTGCCATGGAAATCTTGCAATATTTGCCTTTGCAAGTATAAATTTTTGTGAAGGGGACTTCCAGGGACAGTAGTTTGCTTCACTGTGCACAAATGAAGACATATATCTATATTATGCAATCACTGAACTTTGCCTGAGAGGAAGAGTATGGATTCGTGGATGTCTGTACTGTTGGGACTAAAGCAGAATGGGTGGAAGGGTCGTTCACCACCTGTAATTGGCTTACAACTGCTGCACGAGTGTCCCTAAACCTGTCTGACACACACTGGCTGTTGACCCAGATGTTAGCCCCTTTGTGCTCCATCCTCCGGAGCTATCCTGTGCCTTTCACAATTCCTTCTTTATCTGACTTATTTCTGTGTGCAGGCATGCCTTGATCTTCTCACACCATCTCCGTTTTGACATATCATTACTTTGTCAAATTTGGAAGTCAACGTGTACATCCTAAGAAAAAACATTATTGTGTAATAGACTCCATAAATTATCGGTGCTTTTGAAAAGCTCTTTTTTTGTGTGTGAGGGGGTTCATGGTTAACATTTTCCCTTTCTAGGAATCTCCACTAAATTTTGACAACTATATTTATGGGGCCTGTGACTGAAATTCACTTTTTCCTTACATTTCTACCCAACTGTGTTTGGTAGATGTAGTAGAGAAGACAAGGCTTAAGGCAACACATCAAATTTTACCTTTAAAAACATGGTACTTATATACAACGGACTACTACTCAGTCATAAAGCGGGATAAATTTCAGTTATCTGTGGATGAATGGATATGCTTCAAGACCATAATTTTAAGTGAAATGAACAAGACAGATAAGGTTAAATATCGTAATATTTCTCTTGTGTGAAAATCCCTAAGGGTACAAGCAAGGTGTAAAATGGAGGACAGATATTGGGAAGTAAAGAAGAACTTTTTTCAAATGGGAAGGGGAATAGGAGTGGGTAGGAGGAGGGGAAGGAAAGAATGGGGAGAATAGAGTCTTGAGAGACTCTGGGCTCAGAGTGTGTATTAGGCACCCTTCCTGTCGCTAAGGTACCTCTGTATCTCCTCATATACCCTCTGTTCCCCCTGCTGCTCCCTGCCTTCCTCCCTTTTTCGCACCATCAGGGAGGGCGCGAACGCACGCACACACGCGCACATACGCACACACACATACACACACACACACACACACACACACACACAGTTCCCAAAAGGCTGATTTCATCTCCACCACCCCTGTCATCTGTTGATGTAATCCCTCCCATCTACCCCAGTGGATATTTCTGGTGACCTTGTGCATAGTCTGGAGGTTTCTGGCCTCTGGTCACTGGCTTCCCAGATCATCACTGGAGGTGGTGGACTTCCCTGGCCTGTGCTGGCCTCTCCCTGTCTTCACTTTACCAGAGCTGGTGTGTACTCTGGGGGATGCTTTTTTCTTTAAATTCCCTTGAAGTGGTCCATTTGCCTTCTTTGTTTCCCTGGGCATCTGGAAGGACCTGGAGAGATCCCAGGAAGACACTTGTTTGGGGGAGACGATGGAGGAGGGATGGGAACAGGGCCTTCAGGAAAAGGGGTGCAGCCTCAGGACAAGGTAGGAGTCTTGTGGAAAGGCAAGGGGAAGGAGGTGAGGAGCTGGGATGGTATATTCACTTTGCCCTTGAATGTAGGAGGTGAAGGAGGCTTTCTCTTTTCCTGCACAAGGGTGGTTGGACCTGCTTGTGCAGTATCTGCATTAGGTGCTGGTGATTTGAATTTAGGTGTTTAGGGAACCCTTCTTGCTCATGAGGCTCCTCGAGCCAGCTTTTTCTGTATGAGCCTTTGGCGCTACTGCTTTTCCTCCTTTCTTTTCAGTCAGTGCCTCCCAATGGTATAGCCCAGGAGGGGCTGGCTTCCCTCCGTGTAACTGTCCCTAGGATGGGCATACCCTTGGGCTTTGTTTGCTCAGCATGACATTAGCTCATGACAGCCCTCCGAGGAGAGCTTGAGACCCCACACAGCACCATCCTTACAGGAGGAAAGGAGGGGTATGATGAGCCCACATTGTGTGGTGGGGAAGGGAGAGATCTGCTTAGTGCCCCTCACATGCCTCTCTCCTGCACTCTTGCTGAAGCCCTCTTGCCTCCTTTTCTTCAGTACCAGTGGGTCAGGAAGCAGGAGAGGGCGATTCCTGCACGTGCTTGCGGGGGGTCACAGCTTTCCCTGCTACATTCTCTTCCTCCCACACCTTAACTGTTACTTGCCCTTTGTCTCACTGGAAGTGCCTCCCTGCTAAGCTGGCCTCATCTAAGATTATGTAGAGATTTCCACAGCCTTCCCTCCTACAAAGGCCCAAATATTGGAAATTTTTATGGAGGCTCACAAAGGATCCATGAGTCAAACAGAGGGCTGAAAGAGATTGAATTCATTGGGTTGAACATTAAAGATCCCTTTATTTCATTCGATAGTTCTTTAAAAATAATATGTACCTTGACTGCCACCCCCAAGTTTCAGTCTGAGGAGGATCCCGCCTTCGTGCTTGCCCCATGCTCCATCTTGCAGTTCCTTCGCTCCCTCCCTGCTGTGTTTCCTTTCTCCACATCCTCCCTCTCTTGCTCCACCCACCCTCTGTCCTTTCCTGCCTCCCTCCCTCCGTCGTCAGCCCCCCAGTCCAGTTCCCATAAACACCCTGCAGTTCCTCCCCTTCCCCTCTCTCGCTCCCTCCCCCCGCCCGTGCTCACAAGCCCCATCTTCTCTTCTCACGCCCCATCTCACAGTTCCCTCCT
>NW_022900951.1:60482304-60496630 GCF_012274545.1 Fukomys damarensis | reverse complement strand
CCGCTCTCGCCCCTTCCCGCGTTCCTCCTTCCCTCTCTACTTTCCTCTCTTCTTCCCTTCCCGCACCTTCCCTTCATCTTTTCCGCCCTTCTGTGCTCCCTCCCTTACCTTATCTTGCTTTCCCTTCTCCTCCCTCTCTCCCTCCCTCCATGCCTCCCTCCCCCTGCCATTCCCATGCCCTATCTGGCCGTTCCCTCCCCTCGCACTCTCTCCCTCTGGCCCACCTTCCCTTCCTCCCTTCCATGGCCTCCCTGTGTGTGAGCTGCACTCCCTCCCCCCTCAGTATTCAATCAGGATCCCTCCTTCGGAGCTCCTCACAGGACCCCTTTCCTCTTCCCTCCCTTGCTTCCTCCCCGCCCTCAGAGAGCACCCCAGAGAGCACACGGACACACGTTCACAGGTCCACAGAGGTAGTTTATTGCCCCCATCACTGGGTAGTGTGGATGGAAAGTTTCTGGAGGGACTGCCTCAAGGTAGGCAGAGGCAGGCAGACCTCTAGCCACCTCTCAGATAACAGCGAGGTTTCCGAACACCTCTCTTGGCAGGGGACTCTGCCATCCCCTTGCGTGGGGCCTGGGCTCCACGGCCTCGGGTGGACCTGTTTAGGCCCTGCTTGGCGGGGCCTCTCTTGCGGCCTCTCCGGGCTGCTGGGGGTTTGCAGGTCAGCACGCGTGGGGCTGGGCTTCTCCGCCTGGTGCCCACGGACCTGCTCCTGCCCTGGCGCATCCTGCTGGCCTTGCTCACGCTGTTGGCCCTGCTATTGAGGAGGGCCAAAACCTGGCGGGGCTTTCCGCCTCTTCGGTGGAGTCCCCGCGCCATCTTTTCCCTTTTGGGGACGGGGTCTCCTGGTCCCGCTGGATTTCTTGTGTACCTGAAAGCACACAGGGAGATCAAGAAGAGCACCGGTTTGGGGGAACAGAGGGAGAAGCCAGGCGAACAGGGCCTTCCTGCGAAGGGGTACAGTCTGGGACCTTAGGCCTCCTGGGAGGACTGTCAAGGGGGACAAGGGAGGAGCTTGATGTCTACTCACCTTTCCCTTCAGCTTAGCAGCTGAGGTCGCTGTTGTCTTCCTGCTCAGCAGGGTCCGCTGTCCTGTGCTGTGCCCTGTGGGGTACCTGTCGAGGTTCTCAGGTGAGCTCCTCCAAGCGGACTGCCCAGGGTCCGGCCTGCCCTCCCTCTATATAGATGCCCCTGAGGTGGCCACGCCCTCGGGCTTTGTTCGGTCAGCGAGTCACCAGCCAATAGTAGCCCTGGGTGGGCAGAGAGGCTTGGATGTCACAAAACACCATCTGGACAGGTCCATGCGGGAGGGAGGGTATGGCCCCTCCAACCTGCTATGCTTGGAGAAGGGGGAATTTACTTCCCAGCCCTGCAAAGCTCTCCCACACCGATCTCCACCCCTTTTGCCTGCCTATGCTCACTTGTCTTTCATCGCATTCCAGGGAGAGGGTCCTTCCTCCCCGCCCTTCCCAAGGCCACCCCCATCCAGTGGTACACGCTGCTCTGGCCCTCCCCCTGTCGTTACCTAATTTGGGTCTTACCTGGACCTTCCTTCCTGCCAGCCTGGTCCTCCCCAAGACCATGTGGAGATGTGCACCGTGTTGCCCTCCTACCAATTTGTCCTCTGCACTTGCATTTTACTTCCTTCTGGACAGCACCAGGGCGTTCTTCCACCCCACTCCCACTCCCCAGCCTCCACTGAGCTCCCCTCAGTGTTTGTTTCCCAGTCTGAAATCACTGCCTTCGTGCTGTCAGACTCCCGGGAACGGACTGTTTCCACTAGGTGCCCTAGTCTTGTTTCAAATTATCCGGTTGCTTTTCTCAGTAGACGCACTACCCGGGGTGCGGTTGAACCCAGTACCAGAGGTGAGGCGGGTATTCAGCTTCCAGAAGTCGTGAGGGATAGTTGCATGTTGTATACACGCAAATACGTCTAGAGACACTGATGAGTTCATAAAGGAGAGTGGATTTGGGCGGGACTGTGAAACATTATGTTTGAGGTTCTCTTCAGGGTAACCAGTTTTTGTATTTTTGTGCATATATAGAGAGAGAGAGAGGCGGGGAGAGAGGGAGAGAGAGGGAGAGGGACAGAAAGAGAGAATGACTTCAGGCTGGTCTTGAACTCATGGTGATTCTCTAGCCTCAGCTTCTCAATTACTGAGATTATTGGCAAATACCACTACAGCCAGCAATGTAACATTTTTACTGATCTTTCCAGATTGCAAAGGAAGAAGTAAAGCTTATTTATTTAGAGAAAATAAGATAGCACATGCATAGTATTCCATTAAGTTTTTTTTTTTAACTTTTTCAGACAAGATTTCACTTGTAGTTCAGACAGACCTCAAACTCATTGTATAGCCCAAGTTGGACTGAAGTTTGCAAAAATCCTCCTGCCTCAATCTGCTTCATGGAATAGTAGCCACTGAACATAACTGAGACAAAAAGTCTTGCTCTAGGAAAACTCAATATATACATATAGGTCTTTGTTAATTTTCTCACTGCTGAGTCAAAATACCTAACACCCAAAGCCACAGAATGTAAGGTTTATTTTGGCTAACTGCTTGTAGAGATTTTAGCCCATAATTGGCTGGTTCCATGGGAGGGTGGCATGGCTAAAGGCCATCACAAAGAAGAACAACTTCATGGCAGCCAGAAGACAGCAAAAGCAAAAAGTGACAATAGCAGCAAGCTACACTTTATTGTCCTTTTATCCAGGCTACTGACACTTAGGGTGGCTAACACTCACACTCAGTATGAGACACTTTAATCCTAGCATTGCACCATACCAGCATCACACACTTAACCCCTACATCGCACTCTAGATCCAGTCATCTCTGAAAAGCTCCCCTATGCCCATATGAGGCACTGGGGATATCTATACACTAATTGTAACATCCTAGAAAGAAATTAGCATTAAAGAAAGAGCAGAAATGTTAGGGCAGTCCAAGATTATCAAACCAGGAGTCATGGGTTATAAATAAATGGGCTATAAATGAGTTATAAATAAAACAAAGGAGATGCATACCAGACCAAGGAATAGTCAGAACAAAAAAGAAGTTGTATTAAACCATGAAGTGATCCTTCTCCAGAGAAAATGTAGAAGCATCTTGATTTGAATCACTTTATATTGAATTGAAGTAAACTAGAATCCATTTAGGGATCAGTCTTTCCTTCTTTGGCTGGCAGACTAAAGAGCTGAGCTAACACAGGCTTTGCATTTAGATGAGGGTGGAAAAATTTTGTGGATACTCATATGCCTGAGATCTGAACCACCTCAGGATGATAAGAAACAAATTAATCCCACAGATTTCAAGGAAAGATAAAAAAGAAGGAAAGCAGAACAAGGACGATGAGAGGAGACCATGAAAGTAAAGATAGGAAAGAAATGAAAGTGAAAAGAAAAAGGAGAAGAAAGGAGAAGGAGAGTATAGAAAAGAAAAAGACAAGCAAGGAAAGTAGAGAAAAAAGTAATTGAAAGGGTTTTAACCACAGATACTGAGATGTCACTAGGCACATTGGTACTGTTCTCCCTTGTTGATTTATGATACATGTTCACATTATATAGGTCACATGGGCTAAAACTTGGCAGCAGAAAACAATTGATTCCTAGCAGCTGATAAATAAACAAGCCCAAGCCAAGAGATTATCAGACAGAAATATGTTTTTTTTCCTCCCCAGTGAAAGAAATGTAATTTTTTCTTCTGTTCTCTGAAAGGTAAACAATGCTTGTTTCCTAGAAACAGCTTGGAGTATAGGAAAAAATATCATCTTTTCTTGCCAATGTGAGTTCATTCCCAGGATCCAATTCCCTTTCCCATCATATTGTTTCTTTAGCCAACCCATTTGTGGAGACAAAGCTCCCCACCCACATACCTGTGCCAAAAATGTAGAGACTCTTGTACTCCTTCAAAGTTCCCAAGATTAAGACAATGCTGTTTACCCTGAGATGGTATCGCTTAATTACACTCCCACAAAAAAAATCAATCATCTCTAAGAGTTTTCTTTTATGAAATACTGGTAACATCTGCATGAGATGCTGTAGTATCTCTCTCACCTTGGTTTTCCTTTGTTCTATTGCTTACATTGCCATACCTAGTCTTCTTTTCTGAATTTCTTATATAGTTTCTGCTTTTCAACTCTGTACCCTCCTACAACCAATTACACATAGTTTTAAATTATTGCTCTTCATCTTATCTTCACATAGATCCAGTGGGAGTAGATGATTTTAAAGGTGATGGATTATAAATTTAATAATTATTAGTCAGAGGCCACTGAGAGAATCACTCATCAAACCATATGTGTCTTTCTAGCTTGAAGAACCTATCTATTTGTAAACTCTGATCAGATATACAATTTTAATCAGGAAAAGAATGTGACCACATTGACAATAACAAACCTGTGCATTTTGTAGCATTTTACAATGTTTCAAACAGTTTTATATCCATTATCAGATTTGGAACTCAACAACTTTACAATATGTGATTGAAATATTTCAATTTAAGGCCCCAGCCAAAGGCCCACCTAGAAAACAGCTGTGAAAGTGCACAGGTAACAGCCAGAGGTCCACCATGATACTATTGATAAGTATATGCAGCAAGAAGCCCACATGGACCAGAGAAGTGTGTGTGCGCAGTTCTCAGCCAGGGCCCTGCTCAGACACCAGCAACTTGGGCCCAGGCCAGAGCCAAAGGCCCACTGGAAAACAGCTGCACAAACCAACTGGCAACAGATATTGGCATGCCAGCAGGCATTAGTCAAAGAAAAGCCCAGATACAATTCTAAGTATGTGCAGGCAAAAGCCAGAACCTCATCCAGAAAACAGTGCAGCACATGGATCCAGAAGGCCAAAATTCTGAACCCAGGAATTGGTACACTGGTAAAAAGCAAAGAGAAGGCCTTATCTGAGGCTTGCTGTGAATTGAAGCCCACTGTGAATTGCCCCAATAAAGGTGAAGCAGGCTGAATCTCTTGAAATGAGAAGACACAGAAACATGACTCAAAACCAAGCTTCCAGATCACCTAACACAACCCCAATGGCAATGAGATGGAACAATCTAATACTCAACCAACTGGACTCCCTGAACTGGCAAGGAAAGAGGATCTGGAAAAATTGAAATCAGAAATAATTTCTCAGATAACAACAGAGATTGTGTCCATAGTGAAAGACATGATTAATAACTCTAGAGCAAACACAGATTAAAAAAAGGAGCTGAGGAACATGATGGAATCTAAACATAGGAAACAAAAGTAAAACAGATGCAAACAGATATCCAGCAGGTTAAAAACTCAGTTGAAAGTTTATCAAATACCATGAGGCAATGTGAGGACAAAATATCAGATATAGAAGATGGATTACAATTAGTACCAGGAAAAAGAAAAATTTCTTTAAAATAATGATGGGCCATGAGAAATAAATCCAGCAGCTTCTGCATGATGCAAAGAAGAATATCATAAGACTGATCAGAGTCAATAAACAAACAGGATAAAGCGTAAGTGACATAAAGAAAACAATTCACATAAGTAATTGCAGAAAACTTCCAAGCAGGGGAAAAGAATTTGACATACAGATAAGTGAAGCATATATGTATATAAGGACTACAAGTAGCCATGGTAAAAAATACATCTACACCTAGGCATATAATGGTTAAGATGCCAGAAACCCAATACAAGAACAAAATTCTACAAATAGTTCAAGAAAAGAAAGAAATCACATACAAAAGAAAGCCCATTAGAATCACAGAAGACTTCTCATCACAAACCCTCAAGTTAAGAAAAGCCTAGAGTGAATTATTTCAAGCCCTAAAAGAAAACAACCTCCAACCCAGATGAATGTACCCTGAAAAACTATCTTTCAAAGTTGATGGAGAAATATAATGCTTTCACAAGAAAGAGCACCTGAGGAAATTCAGGGATACCAAATCAGCACTCCAAAAAATTTTAAACAGTATCCTAGGAAAAGACAATGAGAATCATACCCCCAGGAAGTGCAACAGAATGAATCCATCAGGCAAGGCAATTTTATGCAAATTTAATGCAAAGGAGGAGAATCCAACAGAAAAAGTCAATGACAAAGACAAGTCAATACAGATAGTTATACTCATTAATTTAAATGGTTTCAATTCACCAAGCAAAAAAGATATAGATGGGCAGAATGGGTCAAGAAGCAAGATTCAGCAATATGCTGCATACAAGAAACATGCTTAATTTAAAAAAAAATCATAGACTAAATGTTAAAGTGAAGAAAACAATACTCCATGTGACAGGAACCTGTAAAAAAGCAGGAGTATATATCTTATTTGCAGATAAAAAGGCTTTCAAACCAACACTAATTAAGAGAGACAAAGAACACCACTACATTCTTGTAAAGGGAACAATCCAACAGGAAGAGATAACAATCATAAAAATATATGTATCAAATACTAGTGCACCTAACTATATTAAACAAATCTGAATGAACACTAAAAATCATATAAGCACTAATAAAATAGTATTGGGAGAACTCAATACCACACTGTCACAAACAGATAGATCAAATAGACAACATATAGACAATTAAATACTAGAACTCAAACTCTTGAAGATATAGACTTAACATATGTTCATCAAGTGTTCCACTCCACAAAGCCAGAATACACATTCTTTTCAGCTTCATTCAGGTCATTCTCCAAAATAAACCACATTCTAGCTCATAGAACACATTTAAACAAGTGCAAAGGAATTGAAGTTACACCATGTATATTATCAGATCATAGTGTAATGAAATTGGAGACCAATAGCATAAGAAACCAGAAGGACTTCATAAACACATGGAAATTGAAAAACATAATTCTGTATAACAAATTGCTTACAGAGAAAATTAAAGAAGAAATCAGACTGATTCTACAATTAAATAACAATGTCATACAACATATGTGAATCTATGGGACACATGAAAGCAGTCTTACAAGGAAAATTAATAGCAGTAAATACTCATGTTAGGAAAACAGAGAGAACTCAAATAAAAAAAAAAACCTAATGATGGAACTCAATCTTCCACAAAAAGAAGAATGGAACAAACCCAGAGTTCATGTAAGCAGGAAATTACAAAGATCAGAGCAGAAGTCAATATAATGGAGTCTAAGACAACAATACAAAAAAAATCAATGAAGCAAAGAGTTCAGTCTTTGACAGAATAAAACAAAATTGACAAACCCTTAGCCAACCTTATAAAAAAAAGAAAGGCCCAAATCCATGCAATTATTAATGAAAAGGGTGAAATTACATTAGGCCTAGCAGAAATCCAGAGGATCATTAATACCTACTTTGAGAACCTATATAATAAGAGGGATAAGATGAAAAACAGAAAAAATGAACAAATTATACATATGAATTACAAAAATTCAACAAAGATCTCAAAATTCTAACCAACCCAATATCGACCAGAGAAACTGAAAATATAATTAAAAACTTAGCAACAAAGAAAAGCACAGGTCCTGTTGGCTTCACTGCTGAATTCTACAAGGCATTTAGAGAAGAAATATAGCAACTACTTTTAAACTCAGTAAAATTGAAAGATAATACTCCCCAATTCATTCCTGAAAGCAAGCATCACCTTGATCCCTAAAACAGAGAAAGATCCAACCAAAAAGAGAACTATAGGTCATTCTCCCTAATGAACATAGATGCAAATATCCTCAATAAGATACTGACAAATAGAATGCAGAAGATCATCAAGATCATACACTGTGATCAAGTGGGATTCATCCCAGGGATGCAGGAATGGTTTAACACACAAAAATCAATAAATGTAATACCCCATATTAGTAGAGTCAAGGGCAAAAATCTTATGATCATTTCAATAGATGCAGAAATAGCATTTGAAAAAACCAACACACATTCATGAGGTAAAACATACAGAAAATTGAAATAGATGGTCTTATCTCAACCAGATAAAATCTATCTATGAAAAAGCAACAGCCAGTATTATATTAAATGGTAAAAAATCACAATCCCTCATGCTAAAATCAGGAACAAGACAAGGATGTCTATTATCTCTATTCCTGTTCAATGTAGTTTTGGAAACATGAGACACAGAAATTAGACAAGAGAAAGAAATAAAAGGAATAAAGATAGGAAATGAAAAAGCTAAATTGTCATTATGTGCTGTTGACATGATACTCTATATAGAAGATGCCAAGAACACCACCAAAAATCTTCTAGACTTAATAACCAAATTCCGTAGGGTAGCTGGATACAACGTTAATACACAAAAATCAATGATCTTCCTGTACATGAACAACAGAATCACTGATAGAGGAACTGTAGAAATAACTCTTTTCACAATAGCATCCAAAACAATGAAATACCTAGGAATCAACCTAACAAACGAAATCAAATTCGCTGCTCTGAAAATTACAGCATTCTGAAAAAAGAGACAAAACAAGATATAAGAAAATAGAAAGACATCCCTAGCTCCTGGGCAGGAAGAACCAATATAGTGAAAATGGCCATAATTCCAAAACTGCTATACTAGATACAATGCAATCCCAATTGAAATTCCAGCAGCATACTACAAAGACCATGAAGAAATGATCCAAAAATTCATGTGGAACAAAAAGAGACCTAGAATAGCAAAAGCAATTTTAGGTAACAAAGACAAAGTAGAGGATATCACAACCCCAAACTTGAAACTACACTTTGATAAAAATGGCATGGTACTGACAAAGAAACAAACCCAGGGATCAGTGGAACTGATTAGAAGATGTAGAAACAAGTCCAGACATACTGACGCACCTAATCTTTGACAAAGGAGCCAAACACCCTCACTGGAGGAAAGATAGCCTCTATAATAAATGATGCTGGAAAAATTTGGTTTCAACTTGCCAAAGATTAAAACTAGACCTATATCTCTCACCATTCACTAAACTGAAATTGAAGTGGATTAAAGAGCTAAATATTAAAACAGAAAACCTAAACTAGCTGGATGAGTGCTTAGGTATAACTGTTGAAGATGTTGTAGGAAAAGATTTCATGGGCAAAGCCTCCATCACATGGGAACTAGCACAAAGACTCAACACAACAAGAGAAACCACCAACAGTATGAATATTCCCACAGTAAATTTCAGTGGAATAAGTAAAAAAAAAAATGAATGAGCTAATGAAAACAGTTCAAAATCTCAATGACAGATTCAACAAGGATATGGAATTCTCTAAAAAATGTCAGACAAATATCTGAAATATAAAACTGTATAGAATTAATTAATTTAAGAAATGACCAATATGAAAAGAGTGTCTGAAATTGAGGGCAAAATACTGAAATGCAAGGTCATGCTCAAAGAAAACACAAAGAAAATAAGAGAAAAAGAGAAAACTACTAGTAGTTGATGATAAGAAGACCAATCTAAGGCTAATTGTAGTTAAATAAAAATTAGAAGATAACACAGATGCATTCACATACATGCTTGCAAAAATGAAGGAAATTTCTCAAATATAATAAAAGAGTTTAAAAGAAAAGTAAGTGATGTTTGTAGAACACCAAATATGAGAACAAAGAAGCTCACCAAGGAATATTCTTATTAACTTATCAGATATCTATAAAAAAACAGCATTTTTAAAATAAGCAGAGAAAAACAAAAGAAAATGGCATATCAAGGTAAACCAATTAGAATCATAGCAGATATCTTCACACAAACCATAAATTCCAGAAGAACTCAGAGGGAAGTATTTCAAGCCCTAAGACTAAATAACTTTCAACCCAGGGGGAGCAGTGGCGTGGTCCAGACTGGCCCAGCTGCAGCCAGATCCCAGCCAGGGATCCACTCCAACCCCACAGGCTCAGACAAATATGCCCAGCCAAGGCCCACCCAGAAAAGAGCTGCACAGGTGCATAAGCTTCAGTGAGAGGCCCAGCCCACAGCATCAGTGAGTGCGCACAGATCCCTGGGAGAAGCAGTGTGGTCCAGACCAGCCTGGTTATAGGCAAATCCCAGCCAGGGATTTACCCTGACCCCAGAGGCAGGTGCAAATGCACCCAGTGAAGGTCTGTCCAGGAAAGAGCTGGATAGGTGCACAAGCTTCAGTGAGAGGCTCACCCTATAGTTTCAGTGATTTTAACCCAGGAATTGGTATACTGCTGAGCAGCAGAGAAAAGGTGGCTTTCTGGGAATTGAAGACCACTGCTTGAGCTAAAAGTTTTCTCAATAAAAGTACAGCAGGTTGCATCTGTTGAAATGAGAAGACATGGAAGCAGGTCCCCAACCCAGACTTCCAGATTAACCAAGGCAACTTCAAAAGTGAAACAAGATGAAATAATCTGATACTCAATACCTGGACTCCCTGAACTGGCAAGAAAAGAGGGTCTGGAAAAAATAAAGTCAGAAATAATTTACAGATAACATAAGAGATTGTGCCCATAGTGCAAGACATGATTAATAAATCTAGAACAGACACAAAAAAAATAGATGACCTGAGGAACATGATGGAATCCCAATATAGGAAAGAAATAGAATCCATAAAACAGATGCAAACAGATTAAAAACTCCACTGAAAGTTAATGCAGCAGAATGAGCCAAAGAAAACAGAATTTCAGATAGAGAAGATAGGATTGCAATTAGTTACCAGAAAAAGAAAAAGAAAAATTTCCTAAAAATAGTAAGGGTCCATGAGAAATCAATCCAACAGCTACCAGATGATGCAAAGAAGAATAATGTAAGACTGATCAGAGTCAATGAAGAAAGAGGAGAGCATGCAGACCACATAAAAAAGTGTTCACAGAAGTAATTGCAGAAAACTTCCCAAGTAGGGGAACACATTGTTACATGCAGATAAATGAGGCATTTAAATAAAAGAGATAAAAATATACACATAGGCATACAATAGTTATGATTTCAGAAACCCAACAGAACAAAATTTCAAAAACAGAGAAAAGAAACAAATCACATACAAAGGAGAGCCTATCAGAGTCACAGCAGGATTGTCAGCACAAACCCTCAAGGCAAGAGCACTGAGTGACGTATTTCAGGCCCTGAAGGAAAACAACCTCCAACCCAGACTGATGTACCCTGTAAAACTATCTTTCAAAATTGATGGAGAGGGCTGGGAATTTAGCTCAGTGGCTCTGCCACCTACCTAGCAAGCACAAGGCCCTGAGTTCAAATCCTGTTACCAAAATTGATGGAGAAATAAGATATTTTCATGAGAAAGAGCATTTTAGGAACTTCATGAATACCTAACCAGCACTCCAAATAATTTAAACCATATCCTAGGAAATGACGATGAGGAGCACAACTGCAGAAAGCCCAGTACAATGAATCCATCAGGCATGACAAGAAATTGAATGCTAAAGGGAAAAATCCAACAAAAAGAAAAAGTTATAAGAAGGATAAATCAATACATATCAGTTAACCATCAATGTTAAAGGTCTCAATTCATGAACAAAAGAAATAGATTGGCAGAATGGGTCAAGAAGCAAGATCCAACAATATGCTGCATATAAGAAACACACTTAATTCAAAAAGAAATTCATAGACTGAAAGTTAATGGGTGGAAAACAATACTCCATGTGATGGGAAACTAAAGAAAAAAGCAGCAGTAGCTATCCTATTTGCACATCAAGTGGATATCAAACCAACACTGATTAAGAGAGACAAAGAAGGACATTACATCCTTGTAAAGGGAACAGTCCAAGAGGAAGAGATGGTGATCATAAATATATATGCACCAAATGCTAGTGCACCAAACTGCATAAAACAAATACAAATGGACACAAAAAATCAAATAAGCAATAAAAAAATAGTAACGGGGGACCTCAATACTTCTCTGTCACAAATAGATAGATCAACTAAACAGAAAATAAACAACAAAATACTAGAACTCAGACTCTTGAACAATAGAACTTAACAGCTGTTTACAGAGTGTTCCACCCAACAAAATCAGAATAAACATTTTTTTCAGCTGCACATGGGTCCTTCTTCAAAATAGACTACATGGTTACTCATAGAGCATGTCTAAGTGCAAAGGCAATGAAGTTATTGAATATTATCAGTCCATATTGCAGTTAAACTGGAGATCAATTTCAAAAGAAACTGCAAGAATTTCGCAAACATATGGAAATCGAACAACACACTTCTGAATAACCATTGGGTTATGGGATATTAAAGAGGAAACCAGACAGTTCCAACAATTAAATGACAATGACAATACAACATATCAGAATCTACAGCACATAATGAAAGCAGTTTTATGAGGGAAATTCATAGCAGTGAATACGCATATTAGGAAAACAGAGTGGGCACAATTAAACAACCTGATGTGGAACCTCAAGCTTCTAGAAAAAGAAGAGCAGGACAAACGTAAAGCTCATAAAGAGAATGAATTATAAATATCAGAGCAGAAATAAGTGCAATGGAGACTAAAAGAACAAATGAAATGATTACACATTTTACAGAAGTATGAATTGACAACAAATACACAAAGAAATGCTCAATATCCTTGACCTTTAGAGAAATGCAAATTAGAACAACAATGAGATTCCATTTCACTCCAAAAGAATGGCTATCATCAAGAAATCAAGTAATAGGCCAGGGATTTAGTTCAGTGGTACCATACCTGCCTTGCAAGTGCAAGTTTCTTGGCTTGATCTCTAGAATCAGAAAGAAAGAAAGAAAGAAAGAAAGAAAGAAAGAAAGAAAGAAAGAAAGAAAGAAAGAGGAAAGAAAAAGAAAGAAAGTCAAATAAATTCTAGAGAGGCTGTGGGGAAAAGAAACACGTCTACAATGTTTGTGGGAAAGAAAACTGGTATAACCTCTATGGAAATCAGTTGGAGACTCCTCGATGAACTTAAAACTAGAAATTGCATTATCCTTCTTATGCCCATTTTTGGTATCTTCCTGAAAGATTTTAAAGCATTGTATTATAGTGATGGATGCATACCCATGTTTATAGCCACACAATTTATAACTATATCCTGGAAGAAGTCTACCAATCCATTAACAGGTGAATGGATAAAAAATTACAGTATTTAAACATAACAGAGGACTACTGTGACCTAAAAAAGGATAAACTTGAGGCATTCATGCATAAATGGATGCACTTTGAGACCATTAAGTGTTGATGCCCATGGTGGCACATACTTGTAATCTCTGCACTTGGGAGGTTGAGGCAGGAGAACTGCTTTAAATTCAAGGTTAGCCTGGGCTACATATTGAGTTCAAGGCTAGCCTGAATTACATAGCAAGATCCTGTCTCAAAATAATATTAAGTGCAAAAAATCAGACACACATACACAAATATCACATGGTTTCTCTTGTATGAGAAGCCCAAAATATGAAGAGCAAAATTATAGATAAGAGGAAGTAGGGAGCTCTTTCGCAAATAGAAAGTGAAACAAGATATGGGGGGGAAGGCAATTTAAAAGAGGAATTTAAAGAAAAATGGAAACAGACCTTTTGCAAATGTGAAAGGGAACAAAAAATGGAAAGAAAGAATAGCAGGGGATAGGAAGGGTAGGGGTGAGAAAAGAATTAAGAGATGTAATGTGCATTTACTAATTGCTCAAGGTAAACATAATCATTACATATGCAAACATGTGCTAATAAAACTATACAATACAGAAATAAATAACACTAGCAAAAATAAGAAATACTAATGATTAGAGCAAATGTCAATAAATTGGAAATGGAGAAAAATCAATGGAATCAAATGCTGAATTGTGGGAAAGATTGGGAAAAGAGAGGGCCGTGGATTTAGTTCAGTGGTTCTGCCACTTGCCTTGCAAGTTCAAGGCCCCAAGTTTGATCCCTAGTACCAGAGAGAGAGAGAGAGAGAGAGAGAGAGAGAGAGAGAGAGAATAGAAAAGCCTAACTACATTGACAAAGAAATAAATATATAAGACACAACTGGTCAGAAAAGAAAGTACTACCATTACTGTCAATCATTTATGAATTGAGATGATGAAAGAATACTATAACCAGTTATGTGTCAAAAATTAGATAGCCTAGTTGAAATGGAAAAATACCTAGCAATGCCTAATAATTTCATCTGACTCACAATAAAACAAAATTAGAGGGATGAAGGGCAAAGGAAGGGACATAGAAATAATTAAGTTCTGTTATGTACACGGAGCAACTCTCTATGATGAATGCGATCATTATGTGCTGAAAATGTACTAATAAAAAGTAAGACAAAGCTGGATGTGGAGGTACACTCCTGTAATCCTAGCACTCAGGAGGCTGAGGCAGGAGGATCGCTGTGAGTTCAAGACAGGCTGGGTTACATAGTGAGTTCCAGGTTAGTCTCAACTACATAGTGAGACCCTGTCTCAAAAAATAAATAAATAATAAGGCAAAAC
>NW_022900951.1:60477880-60480911 GCF_012274545.1 Fukomys damarensis | reverse complement strand
TTTACATTCATAGAGGTATGATACAGTACCATCCTACATCGATAATACTGGAATCAGTTTTGGTTTGAAATTTACTTTGTCTGCTAATAAAATTGCTGCCCCTGTTTTTTTCTGGACTCCTGTCACATGGAGAATTGTTTTCTGTCTTTTCACTTTCAGTCTCTGGACTTCTTTTTGCACTAAGTGTGTTTCTTGTATACAACATATTGTTGGATTTTGCTTCTTATTCCATTTTGCCAGTCTATTTCTCTTGATTGGTGAGTTGAGGCCATTGACATTGCTGGTTATAACTGATATGTACTGACTTATTATTGACATGTTATTGGCCTTTTGTTGACTCTTTTTACTTTTTCACCTTCTCCTTTTAGTTTCTTGCCTTGCCTATTTGATTTGCTCTGTTGGGCCTCATGGTGTTGTTGCCTTCATTGTCTTTTTCTAGGATCTTGTTTAGAATTGCTTGTAGTGCTGGTTTGGTATTCATGTAGTTTCTCAGGTGTTCTTTGTCGTGGAAGTGTCTTATTTCCCCATCCATTTTGAAAGAGATTTTTGCTGGATACATCAGTCTAGGTTGGAGTTTGTTCTCTTTTAGTACTTGAAATATCTCATTCCAGGCTCTCCTTGTTCCAAGGGTTTGTGTTGAAAAGTCTGCTTTGATTCTGATGGGCTTTCCTTTATATGTGATTTGTTTCTCTTGTCTTACTGCTTGTAGTATTTTGGTCTTCTGTTGGATTTCTGAGATCTTGATTATTATATGTCTAGATGTAGATTTTTTTTTATTGTAGCTAGTTGGGGTACTATATGCCTTAGTTATCTGAATGTCAAATTCTTCCCCTCTGTTTGGGAAGTTTTCTGTCATTAATTCTGCAAACAGGTTTTTAAAGTCAGTTGTATTTTCTCCTGCTACTTCATGTATTCCTATCAGTCTTATGTTATTCTTCTTTCCATCATCTAGGAGTTGTTGGATTGATTTCTCATGGTCTCTGTTTTTAAGAAACCTCTCTTTTCATGGTCACTGACTGCCATCTTATCTTCTATATCTGAGAGCCTATCTTCGCATTCTTTTATTCTGTCGCATGCACTTTCTACGGAGTGTTTAATCTCCTGGCTATCTGTTTGAATCTGTTTTATAGATTCCGTTTATTTCCTATGTTGGGTGTTTATTTTTTCCAATTCTTTCTTATGCTGGGCCTTCATGGCTTCTATCATGGTCCTGAGCTCATCTATTTTTTTTATCAGTTTCTGCTCTAGAGTCTCGAATCATGACTTCCATTTTGCTCACTATCTCTTTGGTTATCTGGGAAATTATTTCTGTTTGAATTTTTCTACAGCCTAATTGATCTGTTTTGTTACTTCCTGTGCTTTGAGTTCAGGGTGTCCTGGTGGTTCACTTTTGGCCTTTTCATCCTCATTTGCCCTACTGTTTGCCATTGGTGAACTGGAAGTCTGTCCTTGTGTCTTGCTTAATTGTTTTCTCATTTTTTTGTTGTTGTAGGACTGTCCTTGATTTAAGCTCTGGATTATCAACCAAATCTTCCTGATACATTTGCACCCTAGCTTCTGTGTCTCTAACGACCCACAGACATTCTCATCTTCATAACATCAGAGAACCAGCTTATCAAATCATCTGCAGTGCTTTATCCCAACTGATACAATCAGCAACACATTAAGATGAAGCACAACTTGGACATTGACCACCTGTGGTAGTCACTATTCTATCACCCTTAAATCATTTAAATCAAATTGAAATCATGAAGCAGTCCAGAACATGTCTGCAGTGAACAAAATTTCAACATAGTGTATTTAGCATTTAACAGCTTGGACAGAGACCCCTGGTCTCAGTTACCTGATGGCTGAACCCCATGACGCTGACTGACCTCGGATTGCAAGGCCCAGATTGACTTCCCCAATGTTCTGAATGGTTGAACTCCACTACGTTCTATTACAGGTTTCCCATGCCCTTTCTTTAAAGATTTTCAAAGTTGGGAACTCAGAAAAATACCCCTGATGACCACCTCTGCCTCTGCAGAGTGGGTCCAAAGACTGACATAGGAGGTCTGAGGGTGCGGGGGGCGGGGGGACCTTCCCGGCGCTTGAGAGATGGTGGCTGGGTGGGGAGCAGGCATGGCTCTCCGTCCTGCGGTGGATTGGGGCCCAGCCTACCTCCCGGTGCTTGAGCGACGGCAGATAGGCAGGAAGCAGGCCTGGCTCTCCTTCCTATGGTGGATCGGGGCCCAGGCTACCTCCTGGCACTTGAGCGATGGCGGCTGGTTCGGTTTCTCAAAATTTTTTTTAAAAAGTAGCTGAGCGTGATGGAACATACTTTTAATCCTAGCACTTAGGAGGCTGAGGCAGGAGGATCGCTGTAATTTAGAGACCAGCCAAGCCTAGTGAGTGTTCAAGGCCAGTCTGAACTACATAGTGAGACCCTGCCTCAGAAAGAAAAAAAAAAAAACAGCCAGATGTGGTGGTGGTGCACACCTGTAATCCCAGCACTTGGGACACTAAGGCAGGAGGATTACTGTGAGTTCGAGACCAGCCTGGGCTACATAGTGAGTTCCAGGTCACACAGTGAGACAATGTCTCAAAAACCAAAAAACAAAAAGAAAAATAAATAAAATAAGATGAAATGAGGGCTGGGATGTAGCTCAGTGGTAAAGTACTTACTATCATGTGGGAGGCCCTGGGTTTAGCTCCCGACATGACAGAAGAAATGGGCATTGGTGACCCGTGTCTGTGCTTATATTACTTGGGAAGCTGAGTTAGTGGTTCCAGCACTTGGGAGGCTGAGCCAGGAGGGTCATTATGGATTTGAGGCCGGCCTGAGCTACACAGTGAGTTCAAAATCAGACTAAACTATATAGTAAGAGAAGACCCTGTCTAGACCCGTGTCTGCTTATATTACTTGGGAAGCTGAGTTAGTGGTTCCAGCACTTGGGAGGCTGAGCCAGGAGGGTCATTATGGATTTGAGGCCGGCCTGAGCTACACAGTGAGTTCAAAATCAGACTAAACTATATAGTAAAAGAAAACCCC
>NW_022900951.1:60467499-60472556 GCF_012274545.1 Fukomys damarensis | reverse complement strand
TCTGCAACAATGCATAAGATTCTAATAAGATTACTGACATTTAGAAATTTGAAGAAAGGAGCTTAAGGTGTAGGGAAGGTGTGATACGTAGGTGAAAAACAAAAAGGGAAAAGAAAAAAATGTGAGAGAATGAAAAGATGAAAATTAAGTGTTTCTAGATGGGGAGGGGAAGAGGGGGTGAAGGGAGGGCAGAGGTAAGGGGAAAAAATGAGAATCAAGACTTGCCATGTAAAGGTACGTGATCCCAACAATGAATGTAACTGTACTGTATCCCTAAAATGTACCAATAAACTCAATAAAATTAAAAAAAAAGAATACATTCTATGAGGTCAGCATTACCCTGTTACCTATATCATATAAAGACATGATAAGAAAACTACAGACCAACATTCTTTATGAATATGCATGCAAAAGCCCTCAATAATAGATGGTCACTAAGCTCAGTGGTAGTTTTGTGCTTAGAATGTCTCCCTGGCTTGAAAAGATATAATTCTTCAATAAAAATCCTAGAAAACTGCCAGGCATAGGGGTGCATGCTTGTAGTCTCAGCCTTCTGGGAAGTTGAGGCAGGAGGATTCTAAATTCAAGCCTAACCTTAGGGAACTCTGTGAGATCTTGTCTCAAATTAAAAAAAATAAATAAAAGTGCTCATGATGTACCTAAATGTGAAGGCCATTGTTTCAATCTCTATTACCTGGTGAGGGATGGAATATGGAAAACTAAATTAAAAAGCATAGTAAAAATATCATACCTCACAATCAAGAGGATTTTACCTAAGGAAGACAAAGATAGTTCAGCTTAAGAAAATCAAACAATGTGAGTCACCATATTAATTGAATGAAGGAGGAAAAAACACATAATATCCTTGATTGATATTTTCCTAGAAGAAAAACACACTCCATAAATCAGAAGTAGAAAGGAACTTCATTAAAAAAAAGCATCTATGAAAAACCTAAAATTAATATCATAATCAATGGTAAAAGACTGAATGTTTTCCCCTAAGATCAGGAAAAAGTCAAGGATATCTGTTTTTCACTGTTATTGAACATTATACTAGAAGTTATTCTTAGAGCAGTTAAACAATAAAAAGTAATAGGCATCAAAACTAGAAAGGAACAAGTAAAAGTATTTCTATTCACAGATGACACAAGCATCATGTACAAAATCCCAAAGAATCCATAAAAATCTACTAGAGCTAATAAATGAATTTAGTAAAGTTTCAACATACTTGATCAAGACAAAAGTCAATTGTTTCCATAGAGTTGCAATGAACAATCTAAAAATGAAATTAAGAAAGTAATTCTATTTATAAAACCACCAAATCTAATCAAATGCCTAGGAATATATTTAAGAAAGGATGTAAATTACTTATATGCTGAAACTTACAAAACATTGCTGGAAGAAATACCTACATCAGAACAAATATATCTTGTATTCATAAGTCATTGATCTTAATATTGCTAAGATGTCAATACTACTGGGTATGGTGGCACACCTAAAATCCCAGCAATTTGGGAACATGAGGTAGGAGGATCCCAAGTTCCAGTCCTATGTAGGTAACTAGACCTTATCTCAAAATAGAAAAAAAGAAGTCAGGGACGTAGCTCAGAGTGAAATAGCTGGATTCAATCTCTAGGATCAAAACAAACAAACACTAAAGATGTTAATACAGCCCAAAGGTATCTACAAATTCAATACAGTTCATATAAACATTTTAAGAATCTTTTTGGCAGGAGTGAATGAACCAATCTTCAATTTCATATGAAAGTCCAAGGGGTTCCAAGTATCCAAAACAACGTTTTTAAAATCTATGTTTTTAGTATGTGTGCATAGTGCATAATGTTTACATTCCTTGTAAAATGTTGGTACGTGTACACTACACATACTAATTCATTTTTTCATCCCCTTTCCACTCCACCCCTCCCTATCCATCCATCTCTTATCCCCTTGATTTTGCTTTGTTATATGTACATTTCCAAAACAATCTTGAAAAAGAGCAAATTTTACAATTCCAAAACTATTATTTACTATAAATTAGATTAATCAAAGTAGTCTAGAATATCATAAAGACATACAGACCAATTCAATAAAACTGAAGTCCAGAAAAAAATGTGTACATATATAGTCAGTTATTATCAAAACTGGTGACTACTCCATCCAAGAAGGAAAGAAATCGTGCTGAAGAAGCTAGATTTCCATATGAAAGGAATAAATTTTAATCTCTAAACTAACATCAGACATAAAAGTTAATTCAAAATGGATCAACAGGGCCAGGGATTTAGCTCAGTGGTGCCATAGCCTGCCTTGCAACTGCAAGGTTCTGAGTTCGATCTCCAGTTTAAAAAAAAAATGAATCAACAACCTACATATAAAAGCATAAATCTCTTAGAAAAAAAGCATAGGGGTGAATAATCATGACCTTGGATTTGGCAGTGGATTCCTAGATACAACACCAAAAGCACAAACAATAAAATTTAAAAATATAGAAATTGGACTTCTTCAACATTAAAAACTTATATATCAAGGAGAATCATAAAAAATTTTTCTTTAGCATTTACTTATGCATGCTTTATCAGATAGTATGTGGTTTGTTGGAGAAAGTATTGTGTCCTGCTGCTGAAAAGAATGTGTGTTCCCTTGTTGGGTGGAACACTGTAGATATCTATCAAGTCCATGTGTTCAGAGATTTGGTTCAACTCTAATATGTCTTTGTTAAATTTTTTGTTTAGTTGATTTGTGTATTTATGGTAGTTGGGTATTGAGATCCTCCACTATAATTGTATTGAAGTTTATCTAATATTTTACATCCATTAGTGTTTGTTATATGAAGTTGGGTGCACTATAGTGTGGTGCATATATGTTAATCATAATTATCTCTTCCTGTTGAATAGGAATATCTCTTCCTGTTAATTTCATTAACCTATATGTAATGTCCTTCCTTGTCTCTTTTGATCAGCTTTGGTTTAAAGTCCATTTGGTCTGAGAATAGGATAGCTACTCCTGTTTGTTTTCAGGTTTCGATTTTATGGAATGTTGTTTTTTCATCCTTTGGTTTTTCTTCTATGAAATTATTTTTGTTTTGTTTTATTTTGTTTAGTTTTGTTGGTACCAGGGATCAAACTCAGAACTTTGCGCTTGCAAGGCAGGCACAGTATCACTGAGCTAAATCCCTGGCCCTATGAATTTCTTTTTTGTGTAAGATGGAGTTCTTGTATATGGAGTAGCATTGCATTTGTCTTATTGATCCATTCTTCTAATCTGTGTCATTTGATTGGTGAGTTGAGTCCATTCATTTGACAGTTATAATTTGTATCTATTGAAATATTCCTGTCACTGTATTATTTATTTGTTGCTTATTATTTGTTGCTTTACTTCCCTTCTACTTACCCTGATGCATGCATCTAGTGGACCTTTTGGCATTATTATCTTCATTGTCTCTTTCTAGGATATTAATCATTCAAGGAGAGATCCCAGCCAGCAGCTAGCATCAACCATGAGATATGTGAATGAGAAAAGCTTCAAGATTTTCAGCCCTAGCCATTTTCTGAGAAAACTGTATGACAGACTGAGAATCATGTGACTGTCCCAGTCAATGCCAAGAGACATAAGAGAGAGTAATAAATGTTGTTATTTCACTGTTTGGATATGGTGTGTTGTGCAACACTAAATAACGAATACATGCTTTTTTTCCAGACTTTTGCATGCAAATACATCTTCATTACAATACTGAAATCACAATGTACATATTATTTTGTACACTTGCTTTTAATTTTCATGATCATTTTCCCATGTCATTAAAATGTGTTTAAAAGTACTATTATAATGAGGACTGGGTATTCTGTCATATTTGCATAAATAACATATTTAACCTGCCTTTATTGTTAGACATTCATATAGTTTTCAGATTTTTCACTGTCATACAGAGTGTTGCAGTGCACATTCTTGCATTTACCCTGTTTACTTGTTTGTTTATTTTTTCTTTCATTGAGTTTATTGGTACATTTTAGGTATACAGTACAGTTACATTCATTATTGTCATCTTGTACCTTTACATGACAGGTCTTGGTTCTCACTTTTTTCCCTTGTCCCAGCCCTCCCTTCACCCCCTCCCCCTTCCCTATTTATGAACACTTTATTTCCATTTTTTCATTTTCTCATTGTTTTTTCTTTTCCCTTATTACCTTTTCCCTACCCTGATTTCTTTCTTTCTTTCTGTCTTTTGTTGGGGATTAAATTCATGGCCTCACATATATTAATAAAATGATTCACCAATAAGCAGCAACCCCAGCAATACATTTGAGTGACCAAAATAATCCATTTTGTGAAATAATTCAAATTATACAAAAATTCTTAAAATAAAATTAATAAATATTTCATTCTCCCTCCAAAGCCATTCCCCTGAAAGAACCACTATTAAAAATTTAATGATTCTATGAATGAATCTATTTTCTCATTCTTTATGGCTTAGTAATATTCCATTTTATAGAAAAACCACATCTTCTTTATCCAGTTTCCAACTGATGGGCAAATAGGCTGTGGATACATATTGAAGATATACTCCTAAGTGAAATAAATAAGGCACACATGTATAAATACCGAATAGTTTCTCTGGTGTGAATAACCTGCAATAATACAGAAGATCCTAATAAGATTACTGACATTGAGAAATGGGAAGAAAGGAGCTAAAGGTGTAGGGAGCTGTGATGGGCAGGGGAAGGGTAAAAAGGGGAAAGAAAAAAATGTGAGATAATGAAAAGATGGAAATAAAGTGGTTGTAGATGGGGAGGGTAGAAGGGGGTAAAGGGAGGGCAGGGACAAGGGGAAAAAATGAGAATCAAGACTTGTCATTTAGAGGTACAAGATCCCACCAATGAATGTAACTGTACTGTATCCCTAAAATGTACCAATAAACTCAAAGCTGAAAAAAAATTTAGAGATTCTTTCCATTTTCTCCTTCACATATACAGACACATAAACACATGAGTTTATTTGCTTTCATGAAAATGCAGTCATTAGTCTTCTATTTTTCCTAGCGATATATCACAGATAGTCGTTCA
>NW_022900951.1:60466091-60466999 GCF_012274545.1 Fukomys damarensis | reverse complement strand
AGACCTCAAACTCATTGTATAGCCCAAGTTGGACTGAAGTTTGCAAAAATCCTCCTGCCTCAAGCTGCCTGACTGCCTGCATTATAGGCCTGCACTACCATGCCAGGAAAAAGTCTATTAATTTAAAAAATTCTTCTGGAAGTAATAATTTTAGAATGATTACTGGATACACAATCATTTTACTTGTATTCTTATACATTTAATGAACTTTTGAAAATTGAAAAAAACTTAATTTAAAATAGCATTAAAATATGTGTCAAAGGGGACATAACTCATATAAGATGTAGATCAGTACATTGAGACCTCTGAAACTTTGAAAAGATGAATTGATGAAGATCAAATAAATGAAGATATAAACTTTGCTTATTACTCACTCAGAAGACTGAACACTGATTCAGCGTCAGTTCTTCTCATAATCACTGATTGATCCACTATAATCTAAATTTTATTAATCAGTGTTCCTCTGGCTAAGACTCATTGCACCACAGCCACAGTCTAAAGGAGGTGAGGTT
Organism: Fukomys damarensis; assembly: GCF_012274545.1. Taxonomy (NCBI): domain Eukaryota; kingdom Metazoa; phylum Chordata; class Mammalia; order Rodentia; family Bathyergidae; genus Fukomys; species Fukomys damarensis. Next base: position 60,466,487 of record NW_022900951.1, on the reverse strand, counting down.
TAATTCAGCTCATACATTCAGGGGATTAGCACATGATTAGCCACCTCCAAGGCAGGAATATGGTGGAAGGGCATTATGGAGCTAAGGTGCTTGATTTGTGCAGATTCAGATGTAGAGCATAGGAACACCTCCAGAGAGGAATTGACCAGGGACCATATAAAATATCCAATGTCACCTCTTTCTGACCCAGTCAGTCACACCCAGAAGTCTGCTTCATTAATCCCATGAACAGTTTTCAAACCAATCAAGTTGACATTCTATTCTAATTTACCTATCACAATGGGCTTCTATTCCCAACATGCTGCTGTTGGTTTCTAGTTGTTGAAACCAACTATATCTATAGATCCTGCCTAATGTGTCCTAGGGGGTAAATCCAGCCTAATTTTAAAATCCTCT